>NC_139815.1:16114309-16369309 GCF_963457635.1 Microchirus variegatus | reverse complement strand
GAAGCACTTAAATATTAGCAAATTCGATTGATGGTCTCATCCACTGTGGTCCCTATGAGAAACCAAATGCAGAAAATTGAATTACATACTGTAGGTTTTTGTCTTTATTTCCATAATATGGCACTTTAATGGAATTACTCGACTAAGAGCAGGATTTCCATTTATCATTTGAAATTCAGATGGGTGCATTGTGGGGGAAACTTGCTGACAAAATTGAAACACATAAAAGTGAAACACAAGGCTGTTTCACCCCATTTAATTAGAGGCAGCAGATGAGGACAGAGAAAGCATGAAGACATTCACAGTGTGCTTACAGAGGAATATTAATAATCCCCACGTTTTTTTTTTACACTGCTGTGGAAAATTAAGACTAAATACTCTGTTTGATCTCTATTATGTCGCTATCATTAATGTTGGGGCAAACACACACTGGCAGACAAAGCCATTGGATTTATAATGCATCAGGCTAATATACTAGCACAGTCTAGTCATTAAAGCCAAGGCCAAAGCTTTGACATATTGATCATGCAAGGATAGTTCATGGTTGATGCGTCGGCTTTATCCTGCAGCATTAGCTGTATGTATAAATTTGAGCAGATTTAATTAAATTGTTTAAGATTTAGGTGAACTGTGTTTTTTTTGTCCCTCAGCATACATTTTAACAGGAAGAGGACAGAGGGGAACAGATTTGGATTATTTTTAAATAAAAAAGGGCTATTTCAATATTTTACTTTGTCTTTATTTTATTATATTCCGTATTATGAGGAAATAAGCTCACAGGCAACTGAGAAATGTACATTGTAATAATTACAATATAGCAAGTCAGTCAAACTCATTTTAGAGAATGTGTAGTAGTAACGTTATATACACGTTTATACTTTATTTATTTATTTAAATATAGCTCAATTACATCTAGAACATTATTATTTATTGCTCCCAAATATTAATAAATCCCACATGAAATATTCAGCAACCCCTAACCTTAACTACACCCATCTCTACCCACCAACAATCAGCGCCAGTTCAGTCAACAAAACAGATTTTCAAAAGAAACTGCTCCAAACAGTGACTCTTTAGCAAGTATATTGACATAAACACATTTTTATATTTACCTTCTAAACATACACAGCAAAGTAAATCAAAAGCAGACTGTATTCCGGAAAAATAGGTTGTGTAGTGATGAGCTCATATGGGTGGTGGCAATTTGCATACTTGACGCTTATACTTGCAGTTCAGCTCTTTCACCAATTCAGGGCTTATTCTGCAGTCATCCAAGTAATCGCTTCCGCCATCCACACACTCCCAGAGCTCCATTTACAGACACTGCGCCATTTAGACACAGACGAAGACAATTAAAATTTAATTGTGAAACTAAACTCTTTGTGGTGTTGTATGTGTCACTTACGCCCGTGAAATGGTCACAGCAACAAGCATTTTAACCAAAATGAGCCCCCTACCCCACCCTTTCAACACGACATTGGATAAATCACAGGATTCATCTCATTTTTGTCTAAAAAGCAATCGCACTGCAATTATCACAGCTTCATATCATGCCAGTAGTGCTGGGAGAACGTTACACATTTTCATTTCGCTTGAGAATTTCAGTTTTTTGTTTTCTTTTCTTTTTTCTCAAAGGCTCAAACTAAGACCCACTTACCGGAGATTCAATCATTTGTAACTGAACAAATATAAAGTGGAAGGGAGTAGATGTGTGCTTCTCTACTGCTGAAACTATAACTCCACATACATTTGACTAGGTAATAATGAAGCAAACACTTTGACCCAAGTAGATGGAAAAAGAAAGAGGGTGGAATTTAATTGTTTCTTCTATATTAGATAATGATTTTGTTTTGTTTTTTTTACTTCCACTATTGTACTATATTGACTGCCATCTTATTTTTGTACGCTGGTTGTGGAACGGTTTGCGGAACGGCTGCGTATCAGGTCCGCTTAGTTGCGGAAGGTCGGAGTTGATCGATTACAACAAGGGGTGGAACAGTTGTCAAAAATCTGTCCTGCATGGAGGCTTGTAGATGACGTGCCTGCAGAATCGTTTCGTTCTCCTCCGTGGGAACATTTCAGATTCACGTTACCGATAATGAAGGCAGTGGATAAAACGGCAACTGCATGCAAGCACCGTGCAGCGCGTTACCTGCGCTAGTGGCAACACTTTGACTATGCTCGCTCATCTGCGGAAACATCACTCCAGTGTGACAATTGACAGCACGAGGAGGAGAAAGACGGGTAAAATTAGAAAATGGCAACTTCTAATCACCGGAGCATTTAAACAGCCACTCTGTGAGAAGTCAGACAGGGCAGAAGCCATGACTAAAGCAATGGGGGTGTTTATCTTTCAGTCAAGATTTTGTCAAATAATAATAAAAAAAAATGTTTAAATGCAGCAATGTGTCCCCTCTTGCTGTTAAAAAATCTCACATAACTTTGATTTAAGATTGTTAAATTATTTGCCTAATCAACCAGCCCTGTTCTTTGATCTTTTGTAAGTATATCTGATCTAAAATAAAATATGTAAATGGTGGATTATTAAGCGATGGATCCGATGCTGATGTATGTTATTTATAGATTTTCTGAAATTTCTATTTTAAAGACTAACTGAAAACTGTGACCCCAAAACAGTGATATAAACTGAACTGTGGATTTTTGTGAACTGTTCCACGCCTAATTATCACATATTAGATTTCAGTAACACATTTGGGAGCCGCGTTTCAAGGATGTGGTACAAAGTCTTTTCTAAAGCATTCATTTTGAAAAGCAGCACTGAAGTTGTGCATGTCTTACCTGCGACAGTCATTCTAATTCCTACATTGGCAGTGATTGCTGTGGCTGGCAGTTTGTCTGAAACTTCTTGTAATCAGTGATGCAGAATAGATGTAGTAAAGATGTATAATAGAGGGCTGTAACCTTTGTAAGATGGAGCGCTTTCCACCGTTTTAGAAAATCAAAAACAGGTATCAGTGGCTGCATGTTCTCAGCATGTTAATTATTTCAATTTAATATCAAATTCTTTCGAACGTTAGTTCCACTTCACTGTGTAATTAGATACATGCAACTGTACACGACACCAAGATTAATCCAGTATTAGGCTACAATCATATACAGTATTATGTATTTATTGTTTTTTATACTACAAGTTGCTTGTTTAAAACAAACCGTTATATGCGGAGATCGAAACTTAATTTAATACCGTTTATTTCAGCTGGAAGCTGTGAGCAGACACACAGTAATGCCCTTAATGGCATTTTATTTCAACCCAATGATCACCACCACTCTTCCATCGCTCGTAAGAGCCTCCCAGATTGGCATCTGTTGAGTGGGAACCCCACTCTTAGAAGTTTTAAGGCCCCTGTGTGTCCTTATTGCAACCTTGAACTGTAAAGCATTGCATGTTTTATTCAGTTTTCAGACTGCAGTTCCCATCACTTCCATCTGCAGCCAGCCAGAGATTGATGCACAATTAAGGGTGGAGGGTGTCAGTGTAGTGGAAATCATCTTTCTCTCTCGGTCCTTATCTTTTTTTCACCTCTGTTGCTCCAGAAAAATCACCAATACGGTGCAGTTTCCTCCAGCTTGTCTGCCCATCTTATACCTCTCTAACACGCAGAGACCACTGTCGAGGGTTTCAGGACTGACTGGTGTTACTTGGGGGGGGGGGGGGGGAGTGGACTGTGCACTGATCATGTTGAAAGGGAATGAAATCTGGAGTGTCTATTACCTGGGATAGAGAGAGCGAGAGAGAGAGGGGGGGAGGAAGGGAGGGAGAGATAGAGAGAGAGAGGAGGTATGGGGTAAAGAGGAGAAGCATAAGAGAAATGGAGCTGAAATTAGAGGGGAAAGGGGATAAAAAGAAAGAAGGCGGTTTGGAGAGAAGAGGAGAAGAGTGCAGTTGTCCCCCAGGGACATAATTAGGTCCAAGAAGGCTAATCATTGGACATAAAATAAAACCTCTCTTCCTGTATTAACACATAACCTCTTCTGTTCAATGCCAGGGGGAATGGAGGACCCCATAATCATTTACCCGGTGTCATACCACTTCCAAAGAGCCTTTACACAGGGCTGGGACAAGGTAGGTTTGAAGCAAAAAAAAAAAAAAAAGTCTTTATCAAAAGCTGTTGTGACTCAAATATATTTCATGGGTGGAAGAAAGAAAATGAAATGGTATGAGAAATGGGCGAGGGGAAGGATGGCAGGCTGAGAGGGGGGAGCTATATGAACTGGCAAATTAACAAGCCGCATACGTTTCATCTTCCTATGAATTCATTTTCTGTTGTAGTTCCTGTGCTCCCCACTGTTTAAGTAGGTATCTGCCATTTGCCAGCTCACCGGGGTGTGTTTAGAGTTGCGTCTCAATATTGGGAAAATAAATGGCGTCGGGGCGAGAACATATTTGTAATGATTATAACATGAAGCAGCCATGAAAGATTTAAATCAAATTTTGGAACTTTCAATCCGTTTCATCACTTCACAGTTGTTTTAGGAAATTAATCGATTTTAATGATGCATGGATTTGAAATGAGACACTCGAGTGTGTGAAACAAGCTGCCGTTGAGCTGAATACTGTATGTAGTCAGGGTCAACACAGCAAGGAAAGTGTAAACTTGTCAGAAATCTAGCTCATCCAGCAATGTGCGGGTAAAATAAAGGAACATTTGGCCTGCAATAACCTTAGCCCTCTACTCGCTACCTTTGCCATTTTTCCATCTCCGTGGCGGGCTCATCCGTTTGCTCTGCAGATACTCCTCTCTCTGGCTATCTTCCCCACTATCTCACCTCCCAGTGATTCCTTGTCCCTTGGCCCCACCACGTCTTTCACTCTCCTTCTCGTAAAATACAATATTTATCTCAGTCTGTTTGAGTTCACTCACCCTTATCATTGGGTGTGCTCCCTGTGGCTCTGAGGTGGATTAGTCTGGGACTCATTGACATTACATTGATCATGAAATATGTATATCACGATCAAAGGTGACAGCAACAGAGACGGCATCTCTACAAGAGATCACAACCTAGAGTTGATGTTCTCCTTCAAACCATAAACGTCAGCGCATCACAATGTACGAGACCGGTATGTTCCAAAATAAAATGATTTGAAATAAATCACAACATGAGCATATGAGGTTTTGCAGATTTATGTGTGCACTGCAAAGGAGAAAGATTAAAAGATGGATAGATGACCCCTTGAGCTATTTCCCATACATGTGTGTAGAATAATCTGATCATAAACGGTGATGATAACGGAGCCTTTTTGTTTGTTTGTTTGTTTAACCTGGTACTTAGGGGGGGAAAAAAGTTAATTTATACCACATTAAAACATCTCACGGAATGAATAATACATTTCCAGAAGTAGATTATTTGCTTTAAACTAAAAGGATGATTAACCAGGGAACATAAGCATCAATCCTGTGAAAATATAGTTTAAGCTTCAGCAACATGAGATCTAGGTTCAAAATGAAAAGATGTTCTTTCCTAAAAATGTGTTATGTAATTTAAAGCATATTTTGAGTAATTGTCCATGACCTCATGTCAGACTTGGCTTAAATGCATACTAGAAACAGTTCAAAAACATCAATGATAGATATAATTCCTGGTTCAGATCTTGCAAAGCAGATATGTAGCTTGCGGAAAGAAGGACCACCATATGTCTGCCATCATTGGCGTTACTGACGGAAATGATCAAAATCGGTCAGTCTCTTTTCCACACAGTCTCTGATTTTGCGATACAAATTGGCTTGATTTTCACAGGAGGACGTTCAAGGTCAAACAGTGGTGTCAACGGAAACTGGCTTAGGGCTGGCCTATACAACGGTAATGATATATATTGTGATATATAACTTTTCTTCGATATAAAAAAAAAGATACAATTGATAAAACTTCAACAGAACTCATTGTGTCCACGTTTTGACAGATATAAGAGAAACAGTGCTTTGAACCAATCATGTGCTGCTGAAATAGCTGCAGCCACATCATGTTAGGTTGACAAACACAGTTTAAGGACAAGCAAGGGGAAGGCATCTGTGGTAATGTTTTCAAGAATGCAGCCATGCACTCAAGTGGAGTAAAAAGAGGAAAATTATGACAGAAAATCCTAACAAAACCTTGAGCGACAGTGTTACCGTAGAAGACACACCCTTTAAAGCTAATATGATGTCTGCACCACAACAGCAGACCATAGTGTCATCTCTGTCTATGACAAAAACGCTGCTATCACATATGCAATTGCCTACTTCATCCCAACTCCCTAGCCGTGATGATTTCTCTCAGACATTTCTTTCCTTGCTATGACATTTTTTTAAAATATATAATAATAATATACATACATACATACATACATACATACATACATACATACATAGGTCAACACACCTTGGTTCAAAGTAAAAAAACATATTTGAACTTTCAAGCCATGCTGCTACTGTAAAACAAAAATCTAGTATCCAACAACAAAACAACTGTGATCCTTTGTGCATTTGTGTCACACTCATTCGAATTGATGTTTGATGAACATTTTGACTGTTCTCTATACTTGTGATAACATTCCAATCCTGTCACAATTTCCTCATACAGAAAGGCATTTTGTATTTGCTTTCCTTTGATTGGTCTAAACTTTCTCACTGTGAAAATCCTGCCCAACATTGCAAACAGCACCCATCTGTCACACAAGTAAGTTAAACTAAAAAGTAAAAGGCAGATCAGAAAGCTCTCTGGCAAAGACCCTTGCACAAACAAACTGTTTGCAGGTTTCAAAGCGGGTTTAAATAATTTTGGCCTGAACAAAGAACCTCTATTGCATTCCACCTAGTCTCTTCAGATGCCAATACTCTACATCAATGACATATTGCTAATAAAGGACTTTGATATGCATTTAACATATTTATTGTACAATAATTGTGACATTTCTACCGATGTTTACAGACTGTTGTTCCAAGAATCCCCATCTACTGTACTGTACATGCTGACCACAAGCTGAGGAGGTTGTTTGTGATTACATCTGAATCAGTTGCTAAATGGCACATGACCAATAACTAATCATTGCTTCCTTATTATGTACAGATTACTTACTTTTCTGTGTTCCCTCCAGTTAAGTGGTGTATCATACTAAGCAGTGCTGGAGAACGCATCATTACCTCATGATTTGTTTACCATTATTTACAGTTTTGTTCCTCCTACCATGGTGTCACCAGTGCCCTCTCATTTACTTCACTGTGAAGTGCTACAAATAATACAAAAATACTACACTGAAATGATCACGCGTCACAAAATCGCCCCCTTCAACTTTATTATAAACCTTGATGTCTGGTCATCATTATTATTGTTATAATTAAAAATCAATCAACAGAATGCAACATATTGTTTAATGTTTGTTAAATCCATATGACGGCTGTGTTTAACATTTGTGTTTGGCATTTAAATAGCCAAGTTAAATAGAGGAAAAAATTCAAATTGATCCGTTCAAACTGTAGACAGGAAGTTGCAAACAGATGGATAGAAAAACTTAATTATAAACAGGCTGATGAAAATATAGCCCCCTTAGTGGAGGTAAATATGAACAATTCTGAATGTGCACTTTGTGGTCTGAACAGGCCTTCATACCACATACGCAACAGATGTACTGAAGTTTATACTCTATTTTATTTTCCTAGAATTCAATTCAATTTACAAAAGAAAACAAAACAAGTTTTAAGCAATAAATAAATACAACAAATGACTAAATAACAAAACGTTGTGACTAGTCTGAGCACAAGCTCATGCTTCACCCATCCTAAAGCCTGTAGGCCTCTGTCTTTAATAGACAAGCCGAAAGTGGAGGTCCTTCCTCCAAGCAAAGCTCTGACCTTGATCATGTACACTAAAGTGTCTCTAAGGATTTTGTAGAGGAGGCATATGTGCTGCACCTATCCCACATACAGTGATCAAGTTTCAGACTCTTGGTCATGTGGAGGAGCCGGGGACTGAACCATCAACACTAAAAGTATTGGATGATCCACAACAACAGTTACAGACAATTGAAACCAAGAAAGGTTTGCGAGATATCCAATATTATGTAATGTTGAGGTACTACATCAAAGAAAAAAAAACAAATATACAAGAATAATCAAAAGAATAAAGAATAAGGCTGTATTTTTCAGCAGCATGTTGTGTGTTGCTTTATAGTTCATTATTCCAGAGATCGACTGGGGCAACAATAAAAAAAATGTTTGTAGAACTTGACTAGCAGCCAACCTCTATTGCTTGTTGTTGTTCTTAATTTTCTAAATACATAAAATGGTGTATCAGTGATGCGTGTCCAATCATGGCAAGTTGAAGGATTTAATTGGTTAAAATCCCTGTTGTGAAATTTCAAACAGAATACAAAAACCTTAGTTACCTATTCTTTCTGAGGGGATCAGTGGAAACAAACAGGGGGAGGGAGAAAAAAAAAATCACATGACCCTTTATGTCAATAAGGCAAATTTGCCAGGATGCCATTGCCAACACATCCAGCCTCACACACAGCAACATTGGGCATTTATTCACATCTAAATTTTAGCTGAATTTGTTATTCCATGCAGGACAAAATATGGAGCCTACAATGGGTTTTATTTCCACACACACACACACAAAAAGAAGCTGCATCTGCAGTGGCAAAAAAAAAAAAAATGTCAACACAGCTGAAAGAGAAAGAAAAGTGTGGTGCTGAAAACCCAAGACACTGGGTTAAAACAGTAAAACAAAGGCTGAGATGGAGCAACTCGTTATTGACCGCGGGCAGTGCTCGCACACACGCACACACGCGCGCGCACACACACACACACACACAGCCGGTGAAGGGGCGCACATGCACCAAGCGCCGCAGCTCGCTGACTCACAAACGCGCCGCACTTTCCCCCCCCCCCCCCCCCCCTCTCCCACATGTTCTGTCTAAACAGGTGCAACAACCCACTCTCTGCAATAACTGCTCAGCCAACAAAGGGCACACACACACTTCGAGGCTCGGCCGTTTATCAGTTTAAAACACAAACTATTTCCACTCACCCGCTGTTAAAATCACTCCGACACTCCGCTCCGCCTCCTCCCGTCAACCTGTTAAACCGAATCAATTTCACTTCCGCATTGATATTGGATACGTTTCCCGGGCTTTAGTAGTCACGTGACTACTATTCCTCGAGAATAAATCAATTTCTTTCATATCTGCGTTAAATATCACGAAGTATTATGTAACAGACAGGCGTGGAGATGGGGTTGGTTCAAGACATACTATGTAATTTAACATATTGGGATTGCGGCTTATTTAAAAGTTGTTAATTGTGTTTTTCATTTATTTTTCAAGCCTAGTGGGAGGGACTTATTGTTTCAAGAAGGGCTGAGTCTTATCTGCTTCTTGGTACATTTTTGAAAATTGTATTTTTCCTATTTTTGTGTTTTTCCACCTGTAAATATTTGTTCACTGTGTGCACCCAGGGAGTTAGCAAATTAAAGGGCATCACAACAACAGTACATGCCATCATTTTTTTTTTTTTTTTTTTGTATCATACTGAAGATTTTGCAGCAGAACCCCGTGACAGAGGGGAACATTACACATGATCGTCTTGCATATTGTCAGATTAAAAACATTGATTAAAAATATTTATATTTAGTATTTAGATTGCAGTGAGTAATCATGCATAACATTTACTGTAGTTATGGGAAATGTTGAGCATGGATAGAAATAAGCTATAGAAACGGATTTGAAAAATTAATCCGCTCTGATGTTTTGTCTGAAAACAAAAAGGGATTCCATGATTCTATGATATTACTGAAAAGTACCCAACAGAGTATTGTCATGCTAAATGAATCCAAACACATTTCTGCGCATCTTGTGATGTGACTGTCTCTGTGGTCCTGCAGGGTGAAATTTCCTTCATCCAGCGAGCGGCTCTGAAGAGGCCGTCTGGCTCAGGAAGTGATTTGAATTCCAGCAGTGATTTGGCTGAAGCTAAGACAGCGGTGCACAACGGAAACCGCGGGACAGTTATGATGCAATTCTGCTGGCAGTGCTGTTCGCAAACAAAGGTGCTAATTAATGCTAAGTGATGGAGGGGGGTCAATTACACACTCCACGGTGCATGATTAAGACCACCGTGCTAGTGACCAATGAATCTGAACAACAGCTATCCACTCCTCTGCTCAAAGAACAACAGGAGGAAAAAAAACATACTGGCATTGAATTAAAAGGTGAAAAAATATTGATTTCTTTTCCTCCTTTCTCTTCCCCTTGGGACTGTGTAATCATTATGTTTCTTCAGGGAAACGCCAGGCTTGTAATTCAAAGCCAATAATTTAACAATTACTTGAATCTGTGGCTTTCCAAACTTCCCTTCCAGTATGTACTGGTTTAGAACAACAGCCCCGACCCCCCCCCCCCCCCCCACCTGCATATCCGCCTGCTCAGCAGCTGAAACAAGGAGGTATACTGCAGATACAGTGCATTGTTTTCCTTGTCCCTGTCTTTTGGTTTATCCTCTGCATTAACTAAAAGATGACCTTATTTTTATTTCGATTACTCGTCATATGTTGAGTATAAATACCCAATGACAGAAGAAAAACTTGAGCTCCAAATGGATGTCAGAGTTTGCTGAATGAGCTCTGTCCACATAGTCCGTCATTCACTGCTAGCAGAATTAATTAAACCAGCAGCTGGGACCATACGGTGTTTACGTGGTTTGGCGGTTCAGTGACCAATGGTGAAAACACAAGATTGGTTAGTCCATTAGAGTGATTCTTTTTACTACAGAACACTTAATGACCCACAAGTTTTTCCATCCACTCTGGAAACAAACTCGGAGACAGTCTACCTTTAATCTTCGATGATTTTCATTCTGTTTTATTCAGGTCCACTTGTTCCACTACTTCTAACTGCACCTGATCACACAGTTTACTTTGATTTTCTTTTGTAGTGATGTTGTGAAACACTTCTCAAATTACCTTCATGAGATCAAAGTGGACTAAATTAGACATGTAAACACTGATTGAACTTAAAAAAAGAAAGTTAGAGTTAAGGTTATCCTGCCTGAATAAGTTCAATCATAATAAGGCGAATAATTTCATATAATGGAGAAATTAGTTCATTTGTAAATTCTCTTGAGACGTTGTTATTGAGAGAAAAGGCTAGGAAGCTATTGTCTAAAATGAGAGTATAGAAGCTAATGAACTAGATTTAATTAATACAACATTTTAATTACATTATACTGTAGATACTGTATATGATTAATAGTCAATGTTCATTTTAAGAACAGCGGGAAACCTTGTTCAACATTTGTATGGGAAGATCAGTGTGTACATATGGTGCTTTCAGTGATTTAAGTACAGAGTTGAGCCGTACGGTCATTGATTAACAATAATGGAATAAAAACGAGATAAAACGGGACAGTTTACATGAATCAGAAAAATGAAAATTGCATTGTATCTCATCATGCAGACAGTTTGAGTTTCATCTGCTGAGGGTGTGAAAATTCATTAACGCAATGAAAGATGATACTTGTTAAAAAAACGAAAATAGCCATTTATGGATAAAAAGTTGTTCGAATTACTTACAACATCAGTTCTCTTTAAAATAGCTCAGCATCTTCCATTAAATCTTTAGGGTTTCTTGCTCTTGCTGTTTTCATAATTTCATTATGCATAAACACTAACTATTATGTTTTTTTTGGTTTTTTTACCAACTTCTTATGTGCTTTCACTTTTGCATATTGAGTTTATTGACACAGACACGTGATCTACAAAACAATGACTACTGTTCCACCAAAACAGCTTCCCACCGTGGAAAAGAGCACAATACACTGTTGTCCTGAAACTTGTTGAAAAAGTGAAAGTGGATGCAAATGGATGTGTGTGGGACATTACTAATGCAATATCAACTAAACTTTCTGCCCTTGTGTAAAAATCGATTTTTTTTAAGCTGTATTATA
The DNA here is from genome assembly GCF_963457635.1 of Microchirus variegatus. Lineage (NCBI taxonomy): Eukaryota > Metazoa > Chordata > Actinopteri > Pleuronectiformes > Soleidae > Microchirus > Microchirus variegatus. The sequence continues at coordinate 16,357,370 of NC_139815.1, read as the reverse complement.
CACTTGTTGAAACTGCTCTTACATGGTCTATGTGGCTGAATGAATTAGTGTTTAATCAAATTATCAGAAACTAATTGGCGGACAGCAAACCTGGGGCCCTTTAGAATTCTAGCTTCAGGCAAATGCAATTAATCTGGTCCATCTAGTCTGCTGTGTGTTTGATGGCGGTGTTAAGAAATACCCTACAAATAATACATTTGGGGGGGTCAGTTGGGATCCACTGCTTATTTTTGCTCTGGGGTGCCTTAAAGCTGTTAATCTAGCCAAATGACAAATGCACACTGGTAAATATGGTAACATCTGTAACAAAGACAAAATACAATCTCTAACAAACAATCTCAAAACCCAGCAGCTTTCTTATTTTGGATGCACTAAACGTTGTTTTTAATTGAGGGCATCTCTGCCAGGCTTAACATATTGTGGGAGGTGTGTGTGTGGGGGGGGGGGGGGGGTAACATAACATCTCAAAATCCAGCAGCTTTCTTATTTTGAATGCACTAAACTTTGTTTGTAATTGGGGGCATCTCTGCCAGGCAACAGTAATTAGAGATTTCGCACCACAAGAGCCAGAGCCACAGGCCTATTTTATAAAATCTGGCACATATCAGCAGGGAACAACAAGAGCAAGGTTGTCACCCGAGGGACATTTCCATTACGTGACAAAAGTGAGAAGATAATTTGATTTACTGTTTAGTTAGGCAACCTCTGTCAGACCTGCAGACATACACGACAGTGGGGGAGCGTAGAGATTGACTACAAATGAGCCACTGACCTGCTGGGGTCGCGCATTCCACAAAACAATTTAAGCCATCATTTAGCGGGAGATACTGGTGGGTAAAATGTGTTTCATGCTTGATTTTTACAAATGGATCAGGTGCAGGGAGATAGCAGCATCCAAGCTTCACATCACGTCCAATCCCATAGGGCAAAGGCGTCTGAAATGCCAACATTTTTGCAAGTTTGGAAAAGGTAGATGGAGTTTGCAATGTGGAATCATACGATAAGAGTTCTGATATTTCCAATTTCTGACTTAAAACAATCTGTATTGCTTTCATTATGTGTGTGTGTGTGTGTGTGTGTGTGTGTGTGTGTGTGTGTGTGTGTGTGTGTGTGTGTGTGTGTGTGTGTGTGTGTGCGTGCGTGCGTGCGTGAGTGTGTGAGAGAGAGAGCGCACACTACAAGCGCTATATATAGTCATATTAGATAGTGTGATTTTGTTCCTTTGAATTCTCTGAAGTGCAGTGGGTATTTGATACGATCAAAAGCTTTTGTTATGTGAGAAACCTCAATATCAGATAAAGTCAATTCGCGGGTCTAATCTTTCAAGATTAACAAAGATCAGACAGTGATTAAAAAAAGGATTTTAAAAAAGGAAATGCAAAAAAGGGGGAAATTGCACAATAGCTAATCTCTGCTCATAACAATAAAACAAATGACAAAGGACGAAAGCGAGTTGCTGCCATATATACATATACAGTATATATACACACACATATATATATATATATATATATATATGTTGCAAATTTACAGTTTTCCTGGTTATGGACTAGAGCATTTTTTTTATCTTATACTCACTCATGTTTTGCCCCCAAAGCAAGTAAAATGTATTCTCAGTTTGTTGTGTCTATAAATGAGAATGTGTTTGCACCCGTGGCAGTTTTGGTGCAAATGAGAAAATTATGTTGTTTTCAAATCTGAGAAATTTTTAAGCAAATGAAAAGCTGCTGGACAGGGAAAATGAATAGCACTTGAAGTGTTTTTCACCATGTTTGTGTTTTTTTCTTCCATTTTGTTGCTGTTTTTCAAGTTTTGGTTTGAATATAGTGGGTTAACAGCCTTTTTTTTTTGCTTTCCACAGCATCACATTGATGCTGGTTTTTTATAGCATTTAAGGTGTGCCCGGCAAGAATATGCTAGGTGCCTAAGTGAGGAACACTCTGGGAAATATAATGCTACAGGGCTGCTTTTGTCTTTATCACACTGTTTTATGACAGGTATATGCTTGCCAAAGGCAGTTTTGTGAGATTCAGCACTGCTGTCTTAACTGTTGTCAGGATGGGTCCAGTTGTGCTTTGTGCTCTTAGACTCTGTTGTCGAGTATTTATCTTTGACATTCAAAGATTTCTGTAATGCGGTGTCGCAGTTCACCTTTTTTGGCATATCCATTTTCGGTGGAACTGTTTTTTACTTGAGAGAGAAAAAAAATCTGTTGGAAATCGCAATACTCCCTGCCAGTTATTGCAGGTTACACTGCGGGTGAGCTATTAAGAGTGCTCTTAGGGTAATATCTAGTGGTTTTGGACTCCCATAAAGCTGGGGGAACATACATGGAATATAGTTAAAAGAATGGTATGAATTTAAGCCAGACTGGTCAGACAGAGGATGCTACGACCATATGATAAAAAAACAGGTGCTACATGTGCCTAAGGGCGCTTTCACACCTATAGTTTGATTGCTTTGGTCCACACCAATAAGAAAAATTATACAATGTAGCAAATACGACGTGGGCACGGTTTGCTTTCACATATGCATAGTTCTAAACGAACCAAAATAGACAGCAAAGACCATTGGCACCAGAAACACACCAACCCCCCACGGTTTCCACTGTGCGCATCACCGCCGCAGAACCTAAGTGCTGCGGTCACCGGAGCTGGTCGCTGGCTCGCTGAGGTAGCGCTCATGGCAGCAGTGCGCTGCTGTAACGCACACGGTGGGGATTGACGCTGGGCAGAGGACGGCGCAAAACCGCGGCGCTGACATTCCAGGCTGCTGTTTTGCGCACGGTGGAAATTTGGGGTAATCCCGTATCTCATCTCATACCCGTAATACATTAAACTATACCGTTTTGTTTTGTCCCATTTGGTTTGGTCGCTTTCACACCAGAGGAACCGTACTAAAGTAGGGCGGATAAAGCAGTTGCTCACCAAATGCTATAGGTGTGAAAGCACCCTAAATCTGACCATATATCTAACCAGAATGTTTTTTATCTTTAGGGCCCAAACACTCACTCACTGTGTCTGAGTGAATTCCTGTATTTTGTTTTCTTCTGAAAGGATTGCCTTTTTCAGGTACTAACATCGGCATGCAAATCAGAACTGGAAAGAAACATAAAATAAAATAGAGGTAATACATCAAAGTGGTGCAAAATGGCTCAGTAGCGCCCCCAAAGGTAAAACCCTGTAGGACAAGCGGAAACTAAGTTGCACCAAATTTCACGAAACTTGTGGAAAGTGGCCTTAACTCAACAGGAGGTTAACCATTTTGAATTAAGCTGCTGTTAAACCGGAAGTGGTCTGTAACTTAGCCGTACATTGACCAATCTGCTTGACACGTCATACGTGAGACAAGAGGCAAGAGAGAAAACACAAGCACATACAACTAAGTCAAAGGCATAGCCCCACCTGGCAGCACAGTGGTTGTGAGAGAGAGCGTACACAATGCTGCTTGCAGCTTTTAAGCATTATTTCCTTATTTCTGTCAACGTGCCATAAGTGGTTAAACAGCTGTTGTTACAGATGTCTGCAGACATGTAGATAAGTACTGTAATTATGGTTCATAAATGTGGCACACGTCACACGTAGCTGTGGTTTGCAAGAACATACAATGATGGAAAAACACGTGATCCTTGAGAGTGGGTTGCTCAAACCATGAGAGAACGAGATAGTCTGGAGTTTCATACCTCTATATCAACCTGCAACAACATGGCTTCTATATTCCCCCATAACACAATCAAGATCTTTTTTTGACCACACAACAGTGACAGTAAACTCCTGTGCCTTTTTGTTTACAGTGTTCAAGCTTAAGATCAAATACATTGATGCTTATCCTGACATATTGGCTGATTAAGCTATGTGTTTTTCTAAAGCTCCCACCAGATCCACAAATGCCATTTTACAGCCATTTTCACAAGCCGAGTGGCACTTCCAATGACGAGTACACACACCCTTGTGCAGCGCTCCTTTGACAGCAATACTAATCTATTTAAGGGTTTGTGTTGCATTGACTTTGCATAAGAAACCACACCCATTCACAAATATTTATAAAAATATATTTCACAAAGTAGGAAACAATACAGGGTATCTTAGATTACAGTACAGGGAGTAAATAATTGAACATACACATTTATAAGCATTAAAGCACAGTAGAAAATATGATCTGCATGTAGGACTATTCCGTTATATATTGTTTAGTCTACCGAGAACTGCCATAATACTGTATCAGTACAAACTGAGTATGCACGCAGCTGTAGTGCCATTGAGATTCTCGTTATGTGCAAGAGCTAACGTGCAGAGACGAAACCTACCACCTCATTAAAAGCTAATGACATTAGCAGTAACGCTATGTACAGTACAAGTCATTTTCTTGATATCATACAGTGTAAGCACAATATGCACATGGTCTGGATTTGTGTCTCCATTTTTTCTTGGGCTAATGCAATCTTTCCTAAATGAGATTTGAGGTCTGGAGAGAGTCACATACTATGGGTAGGTATCAATTTTGACTTTTGTGCTCAACCGGCCACTGGCTGTACCCCAAAATATAGTATGAGACACTCCTACAGTCCCATGATTAGATCATCTGCATTGTTACGGTAACTTGCAAGTGAGCTCTTGATGCCTGCTTACATCTAGTCTATTTCATCAACTGCAGAAAATTCATGATAAGGTTTGGCTATTATGAAATCGTGTTCAAGTGGTTGGAAAAACAGCTTAATGTGAAATAATCTAAATACACCACAAATTGTCAGCACAAAAAATGATTTAAGAACAAATATACAAAAACTCATAGAACAATAATGAAGAATCAACACATCTCTTGTCAAAAAACAGTAGATTACAATTGTATTTAATGTTGCTTCTGTAAAAAGAAGGCCTCAGAGTTTCTACATTTCTCTTTTTTGTCTTCATCTCAGTCTTTTATAGGCTAGTAACACTTGCGACCCACACCTGTAGCATGTAAATACAAAGAGTTGTATAAAGCAAGCCTCTTCTGGGCTTTAGATAGTTTATAAATGTTGCCACCAGAGAACATACTGTATCAAATGATAACAAATTCAAAGCCATTTAAAGCCAATACTGGTTTTTGTCTTTTTGCTCTTTTTCAATCATCCATACATTCATCATTGTAATGTAGACCATATATTGCTTTTATCATCGTTTCGTTTCAGCTCACCAATCAGCAGTGTGGCTTCGGCAGCAAGATATGAAACAAGAGTCCTTCTGCAGCTCCTGCTCTCCTTTAGTAGTCCAGCTCGCTGCCCTTGTCGCAATGGAGTATGATGTCCACTCAAGCTTGAGAGAACCCAAAAATATCCATCATTTCACTTCATTGGGCAACTTTCAGCGAACCCAGGATTCTTCTGCTACTGGCAGTCACAGCAAATGACTAACACCCAAAATACTGCTAGACACTCCACAAAGGAATCTAAGTTACACTCCACAAGAATCATAGATCTCCTAATAAAAAGACATTGTTTGGCTCAACAATTACAATGCGCTTGACGTAGTAGATGACAACTGCTATCACTCTAATAAGAATACAAAAAGTTGGCCTCCCTTTTTAACTGTTTTTTTTTTTTGTTTGTTTGTTTGTTTTTAAACACCTGTTCCTAAAAGCCAGCAAACCCCCTAGCATTTAATACACAAGTATGCAGACAGAAAAAACAAATCGCAAAGGTCTTTTTTTTCTCTAACAAACCAAAGGTCAGGTCTCGCGGTCACTCTCGCCCACAGAGTAGAGCTCCCCCAGTCTTCTGAAGCGTGGCCCCCACTCTCTGAGATAGTCATAGTTCTGGTCTGAGTCTGATGATGCAGTTTCTAGTGAGCTGAGTGAGCCAGCAATGGATCCACGACCCTCGTATCCATAGATCTGTATGGAGTCATAAGGTGGCGCTGTTGGGTCGTTATCTGCCTCGTGAAGCCGTATGTTGATGAACTCGTCCACATCCACGCCATTGGGGCCCGATTGCTGGCCCGCCCGTGGCATAAACTGCAGGTCGGGCTTGATGTCCTTGCGAGGTAAGTAGCCACTGATGCCGTCTGGGTTCTGCAGCGTGGCTATGTCAAACGCCTCCGTGTCCTCCTCGCCACCTCCCTCGTCATCGTAGCGGATAATATTCTCTCTCACGTCCTCGTCATCCTTGATAATCAGAGGCTCGTTCTTGTGTCTTCTCAGGGTCACAAATAGTACTACTATTACTGTCAGAAAGAAAGACAGAAAAATGGAAGGAAGGGAGAAAAAAAAAAGGAAACAAAGACACAAAAAGATCTGGTCAAGCTTGATTTTCCGTCGAGACATCAAGGTAAGATAATGCACATTTTCATCCTCAATGACAATGTTACAGTACAAAAAAAGACCTCACCTAACAGCAGTATAATGCAGGCCAGGATGGCAATGAGGGCTCCCATACTAAGGCCAATAGGTAAGACATAAGCCTCCACATTACAGGACTGCACTATGCCGTCCTTGCTGCATCCACAGACTCGAATGGTCAGAGTGTTGGTGCTGCTCATCGGTGGATTCCCATTGTCCGTCACAATGATTGGCAGGAAGTACATCTCCTGTTTCTGCCGTCGGAAGGTATCATGTTTGGCTAGAATGCTGATTGAATTGTCTGTCAAAGGGAGGTAAAGGCAAAGATTATTTTTTTATTTTATGTGGAAAAAACCATTACTATTCATGCTGGCAACAGACTGAAGTTCCGTTTATTCAATTTTCGTGAGGATCGGTGCAGCATAAGGGTAAACTAATTTCACATCAATTGTCTACAGTGATTTGACTTACTTTTCATATCCTATTGATTTCAGCCACCTTCCATTTTCTCAACAGCCCCAATATAGGAATTCTGAAGAAGGGCGAGTCCAAATTCTCTGTGGCCTTTGAAAGCTCGAGAAATTAAGAGCGCCTGGCAGGTGACACTGACTTAGGAGATGGCACATTTCTGCCCAGAAAAGGTGCCAGCTGCTCTTTGATGACACTTCTGTGAAGCTGTCTACTCATTAGCTGGCTCTCCTTACCCTGCTCATATTATCAAACATTTGCATTCCCTTGAGAATCTACTCCTGCTGAGCTTATGGAAAATGTGCACGGTTCCTGATAGTCTAAATTTGATCACTCTTGCTTGAGGTTGCAACTGTCAAGAAGAGGGGAAACGGATCCGGTGATGCACTAAAGAGAGACGGGTCATGTTGAAACATCTGTTGACAGCGCAATCTCAATCAAAAGGTGGAGAGAGCTTCATGAGAGAATTGGACGCTTTGCACAATCTGTAAATAATGTGAACATATGCTCGGGTATATTTTCTTACGAGCGTTGCCACAAAGTAGTACTCTCGGATATGTCCCATTTCATTCGGATCACTCAGCAGTGCATAGTGAGTGGTCAAGTATTGACTATACTTTAGCAAAACACCAGGGCTTTTTCTCGTATACAGGCCATTTTTCCCCTTTTTTTGGCAAGTGTCGGTGGTAAAAATAGAAATAAACATTTCCTGCTTCTTGAAGAGGCAGTTATATAAATGAAACTGAATGAAGTCAAGTCGAGTTACATGGCCCCTGTGTTATTATCTTTTATATATCAGGGCACATGAACAATGTTTCATTGACTGATGGATGCTGATGAAAACAGTGTGTACATTGAAATGTTAATTCTCCCTGTAAGAAAACTCAAAGGCTCATTTGCATAATGTTAGTGAAGTGATGAATACTTTAATAAGTGGGAGGCTCCAAATGACAGCAGTGGCAGCAGAAGTGACAGTCAGACTTTGTTAACTTCTGAAGCCTCCTAAGATGATGTGAGTGACTACACATAGTGCATTAATTGATGCCAATAACGTTACAACAGTGCATGGAAAGAAGCGCTAACATATTCACCAATATAATGGTAGATTTGTATCACACACACTTCCTTTTTACATCTGCATTACCATTCTAAACACTGACCACAATAGGTGTTTCTGCATTGTGTTAATATGTGCTGCTTTATTGTTCATGTTTATTATTTTAGTGTTAAATTATTCATTGCGTACGCATTAAAAATGGAAATCAATATGAAATAATTGGTCTCACACAAGAGTACCCTTAACACCAGCTAAAATCATAAAAAGCACTCCCATTTGGAGTCAAAATTCACGATCAATAACTTATTATTATTTATGTATTATTAATGAGGGTAAACAGTGTATTAATAAATCTTAATTTGGTTCTTGAGCCTCTAACCTGGAAGCTGGGGTTAGCCTATATTTCTAAATAACAGGTCTACAGGACACCAACTCTCACCCAAATCTGAACCATGATGTAGCCTAAAAGCTGCAAAGGACATAGAGATACAGAATAATGAATAAACCACTTACAATCTATTGATTGTTGACTGTTTTTTTTTTTTTTTTGCCGAATGTCAGGGACTGGTTTGTAGGTTGAAAACTGAGATGATACTGACACAATTCCTAAAAATGTTTTTGAAAGCCTTTATAGTATATTTTTTTAGTAAATAAATCCCTTTTGTGTATGTGAAACAATGGCCAATTGTGCCACCAGTGAAATCACAGACTAATACAGAGGTCAATTAGAAAGTAGTATGTAGTTAAGTATTAAAGTTTTGCTCGCATTAGTCTCTGTCAGGTCCCTGTGTACAACTTGGGCTACAGTTGTAAAACCCATCTCTTTTAATGACTTGGACAATGCTGCAATTTGTTCCCAATCAGATAAACTAAGGGGCAATTGTTATTTCTTCTTTAAAGTTAACCATGGATTACAAAAATTGTTAAATTTGCATGATTTTTTATTTTAGCATTATGTGTGAGACAAATAAATCATGTTTGCCAGGCTGGTCCACTGCTGTTAAGTGTGAGATTATGCAGCTATTTTCTTGCATAATAACCAGCCTCTAATTTTTGTCACCAAACTCTCCGACAGGGCTTTACAACAAGTGGTGTGAAGATATCATCTTCAAATCAATCCTAAATTTTTGTATTGCATGTGATTTTTACACACTTTTACACACGTTATGCATTTATTTCAAAAGTTGTTTTTAATTGTGTTTAAAAAAAAAACTGTGTTTTTCTACTCAGCCTGCAGGGTTTCAGTTGAAAAACAGAAGGCTTGTACCATATGAAGAGTTTTTGACCTAAACTGGAAATATTACACAACACCATGAAGAACACAGCTCTTCAGATCATGGTATGGAAAGGATTGCAGGAGGAGAGGAATTGGATTGAGATGAGAGAAAAACAGCAAACAAACCAATGAGAGTATTTAGCAGACAAATTTAGTACCATCTGCCAGGCTGCAAAAGCTCCTAGGAAGTCATCCTACATTGAGCCACAAGACTACCACGAAAAAGCCATTTGGATCCCATTCATTTAGTTTCCTTCAAAACGCACTGGGGAGTGAAAAGAAGCTGGTGTCCAGACAATTTCACATCTGCTAATTGTGAGCTACACTGAGCCACCAGATTTCATCTCCAGTATTGCTAACATGCCGCGGGTTAGATATTGGACTGGAAAGCCATTGGAGGAATTTACAGAAACTTGAGTCAAGCTGTCACAAAACAGTTGCGTCTCTGCATTTCTTTTTTGTCTCTCACCTGGGTTGTTTTTGATGGTAAAATTGGGATTGTTGAGCATCTCGGGTACTAAACGATAGTCAAAGTAGTGGCCCTGGATTGGGTCGTCTTTGTCTACCGCGCTGACAGTCTGGATCACCTGTGATGAAAACAGAGACAGTAAGTTATACAGAAGAGAGCTCACAGCCATTAGAGGAGGCAGCCTATTCATTACTTCATTTTTTGCCACCTGAGACTGCCTCAGTGTGAAACTGGCTGGATAAAAACCTGATGAAATATACGCTCTATTCATTCCTGGAGTTTGAGATTATTATCAACGAGGTCCTGTCTAGTCTGGCACACTTTCTAGCTCCTGGCTCTATCTGTTAACCTGTCTTCATAGGTCTTATCGTGCTGTATGTCTTTATGATTGATTGGAAATTAGAATTCAGGACCTGCAGGACAGTTTTCTCCGTTTCCACCCCCTCCCAACTTTTCCTTCCCAGTTTCAACAATAGTCGCTATTGTATGACCACAGGTCCAGTGAATGAGGTCGATTGATGAAAATGAGAATGCTAAGTACTTATCTGGGATTTTTTGGCTAGGGGACTCATTGTGCCATCTGGAGGAAGACATGAAAGGCAGTCTTGAATTATGATCCACTCTGATCAATCCTGACTGCTCTCATTTCCCCTTTGCTCTGGACACACTGTGTCAAGGGAGGACTGTTGCAGGGAACAGGACCACACTCCCACCTCTGTAGATTCCCCGCGAAATAAATAGGCTATAATTCACTGTGGCTAGTCATTACAAGGGAGAAGAGAGCGAGAGAGAGAGAGAGAAAGGGAGAGAGGACAACATAAAGTGATGAATTACTCACCTGTCCGGGATTTCCGTTTTCACACAGAAAGGCCTCGTATTCAGTGGCAAACTCAGGGGCATTGTCATTTATGTCCATTACTCTTATCGCCACAATTGCTCTTGATATCTGACTGTGATTTCCTACAGACAGACAGATAGATAGATAGATAGATAGATAGATAGATAGATAGATAGATAGATAGATAGATAGATAGATAGATAGATAGATAGATAGATAGATAGATAGATAGATAGATAGATAGATAGATAGATAGATAGATAGATAGATAGATAGATAGATAGATAAAAAAACAAGAGAGAGAACGGTGAGTTAGCAAAAATATATGTTTTGTAGAAAACAATACAAACAACAGGGTTACACATGGAATTTCAGGTAAATTATGTGACCTAGTTTTAATTTCCTTTGTTTTTCCATTTTTATTTCTCTCTCAATTTCCTGAACTGATGGAGGGACAGATGATAAGCCACATCAATCGACATTACAGGCTGTTATCAGTGATGCAAAACAGGATTCGAGGCAACAGAAAAGAAAAGAAAAAAAAAATCCATTCAAAGTGCTTTTGAAAATCCCCTGTACCCTGTAATGTTTAAAACATGAGGGTTAAACATGCATATTAATGAGTCGTTGGTAACTGAAGTCTAAAAAGACAATAAAAGGCAATTTAATTAGATTAGATGTTGATTGGAATTATTCATCGCTGGTAATTGACAGTCCCTTTCAAGAGTCCATGTGAACTGTTGTATTTATGAGCATGTTCCTGATGCCAGCTTCTTAAGCAACCCATTTATCTGGCCTTAGAAAGTGGCCTCGGTAAACCCAACCGAATTTGCCAGCGATTTTTTTTTTAACTCCGTAGATCCATCTGGCAAGGACGCCCTTTTGGCCAACTACAGAGTCTCCGAAAAAAGGGAAGAAGAGCAGCTGTCTTCCGATTTGGCTGTTGCTTCCATTTTAGGCAACTTGCTCCACAGAGCTCCCCCAGGCAAAAGTCGTTAGACCCCATTACTAGATTGCCATTGTTTCGAGAAAACTACAAGACTGTATGTCGACACGTTTTCTTTCACTCTGCATAATATGTCATCTGGATCATTGGTCTGACAGTGGACAGAGGCATTTTGATCTAAGTCCATTGGTCATGCTTCTCGGAATTGGGAAGTGACTGCACCCTTTCCAGACCTAGATCCAGATCTGGCATTAGCCATGCTACTTAGAAAGCCATGTCACTGTGGCACCAGAATACTTTTATATTTTTTTTTTATTTAATTGACTCTTTCATATAATTTTATCCTACAAGAGGGATAATGACTTGTGATTGACAGCAAGTATAGTGAGGACTCAAAGCCTTCACTTCCCTTATTCTCCATCCTGTTATATAAGTATTATAGTTATTATGTGTTACACTGTGTATAGGTTTATAAAAAATATTTTGGACTTATGTCTACATTTGCCTCTGGCCAAGAGGACTGTATTTGCCTGAAAATACCACTTTTCCATGGACCACTGTTTATTTTACTATATATCCCTATGCTTTGCATGGAGGACAAGATGCCCAAGAAAATTCAAGACCTTGAGCAGACCTGGGGACAGTTTGAAAAAGCGGTAAGCAGTGAGGGAGTGGGAATTGACAGTCTGATAGACAGCATAGATGGATTAGGGCAGATGGAGAGCACGAGGCAGAGACCAACCTCCTGCAAAAGTGACTTTCCCCCAGCAGCAGCAGCAGCAGCAGACAGGGAATAGAATCTGATTAGTCAGATGTCAACTGATGCAAGGCAGCAGAACGCATATCTGTTTGGGTGGCAAATGGCATCGGTATAGAACTGGGAACACATCTATTCCTCTTCACGCCAGAGAACACACTGGCTCCCCCCTCCCCATCCGTGAAGAATAAGCAAAACTTCCATATTTATTTTGGAAAATTCCTATTAGGTGCTCTCAGAGATGCCACTATCTGCAGACGCAGTTACTTTGCCAAGAGGCATGCAAATGCATTTTATATGTATGGGTGTAAGACATGACAAGACACCCAGCTTATCAAATGAGACACATTCAAATCTTCCATCGGGGCTGCAGTGATGGAGGGATTTGTCTGTACTGCATGGCCGACACATTACGACAGTGTTTATGCTTCCATTTGTTTGGACAATTAATGTGTGTTGACTATGATTAAGAAGAGAAAGGGATTGATACGAGAGGAAGAATGGAGTTAGAGATAGATAGAGAGAGAGAGACAAGGAGGACATGGAAAAAAGTTACAAGCTGTGTAAATTTCTATTCCAATAGCCTCAAGGGGTACATTAAGCTTTATCACAACATACAGTCCCCCTGAAACAATCTGTATGCAAATAAAGCCTTACATATGGTTTGAGCTGTTTGTAGCTCTGCTGGCAAGATTTTCCACGTAGTCAGTGAGTTTTGTGGTTCGCAGATGTTCTTTAATCTGTAATGGATGCTGGCATTGGAGCAATCCACTCTAGAGCATGTCTTTAAAACTGTTTATTTGATACATCTTAATGTTCTTTCACTTGTACAAATTGACTACTGAGCTGTTTAATTCAATCAAAACTCAGCAAATTAACGCATACAGTGCCTCTGCGGATTCAAACGCTTATTGTTTGTGCCACAATCTTGAAGTAAATAAAAAGGGCTGGTTTACAAAATACTATACTGAACAGAGTTATGTGAGCAGAGGGGTCAGAGACTCCTTTGACTGACTCCAGAGTCGATCAGAGAAAGAAGGCTGTACACGTCCTCCTGCAGTTCTCCATCTAGTCATCCATTGTCTACCACTTTATGCTCCGCACGAGGTTTGTGAGCCACTGGAGCCAATCCCAGCTTACGTGGGGCAAAAGGCGGGGGTACACCCCGGACAGGTCGCCAGTTCCTGCCGTTCTCAATTTTCTTAAAACTTGCATGCCAATGAATTTTGAACAATGTGTTGGTTTTTTAAAGTAGGACATTACGATTCACATGGAAGGGCATGCACAGCAGGGGGAGAATAATTCAGTCTTCCAGTTACTTACTGACTTCTGTGGCAGTTACTGTGATGTTGTGCCACATGTCTGTCTCCCGGTCCAGCGGCTTGGCGAGTGTGATCTTCCCATCGTCTACATTGATGTTAAACTGCCTCTCCAGGTCTGTGTGCCGATCGATGAAGTATCTGCAAAGACAACTGATCATGATACATTTGACCCAAAACTTTAGCAATGGCACCAGCAAAGCGTCTTTAGCAGTCCCCTGTGTGTGTTGTGGCTAACGGGACCTTACCCATCGATAGAAACCACGAGATTAATGCACATTTAAACAGCCAGAAATCAATGATTACATCTGAGGAACCTATTACAGGCCGCACATTAGCAGCAGGGAGACATTAAAGCCCCATACGATCATAGTGACACCCCCCCCTCCTGCAAAAAAGACAGCAAGAGCATGTTATGTCAGGGTGAGAGATGAGGTGGTGTTAACCCTGTTTGGGTTATGTCAACACTCAATGGCTCCCAAAGGCTTTGAATTACTAAGTGAGGACAGCATTGTGTCAAAGAGAAAGGAGGAGGTTGGTGGATGTGATTGAAATAAACCAGCAAGCATTACGTGTGACCTTGCTTGACCTTTGACAAATGAGCAACTTATATAGCATCTTGTCAGTAACACAATTTGATGTTGAAGTGATTAAAACACACACTTTCAAAAAAAAAAAAAAAAAAAATTAATTCCTGATTCTATTTTTTGTGTGGCCCACCTGTGACATGCTGTATTTTTGATGTATTTACTGTCTCAAAAATACAGCTGCAAAACAAGAAACTACTCTGTTTAAAAAAAAAAAAAAAAAAAAAAAAAAAAAACTCCATTAGCGAACATGCCACTTGAACCTGTGAAATCTTCCCTTCATGTTGCGACAAGCACATCTCAAATTCTTGTGATGAGCCTACACAAAACAGACTAAAAAAGAAGCCGTCATCATGGGTCAGTTTCGGTTTCACTCATTTCATTAGATTTGACGTGTGAGAGTCGCAAACATCCTACTCAACCAACACACAGAGCCCCAATGATTCACATGAGCTAATTACACCACATGCCACACAAGTGTCTCCAAACCTCCAGGACAAATTGTCCCTGTTACTGCCTCTCATCTTCTCTCTCCCTCCTTCTCTCACACACATCTTCCCTTCGAAATGTCTTGCCTTTTTACGAAATAAAAGAAACTTATAACTTAACTTAATATTTTACTTCTCCTCATGAAATCTATCAGTTGGGTCTAGCTGGGTTTCATTTTCTTTTTCTCTCCTCTCTACCCCATTTTCTCCTTTCACCCCAACCGGCTGAGGCAGATGGATGCACATGTTTGAGTCTGGTTCTGCCAGAGATTTCTTCCTGTCAATTCTTTTTTTTCTTCTTTTGTCACACCCTCTGCCCTGCACAGACATCCCTCAGCCACCAGGGACCCTTCTGACACGGACTCCCCGTCTTCCTAGATGAGACCCTGGGTCTCTCCAGTGGAACCGCTTATCCCTATCAGTACAGACCTATTGGCAGGAACCCTGGAGTATTTATACGAAATAAAGAAGAGGAAGGGCAGAAAGGAAAGGGATGGAGAGAGGTGAAAAAGAAAGACAGACAAAGAGCCAAAGACAAAGACACAAAAACAACAATTTATATGAAGGAGAGCGCTGCTTGGTTGGGAATGAAATAAATAAACCACTGGCCCAGATTCCAATTGTTGGGAAGATGTAGCGAGCCATGACATTTTCATTTTTGAGATGAAATGGTGTAAAATCCTCTAGACACTGGGCTGGGAGACGTCCATGAGGACCCTCCCCTCCCCCCACTCTCTCTATTTCTCTGTTGCCCTGCAGACGCTGAGCACTTTCAAGACAGGCAGACAGCAGCAAACCACCTGGGACTAGCCTCTCTCCTGCAGACAGAGTGGATCCCAGTCAGACTCTGACAGCCTCACGTGGAAGCGAGGAGACAGACCCTGAAATGTTCTGCCACCTGTCACTCAAATTGACAACGTGATGTGAAAAGAATTAAAAGCAAATAAAAAAAACGATATCCAGCGCTGTGCGTGTGCAGCTTTTTCTTAGAGTGTGATGTTGAGGATGTGTGCAAGTGAGAGCGCGCACGTGTCTCCTCTCGCAGCGACTTTGCTTTACTTTTCACAAGCCTCTAAATGGCATTGGACTGACCTCAGTCTAACAGTTGAACATCACTTAGACGCTGCTGGTGCCAAATATTTTACAGCAGAGTAACTGACGAGTGTCGGCCGAATGATCTAAGACATATTTCGCCTCACTATCAAACAAATGTGACATGCTACCCAAAATGCATCAGTGTGAGAGGGGATCATCTGTGCATAAAAATAAAGATGAGCATACGGTTGTAATCGAGGAGATTATTTCCTCTTTTCAGACACATGTGAAGGGATAGTTCAGGTTTTTAAAATGTGATTGTCTGCACAGATCGATCCATGCTCTCACTTAAAAACATGGCTGCCATTAGGGACACAGGGGAAAACGTGCCACTTAACGTGAGGACCATTCAATTACGCGTCTCCGCAAACTACACATGCAGATTTTCTCTGTGGACTTTGGTGGGAAGAGTGAGCAGTTAAAGTTGCTTTCCCAGTCGGAAAAAAAAACTGTCTGACAGTGAGATAGAATAGTTAACTAGTACAACACAATGTTTAGAACTTTACATCTGAGAGAGAGAGAGAGAGAGAGAGAGACAGAGAGAGAGAGAAATCTGTTTTTTTTCCCCAGAAGGCACAATTGCAGTTGTGAGCATTTAGCATAACTCCATATGCATGACCCATTATGTAAAAAGTAAAGAAGGTAAAGACCTGATTTTGTTTTGTTTTGTTGATACTGGACAATAGTAGGGACCAAAAATGGTGAAAAGAGAAGAGGAGTAAGATCCAGAAGAATGACCATATGTAAAGCATCCCTAAAGCCTTTATTTATGGGCCCTCTGAAGTGGATGTAGGTCAAAAAAGGATTTCAGAACCCAAACTGCAGATAGGAGCAGTAAATAACATTCCGATTCAGTTTCTCACGGATGCTCTTGTAAACAGGTGAGGCAGACGGTAGAAAAAAAAAAATGTACAGGAAACACAAAAGTCAAAGAATGAGGAGCTGAAGCGAGCTAAATAGAAGTACAAGGTCAAACTGCAGATGAACTGACACACATGAGATGTATAGTAGAGGTGAGGAACATCAGGGGCAGGGGACAATCTTTGTTACAGCCTAACCTCACAAATAAAGAGACGGCATCTTCATGGAGTTCTGACTCCTGACTGATTAAACGTTGTGGGATACTGGAAAAGTTTCTCTCTGAATTTACCCTTGAGACCAAACGTCTCATGTCAGTGAGCAAACACCACATCAGCGACACCCGCCATAAATTAGAAAACAGTTTCACTGAATGAAACAATACAAATGTGTTATATTTACTAACCATTATATGTATTTCAACCACACATACCAGGCAGGCTGGTGCAGATGTGTAGGCGTAGGCGTAGGCCTATATGTGAAAGTGGGTGCTGGGTTTTGTGTTTGTCTGTGTGGTTAAACGCATCTGCATGAATTGAAAAAGAAGAGGTGAAAAAGCTCATTTTTTTTCCTCTCCCTGCAGAGAATAAAATTTGTCAGTGACATTCCTGCTTGTTATTAGGTCAGTAACTCTACTGGGAGCATCATTGATGCGGAACTAATTTTTTCCGTCCCCTGAATGCTGACCAGTGGTGTTTTGACACATAGTTTTTTTTTTTTTTTTTTTTTATTGTTGTTTGAGAACTTTTTTTTTTTTTTAACAGACAAAAGAGTGTGAATAGCAGCATAAAGGATCTTTGGTTTCCTGGAATTTTGCATCTTCATTTGTCCTCCTGCAGCATGTCATCTGCGCTAAAACAAGAAAGCCTGCAGAGACAAACGAGCTTTTACAGAGATGCATTGCATCCCTGCAGATGTGCTCAGCAATACAATAATTAAAAGGGGAATAATCCAAAATGTGTTTAAGTTTCTCTGGTAATGCTCGTCACATTTATGATATGTTGAAATACAAATACAGCCACACCCTATTTCGTGAAATTCAGCCATTTTCGGTCAGACGGCTGCCGTGAGTGCCAGATGTCACATCACTTTCTACTGTATGTGTGATCAGTCAGGTGGAAAATGACAGAGCACAGGCTCCAGAAAGGAGCAATACTGAAGCAGTGTTTCATGGAGTGCACCTGAAATGTTGTTGGTTGGATAAGTACAGCTAAGGGTCTGTGTGTCTCCTGAGTGCATGGGACATGGAGGCCCACTAGAGCGCTCACGCCCGAGTGGCTTTCTACTCCGGGTTGGTCTGGAGGTTGTGTGTATGTGTGGGAGGGGTCTAATCAGAACCATCGACTTGAGAGCTCATGGTGATCAGGTTTATATTTACAGTTGCCTCTGCTCTCCTATAGATCCAGCCTTTGCAAACTAGTTACGCACGAGGTGAGAAAAAAAGAAAAAGGAAGAGCAGGACACTTGGCTTGATTTGTATAATTTACAGCTACTCCAAGTGTATAGAACAACGTTCTTTGGGAACAAATAATTTATCTAATAATGTAACGGCCTTTGCATCAGTTTCACAGTAAAAAAAAAAATACTGTTTTTATACAATGAAAACCCCCACTATGCATTTAGAGATGCAGCAAAGATGATAAACAGATGAATTGGTAGATAATTTCCATTTACAACTGTCCCATCATGTCAGATAATTGTATATATATATATATATATATATATATATATATATATATATATATATATATATATATATACATATATATATATACATATATATATATACATATATATATATTTTTATAAACAGCAATTAGAAAGTGAAAAACTACATTCCTAGAGTTTACAAAAAGGGAAATAATATTAGAAATAATATTCATTTGAAAAATGGTGTGTTACTCAATTTTATAAGTTGCCATCCCATGTGCATTGCAGACAAACACAGCTTTTAAAGTAGAAGAGCTTTGGTTTATTGAGTGGTGAAGATTTTTGTCTTTAAGTCTACATTATTTACAACATGCTTCTGATCTTGTAAGAGGCATTTCTGGGGCTACAGCCTTCTGTCAGCCAGTATATGTGGAGGATTAAAATCTTTTAGACATAATCATTTTATCACCCAAAAGCCTTGCAGAGTTACAGGCTAATACAAACCATGACTGGAAGTAAAATCAAATGGTCTTTGGTGAGGGTGATACATCATTCTAAGCCCTCCATGACAATAGCTTGTTTCATCTCATCCCCCGACAAAGAAAACACTTGACGTCCATGATAGATCATACTCATTTTGAAGATTTGCAGGAGGCCGGCTGGGAATTGGTGTGGGTTTTGGTCAAGAGAGAAAATCGTAGAGATGACGTTATTTGTGTTTACAAAATACATAGCGGCAAGTGTCTGATTCTGCGTTTTATCTACGTACAGGCATTACATATCATCAGTATCAGTGTTTCTTACAGAAGCTGGAAGATGAATATAGTATAACTAGTTATTCTATTAGCCACGTAGCCTCATTTTTAATTCCACATCTTCAACTTGGAAAATGAAATGCAAAGTTTGTGAATGGGCTTGATTTTAAAAGAAAATCTTAACAGCTCCTTAACCACATTTCCTAAAAAAAATAAAAAATGTTTTGTTAATAAAGTGTATCTTTTGTGCCTGACGGTCACAAAGAAAATGAGCAACAATTTCTCCTGGGCAAAAAAAACATTAAGAAAAAAACATTAAAAAAAAAGAGAAAATGTCTCCACAAAATTAGGAAATTAATGATTGCATAAACTACAAAGCGAGCATGAATGAACAGCCTGAGGAAAGTGAAAAGAAGAGAAGAAGAAAAGAAAAAGAAAAGAAACTCGATCACAAATTGCCAAAACTTCAAGTTATGTGATGCAGTGCTTTTGACGTAGTTTTCGTTTTATCATGCTCAAAACATTTTTACAAGTGCCACAAACAGGATGTTGAAGCCTGGACAGTTTCATAGCAGCAAATGTGTGAAAAGATCGTGTCAGCAGGGTGCTACCATCTGGGTGCACACTCATTCATTATTTAGTCAATGTTTTTTCTCTCGCTCTCTCGCTCCCTCTCTCTCTCTCTCCAACTATAATGTACTGAAGGTGGCGCATAAAAAGAAAGTAGGCAAATCTACATGGAACAACTGCATATCATTCAGAGGAAAATGCGGTTTCTCTGAAACTGATTTCATTCACTTCTCTCGTTCGCTCTAAAACACAATTTTGCTTCCGCGGACAAAAGGGGACTAGGGCATGGAATAAGAACAGAGAAGAGTCAAATATGTCATTATACATGAAATATATGAAATATTCCTCTCCTTAAAAGGGGACAGACATGATGCAACCTCTGGGCTCAATTCCTCCAGGCAATCTCATCACTAAACATGAGGATGCCACCAGACAAGGGGAAAAAAAATAATGTAACGTGAAAGGCGGCCTGCTCTGTAGCCTCAGCCAATCTATGAAACCCAGTCTGCTCCCTGCTCGCCATGCAATTACACACAACCTGTTGAGTGTTGTCCCGGGAATGCGGTCAGCAAGTCGCTAGAGGATTAATGAAATGCCAAGATGGAGGGAGAGAAATTGCCTGTATAACCTATCCTCAAGGTGCCCTTGTGGTATTTTCCAAGAATGAGTCACACATCAGGATAATATAGCAGCGCCTTGTAACGCGGTGAAAAAGAAAAGTTGCGCTGCCTTCTCCTGTATAATCTTTCTTTTTAAGTACATCTGTGGAAATAAGAGCAATCATCAAGTTGCCTCCTCACTGCCACAGACACAAAGAGAATACTACAGCCTCCAAAGGTCACAGCCAGGCTTGAATGGATTTAATTGCATGTCTCAGTGTCAAATCTTTTATTAAAACATGTCATTGCAGCCTGAAAAGTCCCATTTGTTTGCATTTTCTGTCCGCCATCTCTTGGTGTTACAGATAAAAGCTTCTTTTTTTTTTTTTTTTTCTTTCAATTTCTTCAAGGTTTTTTAATGTACAGTCAAGAGCAAAAAGAAGCAGAGTGAAACTTTTCTCAGTAGCTCACGGTTTAACTGTGTTCATTTTCGTACCTGACAGGGCTTGCCGTGTAATCTGGATCCCTGGCGGTGACCGTCCCTATGACTGTGTTGATGGGGGCGTTCTCGTTCACTTCCAGTGAGTACATAGGTTTGGAGAAAACAGGGGGCTCGTCGGCGTCTTCAACCACAATCTTTACCGTGGCTGTGTCCTTGAACGGCCCACTGCCCGGCTCCAGGCGGAGGTTGGTGGCCTCCACTTTCAGCGTGTAGGCTCTCTTGCTTTCGTAGTCCAACGGCTGTGTGTGTGGGGGGCACGGAGAAAAATGACACATTAGCACATTATGCACAAGTAATGTAAGCTATGTAGAATTTTTAGATGATCTTCATTTGTTCCAGATTACAGGAAAGGATGTCCGTACCTTTCACGCATAAAACATTTGATCAACTCATGAAATATGATGAATGGATTAATGTGATGTGCCGCATGTTTTACATAATTAAATTTACCAGTCGTGGAATCATTTATAAGAAATTAAATACTTAGTCACTGGATTACGTATTTAAAGGTGCAATATGTAAGAATGTGGCCAAAAACGGTTACTACATTCAAATTCAAAATACCGAGGTGTTTTAGTTTTCGTTTTCTGACGTAACTGGCAACCCGTGGTTGCTCGGCAGCTGAGACTCTACTGACTGCAATGATTGGTAGACGGCGGTAGGTGGCGCCACATTCCAAAACGATGATTTCAAAACATAAACATGATTTGCAGTCTGCAAAATATTTTTTTAAGGCAAATATTTTGGCTGTACTGTTGTTGTTGGTGAGTTCAGTTTGTTATATGAATATTATTCCTGAGTCTCTGTGACATATTAGGAGGATTTTATGGCCTGTTGCTTTGGATTTATGACATAATGCACCTTTAAACTTTTCACCTCAATCAGCTGCAACAATGGAAACAACAGAGCAATGCATAACAAACATTTTTTCTCATCTGCTTCTATGCTGAAACTCTTATATACTAGTTTGATTTTACAGATACATAATGTTTTTTTACACTTGAATGCGAAGAAACAGCCGCTGTTGTAGACAGTGATCTGCCTTGTTGCCGCAAACCAAATTCATTTTCTATCATCATTTTCATTTTAATCAGTTGGTCACAATAATTGTAATTTTCAGACAGGCACAACCTGTAAATATTTCCCAGTCTTTATCGGCATGAAAGAACACAAATCTCCCTGCTAATACTCTCTGTGACAGTCGATTATCAGGGCTTTCATCCCGCTATCACAACCAGGTGGCATAAAATAAATGAGAACAGGTACTTATTCAGGACGATAAAGAATAGTGTAATTTCCCAGTGAGAAATAAACACATTTTGTTCACGACATGTCGCCACGTGATTGACATATCTGTTTAATCCCTGTTTTCACGTGCTATATGCTGCCATATTTCTTTTAAAGACAGCTCGTCATTAATATTTAAGAGAAAGAGGAGAGTCAGAATTTTACTCTCTTGGCATCTCTGAGGACACCCCAGACTGTCACAATTTCATTCTGTATCACCTCTGGTTGCTCTCAGACTACTAGAATAATGGGATCAAGTCACTACCTCACTCCATAACCAGGATTTATAGGGAAATCAAAAGTGGGCCTTTGCCGCTTGAGGGGATGGGAACTGGCTTGGGGAAAGAGGATGACAAGGAAGAGGAACAAAAACAAGAAATGTATTTAGTCAGCAGGCAAGGGGAAATTGTCCCTGAGGTCAGACAGGATCAGTGCTGAAAGCTCATGGGGCCAGAGAGGGCAGGTGCACGAGTGGATGGGGAGTCCAGGGGGTTCAGCTGTTGAGACTATATCAGCAGCCGGGAGTGGGTGTTGGTGGGGCAACGACCTAAGGCTTTCGATTTCCACACTCCCACACTCCTGGCATCAGGACAAGACAGACCTAAGCCCCTGAAGCCTCTCCAAGCCCCACTCCTCTACGCTCAGAGAAGCTATTTGGAACACTTTCATTATTAACCTCCCCTTCTTCTTCTTCCTCCTCATCCTCCCCCTACGCTTCGCTCCCGACGCCCAACCCGCCCTTCACTCCTTCCTTTTCGTTCTGATCACACTGTCTGTGTTGGCAAAGTATAGAGTGTGGCCAGACCTCGAGCCATTGGATCTTTCTTTCTTTCTTTCGAGAATATAGGCTCACATCTCTCCGCTTGCGACTGGTCAAATTTTTACCCAGACCTGACAGCATGTAGAAGCAACTCATTACATTTGTTTCCAGTGTCCTGACATTAGTGCTGACACATTTAATTACACTAAATCCACTAAGACGGTTTGAGGAAAAACAATTGGAAAATAGCTATTTGAATGGGCCCAAGTTAAGTTGGGGACAAAAATATTTTTCAATATCAATTATAAACCCAGATAAAGCAACAATAAAGCAGGCAAGATACATTTTGAGCCATCCACATTATTAATCCAATAAATACATTAAATAAATAAGTAATCCACTTCTATTTCTATGCATGGTGCAGCAGCAGTTGAGCTATGTTGCATAGTGTAAACAACTTAACTGAGTGATGCTAAACTTCTAATAAGATGTCCACTACACTCATTGACAAAGGGACATCCCCCCTCCCCTCCCCTCCCCTTGTCATGTCCCACACCACACCCGCACTACATCATTCTTTGGTCTCTCTCCAAAATTAGCATCACATCAGTATGTACACGGGCCATTAAGAGACTTCAACTCTCAGCGTTGGCTGCAGAGCTCAGAGTCCCGCTAACGTCCCTTGACGGGCCTGGGGCCTGACAGATAAAAAGCTTAAAACCCAAACAGCAAAGAATCTCTGCGCTGGTCTGTGCCTCTCCAGGCTCAGTTAAATCAATATGTTTTAACCTTGCTGCAAAGGGTCTTAGGCCGGGTTCACACTGGATGCGCGTGCGGAGCGTGGCGGCTGCAGCGCTGATCTAATCTGCTTTGTTTCACGCAGCTCTGTTGTTCACACAGGGAGATATATATAGGGATTCGAGGGCGACCGAAATGCTGCGTGCTTTTACTTTGAATCGGGACCAAGATGTGTCGTGTTTACATAACATTATGTGACAAATTCAGATGTTGAAACTGTGTTGAAAGATCATATTTTTTACTGTCCGTTTTACTGTGGCTGTGTGATGTGTGAAAAATAGACACACCTGAGACGCCTGTCTCACAGAGGCAGCGTGGATGCCTCCATCAGTTAACGCGTGTGCCTAAATGAAAAATGACATGCACCGTGCTGCAGACTCGCCACATGCACATACAATGTGAAACCTGTGTGTGCAAAAAAAAAAAAACTGCCTTCTTTTTTAGATGTACCGCTGTTAATGGGGACAGGGTGCTTTGGAGGAATTCACACTGAATCTTTTCAGCGTCTATTGTCACCCTGGTTTGTTCGATACGATCGGTGCTGATGTAGAACAAAAGACAAATATGAATATCAACTGTTTCTTTTATCTGGAGACACTGCTGAGCAAATGCTTTGCTGTTTTCCCAGTACATTATCATCTATCCCGGGGGCCCGGGGTTGGGCCAACTCAGGGCCACAGAGAGGAAGTTGAGCAGACATGGAAAGAGGGAGGCTCTCTGCGGGGCACGGAAGTGGAGGTTGCCAAAAAAGACTAACACATTTGACATTTGCTTTGTCAACAGTTGGAGTTTTATGACTTTGCGTCGAGTTTGTTCTCTGGCACTGATGTTTTCTTTAGTGGCAGTGAACTGTATTCCCCGGCAGATTGCCACGACTCTTATACATTCCACCTCCCACACAGTTCATTGTTCACACTTTGACAAAGTCACACCGTGTGTCCTTGGGGGTAATATCATTTTACATCACAACACAATAGCATTCCATATTTGAGTGATGTATGGCTGCTCGCTTCAGACACCGAACCAACCACGACTCAAGACAGTGAGAACGCCCATCTATCAATCATGTGTTGTGATTCAACATATGCAAAGATCCTCTTCCAAGTAAAGCTTATAGATGTATATAGAATGCAGAATACATGCATATATAATGGCATGTGCTGTGGCATCTTTGATAGCACGTGTTCAAATCTCAGTTTGAATCGTCGCGGATGTCCTTTGTCTAAACTTCAATGAAGGTCACAGTTGTATTAAAATGCAGTGCCGTTTTCAAATGTAAATTACACATACTGTTATATTGAGGCTTGCACGCTCTGCTGTCGACAGAAAAGCAATGATAGCTCTGCTTAAACTTAATACAGCTTATATCCTGTAGGAAATATCCGCACTGCGTTGGTGAGAGCCTGACATAAGTATGAGTTGCTATGTTCATTATTTGCAATAAAGCGAGTTACTTAGCCTCTATCGCACTTTTGAAATTAACCGATGAATACAACGCTGCTAATTCCAACACTTGCATCGCCATCATCACATTGTATCATTAAGTGCTAATGTGTTTGTCTTAAGGCAAAAAGCAAAAATTAGGGTTTCGTGACAAGAGTGTTGCTTGTCTGCCTCAGGACGATGTACCTGAAAAATTTTGATAAACAAGTTTTTATGTTGATTGTCTTTTTTTTTTTTTTTTTCAGAACAACCACTGCTAAAGTGACCCTTGAGCAAGGCAATTACCCAGGAACTGCTGTGATGAAGTTGTAATTTGAACAAAGAAGAGGGAAAAGAATTCACCTCTCAAATGTGAGTGTTATAACATTGTCAGAAACAACAGGCAACTTTAAGTCGTGTCCATCTGCTCTTGTGGCAGTGTGAGTAACCAAAGTGTGAATGAGGGCAATACACAGTACAGCCATTTGCTTTAAGCTGCTGTTGTTTAAGGCTAATTTGAAAATGAGATCATGTTAAGAGCAAGAAAAATAGTAATTCAGCAACTCCTCTTACGTTCCATGTGTCATATTTATTTGTCCACACACAGAAAAGCAGCATTAGAAATGTTTATTTGATTTATTTAACGTGGATGTGATGGTAGAATTTATTCTGACATTTTTTCCAGTGCGATCAATTGTGTGAAAAGATGTTTTAGAAATATATTTTGCAAATGAAACGTTGCTTTAGCGCCAGGGCTACTCAGGGGAATAGGCCCTCTAGTGTTCTCTTAAACTGCTTTGTGTAATTTCCAGGTAATGTTCAAGTTGGCTCATGTGAGAACGTAGGAGGAGAAAGGACAGCCAGTGAGTTTCTGGGTCTTACCCTTTTCAGTCGGAGGATCCCCTCTTGCGTTTGCGCATCCGTAACAATCTCGAACGTGCCTTGGTCGTCCCCTTCGATGATGCCATAGGATGACTTGGCGTTCTCACCGATGTCTCTATCATTGGCCTTCACCTTGCCTCCCATCGTCCCGAGCGGCAGGTCTTCAGGGATTACAAACTCGTACAAACCTGGGACAGAGGAGACGTAGCTGTTTGGTTTTGGAGAACTGTTGATCAAATGTGACTGAAAATGTACAGCACTGCATCTTAATTTGTCATTACAGCAGCGGGAGGATTACCTCTCTGAGGAGCCTGCTTGATACAATTTACAAAATAAAATGGATTTTCCCCAGTTTTTACCAATCTGATTTACTCTCATTTAGAGCAGCAATAATTTAGTTTCCCCCTCGTAATTTGATTTAGAATATTTAAGTCTGCAAAATGACTTACTTTTAGAGAACTTCGGCGGGTTGTCGTTGATGTCCATTAGTGTGACGGTGACCGTCGTAGTGCCAGACAAGCCCCCCATGTGACCTCCCATATCCTTGGCCTGAATGACCACCAGGTATTCCTCTCTCATCTCCCGATCCATCCCATGGAGAGCAATTTTTATGGTCGCTGAAAGTGAAAGCAGTTGATTGAATACATTAATGCAATTATACGCATCACTGATATACTCTGCACATCATTTTAATGATGCACAAGCAAGTATGCACACAAGAAAAAAAAAAAAAAAAAAAAAGGAGCAAGGCATACAGTAACCTTCAGGCTCACCTTACTCTCCGTGTAAAGACAAGCATTATTTTAGACCCTGACTTCATGTAACGGGGACTCCATACCAAGCAGATATAAAGAATTCTCTGCAGGTTTGTTCCGTGTGAGTGAAGCAAAGATGGTCATGACAGAGCTAGTTCCACCACAGAGAATCATCTGTGTTTGTTTTCAAATGCGTTGTTTCGCTGTCTGCAGTCATTTGTATTCTGACTGAGTGTGAATTATGCTGTCTGTCTTGTATAATCTTGAATATTGTATGCAGAATGGACCTTATTGACTCTGCCACAGCGCTGAATATAAAAAGGGCTCAGCACCGGCGTATACGGATAATCCACTCAGGAAACAGAGGCCCGCAGGATCATCAAATGAATATAAAACCCCTCATAAAAGCCAGGCTTTGGCATGACACCCTGCCTTGGTCCTGAGCTGCCTCAGACAATGAGCATATGCATGACTATAATGAAAAACATGGGAGGGGATTGGGTGTTTTCTGTGCCGGGATTTTCTAAAGCTATTTCTAGGAACTATAGCAAATTTTTTAGGGTTAGCTATAACACACAACAATAATAATGTGACAACTGGATGAAACATGATATTTAAAAAGCAATATATTACAGGCAGGATATATAAAGCAATATAATTACTTGACCTCATCAGCGAGAGGAAGTCAAATGCATAAAATATAACAGGCAAAAATACACACTCAAGGTATAAATAAACACATATTACCACCATTTGGATGCAAATTAGATGTGTATGTATGTATGATACATGTATATACTTGTACATACCTATAACCCTATACGTAAGCTACCATCTGCAGCCTCATTAGAAATCCAGAGTTATTAAACCAGGATACATTTTTCAGTCAACGGTCCATCTTTGCTATTTCCGTCTCCACTGTAGCCTCAGGTTTTTATTCATAGCTGACACGAGAGGAACTGTGGCCTTTTGCCCTTGCAGACATGCGCCACATGGTTGGTTATGTTGAGTTACTGTAGGTTTTGTTGCCAACTTGAACCGGACCGGCCCCTTCTCTGACTTTTCTCGTCAAAAAGACACATCAGTCAACAGAACCGCTGCTCTCTAGATCGTTTTTTGGCACCGTTCTGACTAAACTCGGGAGACTGTGTGCAAAAATTCCCAGGAGATCAGCAGTTTCAGAAACCAGCACAGTTGGCTACAACAATCACACCAAAGCTTTTTTTTTTCTCTCTCTCTCTCTCTCTCTCTCTCTCTTGGATGATTGATGTGAACATTAGCTAGCCTTAGCTTCTGCCCTTATCTGCAGGATGGCACTGCTGCCAAAGATTGGATGACTGAATAACTGCATTACTAAGAAAGTGTGCAGGTGTATTTTTTTAAAGCTCTCAGGGAGAGAAGGAACATCGGCATTACTCAACCATTGTTTCACAAACACAACTTTTTTCTTTAACAGAATGTCAAATTGATGCCTAGTTTGCACACATAGCTCAGAAATCTGCGTCCTTCAGGCGACGTAAACGTCAAATAAATTCTCTCATCGTTTGGTTTGTGCATTCTGGGGTTGTTGTTGAAAAATGACTCCAATGAATGGGAGCCACCCTCTATGTAGCGATTACAAGGTCACTCCAAAAGACACAATAGTCGTTTAAAAACTGTGACTTAATCGGAGAGGTGAGAATGATTACTCACGGTTAAGGAAAGGTAAAATATATCTGAAACACTACATAGTAGATAACAGCCAGCTAAATCACATCAATCAAGTTGCTGTGTGCTCAGTGTGCATCAGCAGCACTTGTGCATGTTGTATTATGTCACAATCCTAACCAGTAAAAAAGTAAAGTCTTGAGTTTAGTGCAAGCTCTCACTAGCACTCTGCAAGGTAGGCCTATCAACCTTACATTAATGAAATCTGAAATTCATAAACAAAAAGAGCAGAACAAGTTACAGTTACTTGAAGTCCCCTTTCACAGACACATGCACACACACACTCCCACATGCAAACACACTTCAGTCATCCTGCTAGGAGCATCACTCTCATCTCTGGTGATCATTGAATTAATTATTCAAATGAATTCTTAATCACTAAATAGAGGGGATAGACAGACACTGATTTCCATAGATAGTTGCCTTATCCCCCCCCCCCCACCAGCCATTACCCAAATGATGAATTGGGGCATGGTGTTTATTTATTTGTTGAATGCTTTTCTTCTCTAATGTGGCATTGTAAGTGTTAATCTAGTGGTTGTTTTCCCCCTTACCTTTTATTTTCCATTAACATTCATTAAAACATCTGGCTCTCTTGAATGAGCCGTCTGTATGCGCTCCACAATCACACAGAGCACAAATGCTAATCCTTAAACTGTCCGTTCAGCGCGTCTTGGAAAAAGTCATGTCCCGGCTGCTTTACTGAGATGGCGACAACTTCAGCGGCGAGGACAAGCATCAAAAAAATCCATGTTTTGAACAGAGCGTTGATCCTAATTATGTACATACATTTTGGGATTCCCTTTCTTCCAGCTTGTTTATTGTGTGCTGTTTTCCAAACTGTGAGCAGCTGATTTCCATCTCATTTCTTATTAATGTAATTTCACTATTATTTAATCATATTGCTCACAGACACATGTTAAAAAGTCATCTGAAAAAGCAATTAAAGATCCAATCTGGAGTGTGTTGTGAGATAACTTTATGCATGATGACGCTGCTGCAGAGTTTGCCTCATGAAAGCAAAGAAGTAATTATTATTATTTTGAATTCATAACCCAGTGATGTTACATGGCAGCCCGTGAGTGTACAGGCCCATTTATGGATTCAGGACAACCAGTCAGCTGATGAATACACAACTCAGTGATGCAAAGCTCGGCTCATATGAGCCCTATAATTTTTGCGGTTTTAATAATGAGGTTTGTGCAACCCCATTGTTGAATCATGATGATACTGAACACATCACAAGCGATCACACGACCGAACGAAACCAGGACGGACATAAATAGAGAAGCCATTGTGTTTTCCTGCTGTATTTCACTGACAGGGTTTAGATTTTTGTCCTCAGCCATGCACATGGACAGCCCTCACTTCCAGTTGTAAAAAAAAAAGGCTTCAGGGTCAATGTCAATGTTCTTTTGTTAAGCTTGTTCCAAACACCTGTGAGAGATAGTAATGCTTACCATTCATGCTCTAAGACTCAGCCTGGATCTCTGCAGCACTGAATCTTACCGAGCCACTATTTCTGTTCCACTCAGTATATCCCCTGTATGCGTGTGTGTGTTGATTAAATTTTTTTTTTTTTCCTCTTATTCAGCATTTCTGCTTCCTTGACATGTGCTTGCATTACTTCACCTTTTAATTAAAGAAGAATTTAGCTTTAGCACCCCCAGTAATCCACATCGTTTTCACCCTGATGTACTGTTTATGTTTTGAAACACGGAGTGAGTGAGTGAGCGAGCAGCTGCAGAGGGGGAGGATAGAGAGAGGAGTGAGCCTGGGAGCCTGATTTAACAGCAGCATCATGCAGCCGCAATCTTAAAGTATTTCACAAAAGACAGATGGGATGAGTTGCCTACAGTCCTGTTGTTGTAACACAACCGCCGAAGATACAACTAACAGCGTCGGCTATCTTTTAGCATGCATTTTTATTATGTTGTTGCCAATAGGTTTTGCAATGAAGTTGCATATCGCATTGGCATAAGAACACACACAAGAACATAGTTGCCATGTGGACTTCTGATGACTGATTTACTTTCAATTTTTTCTGTTTCACAACACATCCTACACTTTCACCCACTTCAGGTGGGGAAACTGTTGCATTTCCACCTGCTGGAGCCTCTGCAACTTGTCGCACCTGCAGACAACTGCACTTGCACCCTCTCACTACTGCTGTCACCAGAGTCTCCGATTTTCAATGAAATACAGCAGAGACCTTCAGCAGCTGCCAAGATTCAGGCAACAGTATATCCATGTAAACAAATGTGACCTATGAATATTAATGACATGATAATGAATTACAAGGAAATTGTTTTTTAAAAGATACCGAGTCTCCAGCCTAATGGCAAATGCCGAATGGGGGAGTTTCTGTTGATTAACAGAATAGTCATGTATATTCATGTAACTGAATGTAGACATCTTGTTGGTGTTTTATTTTATGTTAAGATGTCACAATTTACCAATTAGCTTTGAATTCTGAATAGGCAAAAAAACGGAATCCCTTGGCTCTCACAAATGATGTTTATATAGAAATGGCTTCACCAGTTTGTT
The DNA here is from genome assembly GCF_963457635.1 of Microchirus variegatus. Lineage (NCBI taxonomy): Eukaryota > Metazoa > Chordata > Actinopteri > Pleuronectiformes > Soleidae > Microchirus > Microchirus variegatus. Next base: position 16,326,663 of record NC_139815.1, on the reverse strand, counting down.
ATAGCAACATACCTGTAGTCTGGATTATATGCTATTATAAGGCATAATTTAATGAGTGAAGGCTTGCACAACACGAGTTGCTGTGCCTTTTTTTACATACCACTCTTATGTATGAACAATACAAACACATAAACATTTTCTTTTATTCTGGCAACACCAGTAGTCACACATGGACAAGGCGCGTGCATTTAATGTCATGTTTCTGATTGTAGAACACCGCAGCCATCTAAAATCACTCAGTGTGGCAGCAATATCCCTCCTTGTATTTCAGAAGATGTAATAATGAACCAAGTGATGAATTGGGGCATTGTGCTTATTTATTCATTGAATGCTTGTCATTGCCAATATGGAGCTGTAATAATTCTCCACTGCTTAAAAAGTGGCTACTGCTACAACCTAAACATTGGATTGTGTGCCGTGGCTCTGACACACTCTTGGGCTCTGAAAGATTAAAACAGACTTGACAGCTGGGGTTGGACCTTACACTACACATTTACATCAACTCACAATGAGTTAGAGACTTCTGTGGTAATGCTATTCAAAACTGTCATTCGGATGTACTTAGCCCGAGACTTGGTCAAACCTTGATAGTCCACTACTTGACCTGCAGTGACCTTGTAAGCTCATTTATCTAAGTCGAAGCAGGTAATGAAAAAGGACAATGTTTAAATACTAAAAGGTTCTGGCATAATGTGCTTGCCCCTGTCTAGAAGAAAAGGACTATTGAAATAATCCTTAGATGTAATCAGTGTCTCACTGTAAAGCCAATTTCTTTCCTTTTTGTCCCATTATGGGCGTGGTGTCCATTTATTACATTTTGTAATACATTATGTTCTCCATTGGTTAGAAACAGACAAAGGATTTGCACACTGTATTAATAGCTCTCATTAAATTTAATGAAGCAAAGTTTCGATCTCGCAGAGATATTCTCCCGGCTTTGTCAGGCAAACAATGAATAACAGAACAAAGACCTCTGTTGGGCTGCCTGCCCCACAGAGGTGTCATCCTTTTTTGTCTCATGTTTTAAAGTCACAGAAATTACCGTGGTCCTCTCGATTACTGTTTAAGTTGCCATCAGTCTGCTATGTCTGACTAAAAGTGAAAAAAACCCAACACACAGACGATGCACTTACCAGAATTAGGGTCTATGGAAAAATATGGTTGCCCCTCCAATATACTGTAGACCAGTTTAGCACTGTTCCCATAGACTGGATCGTCGGCGTCTGTAGCTGTTACCCGGGTAACTGGAGTACCTGTGAGGCAGAGAGATAGAATTGAGAATTAAAGTATACCACAGTCACTGTATACCTATTTCTAGGTTGGAAGCCACTAGAGATTTTGGTTTGTTCAGAAATCCTGTCTTATCTGTGTCAACCTTCACATTTTAAAACACTGCTGTTGTGTTTTAAATCCAAAAAGGAATGAGAATTACTTTTGCATTTATAAATCTAAATTATGATGTAGAAAAACTTGAACACTTACACCCTCTAATATGATAGTGACAATGTTGAATATATGAACCCCTTGTTAAAAAACAATTGATATTTTGAACTCAATAGAACTGTTTTACAGTTGCATCCATTATGAAACAGGAGCTACACACTGATAATCCATTACCACTGTCAGTGAATAAATTAGTTGGGGCACAGGTGGAAGCTATAAAATATCACTTTTCATTGTAGAGAAATACAACAAAAATGCAGCTCTCCTCCACTAAAAATGTGTACAGAACAAATCAAAATGATAATAATAATAATAATTTATATTAAAGTCATGTTAAACCAAACTGCATTTTATATTTCAAACCAGCTGGTGCACCTGATAATATTCCTCCCCATGCCTTTAATTTGTCTTTCAGTTGTGTGTGTGTACACTTCCGGCATCAGAGTGTCAGTTACTTGTAATATGTGACATGACTTCAGATGAAATATGTTATAACGGACGCCTGGTCTAACTGAGCAAATCAGCCATGACAGTGTTGATTAGTCATATAGCCTCTTGTAATGCTCGCTTCCGGATATGCAAGCAAATCAACATGACAGTGATGGATGTGTCACACACCTATTATAACACAGCGATGCCACTAATGACCACATTATACTTTAACGTACATTTCACTGCTGCTGGTCATGGTCTGTACAATGTGACAATGCACGACAGGTGTGCCAGCGCAACACCACCTGACAGCAGTGACTCAGGGGGAAGAGAAGCACGTTCTGCAACCAGAGGGTTGGTGGTTCGACCGCTCCGTCAGTCCGTGTGCCAAAATGTCCTTGGGCAAGGCACTGAACCAAAATTGCTCTTGACAGGTGTGCTGGAGTGTGAATGATGTACTGTACAGACACCGACACTGTGTGAGCTTCATTGCTTGTAGCCCACATGAAGCCACAACACACCTATAATTATAATGTCTTATATTTGCACACACACACCAATTAACGGAACTGAATTATACTTCTGTGTTTAACCCATTCTTATCACACAATAGTTGTGACAAAACAATCCAGGAGCAGTGGGCAGAACACATCTGCACGCAATGGGGACCTTGCTCAGGGGCACATCAGAACCTTGACCTGTCCAAGGATTTGAACCTGCAACCTTCCGATTACAAGCCAAAGCACGGGCTGCTACACACACACACACTTTGGGGGGAAAAAAAACTGTAAACAGTTTTCCCTATTAAAAGTTTGGACATATTAATGTGGCTGTTGGTCCATGCATTTTTAAAATGTTCATTTTAATGTCACTATTCCTTTTAGCAATCAGCCATCACCTTCACTGAAACAATACTCGACGTAGAAGAAATTAGGCTCTTCATTTAAACAGCTCGATGAGGTTTGCAGCAAAAGTATGCAGAGACCTTAATCAATAAAGCAACTCTCAAATGCTCAAAGGCAAATCAGAAAATAGATTAGTGTCACTTCAATCCACCAATGACAGCTCCATTACAAGGTATCAAGGAAAAAAAACTGAATATAAAGTGACTATTAACTAATTAAATCCATCCCTTTTAGTTCACAGTGACCAAGCTCCTCATTAGTCTCAGTGTGAGGGAGCGTATGTCGGCGGTATAGGGGGAAAGAAGGCGAGAGAGAGAGAGAGAGGGAGAGAGATGCTGACATGCTGATAGTGAACAGCACACAAGCAGGAAGCTACAGATGGTATGGTAATTGTTTTTTTTTTTTTTGTTGTTGTTGTTGTTGTTTTTTGAAAGATGTTTAGAGGTGTTCTGACAACAAAGGGAGCTGTCCCTTGTCGCAGACGGCACAGGTCCTGCCACAGGCACTTAAGTCTGTCCACTGCAAACAAAAAAAAAGAAAAGAAAAGAGAAGAGAAGAAAAGAAAAAAAAAGAAAGGGGTTCATAATACCAAGTGACATTGTGATTCAGAGGTTCCAGTCACGAATTACAATATGAAAATAAAAAAAAAGACGGTGCCAGATGTGACAGAAACATGGTCCCTGTAAAGTCAACAGCGTGTAACCCACAAATCAGACATCTGTATTCTGTTGGCATGTCAGCCTCTGCTGGCTCTATACAGGCACTGAGACAACCCTCCAGTTGACCTGCTGACAAATGCTGAACACAGTGATGATGCACCTATCTTATAAGGGGTTTAAACAAACTTGGGGAATGCATTTATATATTTTTTTCTTTGATGAAAAAAATAACATTTCAGCAAAAAAAAAAAGTAACCACAGTAAAATACAAAGGGCATTTCATGGGCATTACTTTACGTAGGGTAATGTTTTGTGTTTTTTTTTTTTTCAGTTCCCCCAGGCCCAAATGGTATAGTTTTTGAACTCTTTAGCCATCAGCTACATGTTTCCACCACTGATTAATAGTCACCACAGTGTCTGTGGTCTTGTAACAGCAAAAAAAAAGCAAAGCTTTTACATTCTAACTGGAGTAGGAGTTTCACTGTTGCAACCCAATTATTTCACAGCAAGAGAGTCTCAAGTGGTCCTCAGAGAGAGAGGTGCTCTAGTAATTCACAGTCTTATGATGACCTATGCTGTTGTGCTGCCAGAGCTTACCTTGTAAATTTCCCCCCTGCTTGTTACATCCTCTGCCTTTTGTTGTAGTGTTTAGATCACAGCAGATCAGTGAGCTCCCTTTGTTTCCTTGTCTTTGAGGGAAAAATTGGCACACGACTCACTGAGTCAAACCTGGAATTCTTTCGGCGCTTAAATCTGTATTCCCAATTCACATGAGATTCTAAGTGATCACGTTCCAAAACGCGCACTAGCCGTACACCTCATGACAATGAATGTATACACCATAAGCTGCATTTTGTTGGAAATGCGAGGTTGTTTTGCCTCAGCACACCAAACGGAGTCTGCTACTCACAGTTTTGCTCACAAAGAAATTTCCCCAAAAATGGGAACAAATTATATACGTGCTGTATATGTGCTCTGGAGAGCCAAACATAGGTGTTTATCAATTGTCAAATGAAAGACAGCTATAGGGAAATCACTCTTTTTTTTGGAGATACGGAGCCTTATCCGCTAAAGTTAATTTACTACCACTAAAGCAGTCATCTACTCATTCCTAATTATGAAAAGTACTTTCATCCTTCCAAAAGGTGTCTGACTATTGGAAACAGGCTTTACATGTTCAGTTACACTATGGATTAGAGCGGGGGTAGTCGAGGATAGGGGGAAAAAAAAAATCTTCATAAAAATAGTTGAATCAGTGAAGCATGAAATAGGCCCCTCTTCCTTTCCCTCCCACAAGGGTAAAATGCTCCTCACCACCCCTGATAAAAAAAAGAAGAAGAAAAAAATAGGGATTAGGAAAGTCAGTGTTTTGGTCCTGCTTCAAATCACTGCAGATTAGTTCATCCTTCTCCCCGATAATGCACAGAATTTTCAGGGACACTGCAGAAATGGATGCAGCTGTAGGCCAGGCGATGGGCGCACTAGCCGTAGGAGGGATATTGTCTCTGCCATTATTCAAAGCATGTAGCATTGTGGCTGCCACAATAATAGCAACACACCTATAAACTTCCAAGCATGAAAAAGCTGAATGGATGCTTTAGGACAAAAGCCATGCAAGGAGGAATTAGTCATGTAAGAAGCCAACAAAAGAAAGCATGTTCAAATGAAATGCACATGCACCGCTGTGCGCTTTACAGTGTTGGCGATATTACAATAGGGTAGTGTTGGTTATAGACCATTCCATTGTTATAGATGTGGAAGTACAGTGGGCTGCAATCACAGCATTCATTCATTCATTCATTCATTGTCAACACTTTTTCCTCTGCATGAAGGTTGCAGGGTCGCTGGAGCCAATCACAGCTGACACGGGGCAAAAGGCAGGGTATGCCCTGGTCAGGTTGCCAGTCCATCAAAGGACAATCACGCTATTCCCGGTCGAAATGGATTAGTTTCACTTTCTCAGACACTGAGTGATTGCACACATTTGTCTCCTGGGAAAGCAAATCTCCCTCTGTTGAGTTGGGGCAGTAACCCACAGGGTGACACACATTAAGCATGTATGAAAATACAGCCTGCATTTATGGTTCCGCCCACCCCCCACCCCAGCACCGAGTATAATATCATTAATCACATCGCGAGGTTCGCCGGATTTAATACCATGCCAATAATTTAAACACACATCATCTTCAAAGGTGCCGTTATTGTATATGAGACACTTACATCAAATTTACAGCTGTGTTTTTTTTTTTATGTTGGGGGGGTTGAAAGGCCTATGGAAAAACCCTCAGAATAAAGACATGAGGGTCTAGCCTTCTGTTTTTTTCAACAGACAAAAAATAATAGGGCACACACTTTTACTCTGTACACTGGCATTGTGATAGGAAATCAATCGGAGTCTCCCTTGAGCCAGAGAGGGGGGAAATTGGGGGGGGGATGCAGCCCAACGTGACACAAAACGGCTGAGAGGGGACATCGCAGCTTATTTCTGTAACAAAGTAAACCACAACACAGCTTCATCTGCGTAGCCTGCTTACATCCAGAGAGGCATTACAAAGGATAATGAAACACTAGAGGGTCATAAAGATGTAGGTTTGAGCCAGCGTGAGACACTCATTTGCAGACACTTAGTGTTCACTGCAGGGTGGCAAGGAAAGGAAATTAATTTAGGAATTAAACACCACACTTGTCTCCAGCTTCATCAACAAAAAAGACGGGTTATTTTTGACTTTGTCGAGAATACGTCCACCATCACAGGAAGCGCATAAGCAAAATTTAAAAAATTCAAGACACTTTCACAGTGCCACACCAAATGATTAGATGGAAATGAGGAATACTGTAGCTTCCATTCAAATTAACACCATTGTTTGGAACTGTGATAGGAGACGTGACGGGCTCCTTCACAATCAAGTGTAAATTAATGTAACAAAGCACCACACTATGTGCATAAATGGTTCTGCAAAGAAGCATCTCACTATACTGTACAGTTCTATACACTGCATTGCACAAATCTATTAAAACATTTTTATCATCACATTTACATGCACAAAGGTTCTGTTTTCCAGATGATCGAACAAGAGCGTGAACCATTTCCCTCCACGACCCTTATCCTCACCCACTCTATTGCCCAGGATTCACCCTTCACGTGCTCAGTACAACTCAGCAAACTGCACCACAGGGAAGCACTCTGAGCTCAAGTACCATCATACCTATAATCACTAAAAAGAAAGTGTCATTGCAGTTGGTTTACTATTGCTGCAATGCAACATTCTGCACAAAATCCAAATACCGGCAGCTGTGTAACATCGCAGCTCTGCTCAGCTCAGAAGCGTGAAGGGTAGAAGACAGGGAGCATTCATATGTATGCGGGCAGTGAGCCATGGAGAAGGGATATAACTGAGGCATGGGGAGAGCTGTGGGCTGCATCAGGCATGGGGCTAACAGTGCCCTGCTGTGAGCCCTACCCGGGTAAAACAATACTGTTTATGTCTGACTGGCTTTGCGCTGCAGGGGTTGAAAGGGAGAGGGAGAAAAACAGGGGTAGAAGTGTGCATAACAGCACTTTATTGTGGGTGCCATTTTTCTATAGTAAGGTCTGCACAAAGCAGAAATTGGATAAAAGTTTATTTTTTGAAGACAAAACAAAAAAGAAACAGCATTCACACCCAACCTGTCTGATAGCCTACAGTTATTGTCAACAATGGGTTTGAGCATCTCCAAAAGTACCCTGTCTGATGGAGCGCTAACTATACTAATAATCTTGATAATAATTTTGCTAATATACTTTATATTACGAATAGGTCAGATTACCATACTGTGATATGTCACTTGCGCTTTTCACCAGATTATAAATGTACCCGTAGAGTTACATCGATTTTTATAATCTCTCAGGTCATTTATTCTGGTTTTCCAGCCCATAGCGTCACTGTTTTGGCTCAATGTCAGGTTTTTGGCTGGGGCCGCTGGAAACTACCTGCCCTACATAAAATGACTGAAAGACATATTTACCAAATGAGCTACTGCGCATAGTGATTCATTTACAGGCTAAAGAAACAGACATTTATTTCAGAAGATGGTAAAAAATGTGGTCTCTTTAATTTGCAACTCTGCAAATGCCGCTCCATATCTGCTGTGGAGGCTATTTGCTTTACCGCTTCAACTAAATTATAATAACATTCAGAGCTTGAGGCGTTTGTCCACGTGGTGATAATAAGTCCATTCCTGCTGCTGTAAGGGCACAACATCTGTGGATAAAGTTACAAAAGAAAAGCTGATTGTTTACAGGGAGAGCTAATTTGACAAGAACAATCTACTTTTTTTATCCATTGGATGATACAATCACACAGTCCCAATATCACAACAAACTACAAATACACCCAATAAACAGGAACTTCAAACCATTAAGCTGCAGGTAAGTGATAAAACGTGTGGTGCAGCATACCGCTGGATCCTCATAGCCTATTTAATGTTTGCATTCAGATAAATTTGACTCTGAATCAGCAAATGTTCTGTGTTTCTCCTCCTGCTATCAATGGTGATTTGACTATACTATTAACAAACGAAGCCTTTCTGACTGTGTGTCATAATGAAAGTGAAAAGGCTGTCTGTTACTCAGAAATTGCTATCCCCCAGAACATATTCGTTGGCCAATTAGACAATTGTTCAATGGTGCCATGTAATATGGTCTGTTAATCAGAAAACATTCTTTCTGGTCTCATAGCTATCACTTTTCTTTCAGCGGTACATTTCAAACTGATGTAATGAGCCCAAGCATAGTGAAACTTTATAATGCACCCAATGACAATGACTGTTTAAATGAGCCCCGCTTTCACCTAGTCACTGTTCAAACCCTCTCGCTTTCTAGGTCAGACAAATCGTGTGCCAAATCCTTTCTCTAAAATGGCTGGTCTGTGGGGGCAGGACTGTCCCCTGGAAGTGCCATTGCAGTGACAGGAAAGTGATTATGTATTGATCATGATCACATAGACACTGGTGTAGCTCTCTCTCTCTCTCCTGTCTGAGGGCAGAGAGGATAATAGCTCATGATCAGACAGGGAGACTGACAGCCTATCTCTCCAGGCAGAGCCCCAAGCACTATTTTTGGACTATTTTGCCACCTCTATGATTGAGATGCAGTGCAACGCAGAAATTATACTATTACCACTGCATTCAGAGTAATGTCTAAAATAAAGTGCAATGAGGTTCTGTAGCGTTTCAGGCCAAAGCTCTCAATACAACACAGATATGGTTGTAACGAGGTTGAGAAAACAAGCATGTTGAGGCATCCTGTCATCCATCCACGTCCGTCTTTCTCTCTCAAAGGAGAAGATGACATACTTGGAGGATGGCCAGTTGATTTTCCTACAGTATTTAAAGCCAAATTCCTGTGCTGCAGATGGGCATTAATGGCAACACTGCAGATGGCCATCCGGGGGAAACCCTGAAACAAATAGTCATCCCTAAAAGCAACTGGCATGTGCAAAATTGTATTTGACATTATTAGGCTCAAACCTCCAATTTGTCACAATTTCCACCAAACACCTAAACAATCAGTTAGGGCTCTGACTAAAAGAGGTGGCACACATCAGGAAGATGTAAGCATTTTAGATGACAAGGAGGCACAGTAAATAAATGGACGGCAGAAAAAAAATAACACAGCCTCCCTCTGGCCATCACTCTTCATAACAGAGCTAATGCATACTCATGCTAAACTGTGCGTTTCATGGCGGCTGCAGAATGCGGCTGAGGAAAAAGACATCAATGATGAACACCCAGCGGGCCCCAAGATCAGGAGACATCTCTTTGTTTCAGGGTCATAAAATGTGTTTTAAAATTAAACTAAGTACAATACAACATGGGCCAGAGGAGGTCATGCAAAAGGAAACAAATGAATCTTCAAAATAAGATATGGTTGTCAGCATCAAAGAAATTGTTCCCCAGAGCCGATGATGGATATGGGATGCTGCACTTTTGAAGAGCAAGGGGGAAATCACACTAAAGAACTTACATTATAATTGTTGTACTACAATTACTAGTCTCGTATAAGACAAATAGAAAGCCATCATAGAGAAATAAGGGACAGTATGTGAATCTGTGTGTATGCATCCTTTTTTTTTTTTAAGGAGTTGGCGACTGAGTCTGCTGCCTTGACAAGCCGTTTACAGGAACCGCAGGAACAAAATAATTAAGAGGGTCCTTTGTTCCCCACTGATGGCCGTGACATACACCGCCATTTTAAAAGGGTTGTGTCATTGATTCACTTTAATTAGTTCGTAGGAAACGTGTGCAACTAGCAGATAGAATTCAGGACTGAAAGCCAAGGACAGAAAATTGGGCACTTCACATGTTTAACTGCTCCCAAGGCATTTACAATGGCAAGGTAATAACAAAAAATAAGGCAAAGTATATTTTCTAATGAACAACTTCATCATGGGTAAACGAAGAAAACGGTGCTTAATTTGAGAACTCTGCCACAGGACCAAGCGAGTTTAATGTGAATTATGCTTCATCAATGGAAGAAAAAAAAAAGGGAGGGAAAAGTAGTTTCAGCATAATGTAAAAACTGTGGTGGGAAATGAACTTGTGGTTAATACTTACTACATCAGCACTAGCTCCAGGGTGTGGAAAACAGAGTTCAAAGTTATTACTTAGCACCTTAAATGAATTACCGACAATATACATACACTATAGGTGTGTGTGTATATATATAGATATATATTAATTTTAATTTTCACAGTTTTTGCAGCCATGGTTACTCCAGCCACAGAAAGGTTTTAACACATTCCAAATGAAATCATACATTTTGATTTATTGTATATATTTATGATATATATTGTATATGATCATATCACCATATCTTGTTTATACAGGCACATCACTATAATCAATAGACTGAATTGTCAAGTTCTCACAGCAACTTAGTTCTCCTGCCAACCACCACACCATGTCAGCAAGACAAAAAGAAACAAATGTTATGTCAGAAAACATCATTTGAAATCCAGACAGAAAAATAATAAAATAAAAAATAGACAGCCCTGGGCAGACATGGAGGACACTGTGCCAATTTAAGATTTGAATGAACACTACCCACCAAGCAAAATTAAGTCAATTAATTCTGAATAATAGGCTTGATCTTGGCTTGTGATTCTTTTCAACAGCCCTGAGAACATACTTTGCCACTTAGCTCCGAATGACCAGCTACAGAGTCGCAGACCAAACCAAAACTCCTGAAAACCTGACAATGTTTTTGATTCACTTCAGAGATTTCAGAATTTGAGTTTGGGTTCATATTTCATGAACAAAAAGGTGAAATGCCTATTGCTTCTAAATATTTTCTTTAATTCAAAGTATGATTAAGCCCCCTCTTCTGCCGTTAACTCTGCCCAATGCAAAGAGGTGGACTGAGGGAAAGAGTGGAGCAGTGAGGGGCCACGGTCTGGTAATGAAATCTGACACAGAGTTGAAGATGCAGGTGTTCCCGACAAAGCAACAGTGTACCAAAGCCGAAAGCATGGAGTAAAATAGCCAATGGGAACCAGACATTGGGTAAACTAATTTTTATCCCAACACACAGTTTCAATACTTTACACTAAACCTTGAAGATTTGCACCTGGATCAAAAACATTACTAGATACCAATATATACTGATTTACACCTAAAAATGTCATTTAGTCACTCTTCAAATATAATGATCAAAAAAGATCATGTCAACTGTTTGACTGCACGATCTAAGCCTGTGTCAAAACCTCCGAGTTCTAGTGTGTAGTTTGCAGCTTGGTGATAGTCGGTGGTTCCCAAAGAGCAGGGGATTTTGAAAATGGTAACAGGCAAGAAGTGGAGTGAGAATGCCATGTGGCACACAGGCAGTGGCAAGCTTATACCTGCAACCCAGTCATATGATGATCTGAGAAGCACGACCGAATGTGACAACAAATTGAAGTAAGGCAAAAATATTAAATTGTAACAGAACAATGAACATTTTTGTAAATCAGGTAGTGACCTACATATAATATCCTTGTTTATTTGTTGCTCGTCTATGACAGCAGACCAAGTATATTTGCTTTGTGGACGAAATTGCATCTAATTGCATCTAAATCTACTATTTTGATGTAACTGATTAGTCAATATAATAACAATCGAACAGATATATCAGTCATTGATCATTAAAAGAAAGTTGCATACCAAGGTGTGAAGTCCTAAGGCATGGACACATGACTCAGAGATAGTATCCCTCCCTCAGAAACTGCTCCTCTAGGCTGATGCAGTGCAAGAGGATGTTGTCAGTCAATTACATATTTTCTTTTCTTGCAGCTTGCAGAAGTAAAATAAAGCCCCGGGCCTCTCAGTGACAGTAGCACATAACTCCAGCAATTGGCCCATCTAAAAGGCAACATGTGACAGAGGTCCTTCACCTCCCACACAACTGCATTAAGACCCTGAGCACCACTGAATCCTGCCATACTGTAGGGTTTGGCGACGAGCACCTTCTAAGTAACACACAGTGTTATCTGACAGGCGTCCTGGTGTGAGAAGGGTTAAAGCATTTTTTTTTTTTTTTTTTTTTGTGTGCCAGGTCCCCCCCCCCCAAAGGAACGTTGAGACATAGTACATCTACGTGACTGGTGACTTAATGTCTCCGTCAGCCAGAGAGAGCGGAGCTATGCCGCTGCCTGACAAGCAATCCATCACGGGGAACACACAGACAGAAAGCAGCATGCAGTCACATAAAGTGTCCGCACAGCAGACATGCCAACACGCGTTCACACCTATGTCCATGATGGAGATAGACGCACACCCTGTTAACGGGAAAACAGTCATCAAGAAACACGGGCGACAGAGAGATCACAATCCAAATAGGGAGAAAACACCTCACACAGCTTAAACTCTAAAAGGGGGGGGGGGTGGATGACTGAAAAAAAAAAGAGGGATAAAAATGACAGGAGAGGAAAACAGCAGAAATAGTAGAGTGTGGATTTACACCACTTGTAATCCCAAGGTTTGTTTACAGCAGGAGTGAAGTGAAATTTTAAAGGGCTATCTCTGTAGCGTGCTGGAGAGCAGATTCACCCAATTACACAGCAGCTCCCTGTGTGACATAGTAAACCTGCTGTAGGATTTACTCTGTTGTCTGCGTGCATGTGGCTTTGAATGTGTGTGAGAGTGTTTGTGTGTGTGTGTGTGTGTGTGTGTGTGTGTGTGTGTGTGTGTGTGTGTGTGCAGACTGTGACTGTGGTAAAACCACAAACTGACTAAATCCATTCTGTAGTGTTGAGAGCTGCCAGAGCAGAAGAAGTCAGCGTAATGCCACAAATCAGCCACCGAGCATGACAGCGTGACAGCAGCGTAAAACACAAACTTAACCAGACCTGGAGTGAACTGGGTATTGGTCAGCAATAAAACATAAAAAAAATAAATGCAATAACAGCATCACATTTAATGTCAAATCTGAACAAGTAACAACAACACGGAAAAAAAACTAGATTTAATTACTATAAATTCTGATGACAAAATGAAAGCAGTAAAAGCATGGCAGACAAGTTTCTTCTTTTTTTTTTTCTTTCCTTCATTGTATTATACAGATGAGCCACGGTTGCAACAAGCCAGTCGAGAGCTTTAGTTAATGGGGGACATGAAGAGGAGGGCTTTGCCCGTACTGGAGATTTGATCCTTTCTTCTTATCAGCTTCTTTTTCAAATGACCTTGCTGCACAGACTTTTATGCCTCTCCCCTTTATTCTCTACTGGTGATTGGATGGGCCTCTCTAGTCTCAAACCTCTGCCACCTTGATGAATGTGTTCCACCCCCATTTATGTTACATTGACCAATCCCCTCTTCTAGCAGCTATAGCGTGCCACATGAATCTTGGCTGTAGTCAGTCACTTTAAGGTGCACACACACACACACACAAAGATATTAAGCTATTCTGTTGCTCTCTTTATGTCAAAGAGTTATTTTCTTTGTTTCTTTTACTGTTAAATTTATCCAACATTATCTTTCGTAAGAGCCAGAGGTAAACATTTAAAAGTGTTACTATCTATTTTAATGTGATGCAATCGCTGTGTTTAATTTTAGGTACTGAGAGCCAGGTGCCTGCAGGGTCCAAATAGCTATGGTTGATACCTCAGACAATTAATAATGCACACATGGGGAGATGAGAGCGTAAGGGATCCTGTTTGTGCTGCTCAACACTCTAAAATCACCTGGAGCACGAGAGGGGTGCACTGCCTCCAACTTACAAATCCCTCAATTATATTGACTTTTGGTTACAGAGCCACAGAGAAAATAAATTTTGCTTTTATTTTTTTTTACCCAAAATTGTGTGGGAATGTTTCTCTCCTCAGTACAAGATGCAGCAAGGGAAATGTGAAAATGAGCAAAGGACGCACAGCTGCAAGTGTATTGGAAAAGGTCCTGAAACAAAGCATTAAATATCCACAACTCTTTCTGCTTGAATAATTAATAGGTGAGACGTGGCTGTGCACTGAAGAATGTGTGTGAGAACGCGTCCTGGCATCTTAGCAGATTATGAGTAAGCTTTTGCCAAGTTGGAAGTGCGAACTGGAGCCCTCCTCATTTCGCCTGCTATAGTGATAATGCAGAGCAGACCTCCCACTCACCAGCATGACTTCAAGCCATCTTCTGATCTCACTTCTGGCTGATATGTAACACACAGCTGATAAAGACACACACACACACACACACACACACACACACACACACACACACACACACACACACACACACACACACACACACACACACAACAACAAACTCACACACAAGAAAGTTAGATAACTCAATACATAATGCAAATAGAACTTTACTAGTGTCATATTTCCGGGATCCCCAACAGAATGTCATTCCCTCCATAAAATGTGTTCCGTGTTAAATATCATATCAGCGAGCGACTAAAGCTGTAATAATGTGGCTACTTTTGTGTTTCTAAAAGAGTGTCATGTTGCAACAGTTCAGTAGTTGTGTCACGGCCGATTGAAGTGAATGATCGCAGCACAGTGTCAGCTGTAGATCAGCAATTAGTGAGTACGAGTTTGACCGAGTGACAGAGAAAATGAGAAGCAGCTGGAGAAGCAGCTACGCGAGCTGCTTCTCCAGTAAGACGCGATAGTAACGACACCCATACTTCTGCTCAATTCCAACAGCAAAACATGTAGGTTGGGTTTAAAAAAAAAAACAAGTGTACTTCTTCAAAAACTGTCAGGGAATGGCAGAGGGCCTTCTCACATCTTCACCTCTCTCACTTAAAGCAACACAACCATCACTGGTCAAACCTGCTGAGGCCAATGTACACAGCTTTTCTTTTTTTTCCATGTTTAACATTATGTTTTCAAATCATTTGAACAGAAACAGTCCTCAATTAAGTCAAGCACATAATTGGGCTGTTTAATTAGGACTTTATAATCATGTAGCATGCAGGGTCAGGTATTTTAATTATGGGAATACTAATATAATAAGGTGTAAAAACACGCTATGCTACAACATGTCGACACCTTTAGTTTGCTCTGTGTCAACTTACAGTTGCATCCACCATCCACTGCGGCATAAGAAGGGCAATTGTTTGTTGTCAGTACACACACATACACACAGTGTGATATGCATTTGAAAAGTGCAGGGTGAAAAACAAAGACTAGTCATTAAGGCATCAAAACAGCAACAACAGAATAGTCACCTGAACTTAAATCACAGTGAGGAACCAGTAAAAACAGCCGTATAATAACTTTTCTTTGGTCCACGGGAGTTTTCCGACGTCTTAGAAACCCTCTGCCAACAGACTTGAAGACCAACTAAAAATAATAAAGTATTTACTAGGGAAGCAGCTGTAAAGTAAAGCTCTAATTGAAAGATCTATCTTTTGGAGGTGAACCAAATTAAGGACTGCAAGTAGTTGGAGTAGTGTCATCTAACCTAGATAGATTTTTTTTAAATGAATTATAAATGGTTTATAAAAAATGGATAAGTATTTAGTTCCAATATTAAAAATTAAAAGCTATTTATCACACACTGATCAAGGCTCACTATTTGGCAAAATTGTATTGCTTACTACCTATTAATCTCAGGTTATTTTCCCTTTAAAAGGACAACAGCATATCGCTGACACTGCAGTATAGTCATCATACATCATAATGGGCTGAATGTCTGTATTCTTCTTTTATTCTGCACCATACACTTTCCCTTTTACTGTCCCCATTGGCTGCTCAGATGTGCGCAAAATCAAATTCAAAGCCTACAGTTACAAGTCAGTCAATTTCGGCCTTACTTAAAATATTTGTTGACATTTTGTCAATCCTTAATCCATCCCTGACTGCTCACTGTTGACAATCTGCCCACCAGTGGCCATCAGAGGACAATGCAGTGTCTTCAGACGACCCGCTGTAAGAGAGGATCAGTCCCCGTCCTCTCCCGCAGTACAGCTGCGCTGAGGTGAGGATGCCGTGTCCTTGTTTTCACTTTCACACCGATTACCTGACCTCGATACTGCGATTATCAGTGTGTGGCAGCACAACAGCGCAAAATAAGACACCTGCATTTGAAGGTTTTTAAAAAACATTTAACTGGAAACACAAAAGCCCCTATTCAGACGGGATTCATTTGACATAGGAGGGGATGTATTACCAGAACCTTCTCAGTTTTAGTCCTGTCTGAATCAGTAATCTTCACAGTTTAGTCCTGTACCATGTCAGTAATCATTATTGGACGATGTCAGTCATAATCACGCTGACTTTTACCTTCAGTAAAAAGGTTTGGAAAAATGACCCCGGGTATATTTGATCCCGTAAGAATATATGCAGAAATATTCCATCATATCATGTTTACAAGTAGTTTTCTGTGAATTTTCAAGCATGGAGGCGCTTAGAGAAGCATTAAGTTTCGCACTAGAAGGTCAGACGTGTCTGCGGCAGAGCTCGGGAGTTTTAAGACGAACACCATTCCGAAATTTGTGATATCACGAGTACGCACAGGAAGCAATGTCATACACACATGACGCCAGGGGGTGATACTGGTGTGTAAATTGATTTACCCGTCACACTTGTGGTACTTTTCACTTTTCATTTTTCTTATCCCATGCGAATTGGCCACAATATTACAGCTGTCCTGTGGTAGAACTTTATTACTACCCTACCCATGTTAGACTAGTCCTGTCCAACTAGTGCTTTAATTTTATATTTTGATACTTTTTGACAAAAGGTCTTTTCTCGTATCAAACCTCAAACTGGAGCAGTTAATGATGTTAAATTGCATTCAGCCAAAAGAAAAGAGTGTTTTAACTGTTGCTTTTCCCATGTCTCATTGTACCACTGTCAATTTAATTAATCCACTCAACAGCAATTCTTCGACACATCCCTGGAAAAAAGAGGCTTTAACACACAAAACACACACACACGCACTCCCTCATTTACCACCTTCCCTTTCATAAACTTTCTTGTTTACGTCCTTCTTTTTTTAAAGTTTTCTTCCTTTTGTTCTTCATGGACACAGGAAAAAAAAAAGAAAGAAAAGAGTCTTTTGCTATTCATTGGGGCAAGGCAGCTAGGCCAGAACGTGAGGCAATCTTATGCAGATCACATTGAAGGGCTTCATTACCTCGAAGCCAGCTACTTTTTGTTCTCCCTTAAGGGAAGAGTGAGAGAGAGCGAGCATTAGCCAAGCAAGAAAGAGCCATGGCTGGCAAAGAGGAAGGGGGGTTGGGGGGGGCGTGTGTCCCTGTGGGCGACTCAGGGGATCAGGGACAAATTACACCTAAACAACAGCATTTTTACAATGGTGTGGTAGCTGCATGCTAACAGAGAAATGTGTCCTTTAGTGCACATGTGCACTTGTGCACTTACACAAGTAGGTGTGTGTGTGTATGCACATTCACACGTTCACTGTGCAAATTGTGCAAGTGTATCTGACTGCCTTCATTAGAAAAAAACATAATGTCCCAAGAGGCTCTAAGGGGTTTATATTTCCGTATCTAGACCAATGACTGATGATGTTACATACATAATGCAGAGGTACAGTGGATAATAAATAACATATGATGAATTAGTAATACACATTTGTATGTGATACTGAGCAGCCAGGACTGTGCGTGCATGTGTGTGTGTGTGTGATGCAATTTTCCCTTTCTTTTCACTCCTGAAGAACATGTTTTTTTTTATGGAATACCCGACTTGCCCTTTGTTCTTTATAAGAGACGTGATGCCTAAGTGTGGAATAAAGAGATGCTGAATTAACACGTAGAAAAAGCAGGTAGTGGGTTAGTGACAGGTGACAAAGGTCACACGCAGCATTAGATTTAAAAAAAACAAAAAAAACAAGCCTACAGAAACTCTCACATACACAACAACACGCACATACACAGAGATACACAAGTGCAGATGCTGTTGCCAAATGAGGTGAGATAGATCGGAGTAGCAGGTTATTTACAGAGAAACTCCAGCATGTCAGTTAAATTCTTTCTGCCTCAGAGGCCTGTCCTATCCCCATTTAGCACGGCCGCAGAAAAGGGCAGGCTGGCACGCATGCTGCCTGGCAGTTAGACAAACCGAAAGCAAGTCAGAGGCTTGGCCAGGTTCACTGCTCTGACCCTGTGTGACCCCCAGCTCAGCCTGAAGTGAGCTGCCCACACCATCACCACAGCCCCAGTCTGCCATGTCCCTGCCCAGCCCAGGAGCCTGGTCGTCAGATGTGCCCCAGCCCTGCACTGGCCCGGCTCTAGACCAGCTGCCCACTATGTTAAAGGGCCAAAGGCACCCTGCCACTCAGTCCATCTGCCAAGCTCTAGACCAGAGTCTAGCATCAGAGAGGAAAGTGACAAAAACACCAGACACTCTTGCTCTTAGTTCTCTGCTCAAAGCTCGACAGAGAAATGCCAGATAAAAGATGAAGTATTAATGTGCCTCTTTTACTTCGGGTTGCTGTGACCCTGATACGGAGCTAGGGCTTATACAAATTAAATTGCATTTAATGCATTTATATTTACACTTCCCAAGACCAAAATATGCTCAAGGTTTACTGCGAGATCAGCAAAGTACATAATATTTTAGGATTATGTAGGAAGGCAACTTTTTATAGAACATTTGGCCCAAGTGGAGCATGAAATGTTCTCAAAATAGATCAGCTTCTGTGGATTGATCAGAAAGAAGGGTGAAAGGGAAGAAAGCACAACAGACAGACAATGTAGATGGATGGATAGATAGGTAGATAGATAGATAGATAGATAGATAGATAGATAGATAGATAGATAGATAGATAGATAGATAGATAGATAGATAGATAGATAGATAGATAGATAGATAGATAGATAGATAGATAGATAGATAGATAGATAGATAGATAGATAGATAGATAGATAGATAGATGCTTTGATGACGTATTTAACAATGTTATCTTTCATATATCTGTGTTACACCAAGGAAAGTGTGTGGTTATTATATCATCAGTGATTACAGTCAGCGTTCTGGTGTTGTGATGTTGGAAGCATGAGCCGATCAGCTCTGATAAAGGTCTGCATCTTGCTCATTTCCATACGTCCAAAGTCTGTTCATTTATCGTCCAAATCTGCGATGACAAGCCTTTACTTATTTTCCCAGCTGCCGCTGGTGATGAGAGTGTAATCAGAAACATCATTAAGGCCCCACATAGATGGCTGTGCCTCTTAGTCCTGTTACCAACACCCATAATAACTCTGAAAATGCAAATCAACTCCAGGTAATCTATTAATGTCACTTCAGTTTTATGTCTGCACTCTAATTTAGCAGATCTTGACACATTTGGCCGGGATCTGTGCTACCATGCAGGTATTCATTTTGGTGGGGTTTCAGAGTGCACGGTCCATGCAAAGGGGAGATGAGCCATCTGTCTATGCTCCTGTTTATTAATCGCCCTGATAATGAAGCACACTCGCAGCTCAACACTCCTGGGGCATCTCCCGCATGAGTTTAATCCAATGAAACAACTTTCAGCAAGTTTGTTTCACAGTGTAGCAATTATTGTCATTTGCACCCCCTCAGAGCAGAGGGGGAGGGTCTCATGACCTTTGCCTAATTACATGAAGCTTTGCTTCAATATGTAATTTCTAACTACATCACAGCCCCCTTGTTAGCTGCAGAAGGGTAGCAGAGCCTCGCGAATCCAGCATATGGTCGACAAACACGTGATATGAGCTGCTCAGCTTGTACCGGTCCTAAAGTTGAAGACCCGACTATCAGGAAAACAAGACCCACTAATCCTCAGAGATCTTTGCAATCCACACACGATTGCAAGAATAAACAAGCAACCCTCATGTGAAGTGAACATGAAACATAATTATCTAATAACTACGCTTATGAAACTATAAACACGGAAGATATGCTGTTGTACGTCACAAATTCATTTTATGAAAATGAATTAAAAGGCATATCCTATGATCTTTAACTGACAAAACAAATTGTACAACCACTGAATTTGTGAAGCACAATAAATATAAATAAGATAATCTAGAAATGTGAGTTTAATTAAAGCTTCTTTTTTTTATTTATTTTTTTTAAACACCGGATATGAGAAATATGCAAAAATGGTTCCCCACAACACAACACAAGGCCCTGAATTAGAGTCAGCCTTACCATTATTTGCAACAGCAGATACGCTGTGGAGGAAGAATAATGCTGTTCTTTTACAGTGGTTTAACAGGGGGAATATATGTTGCTACCATATTTAGGAAGTCATGATGAGCCGAAACATTTCATTCCTTTTCAACCAGTCTACACATTTTACCCAAAGAATTAACACATCTGTGTGCCCTTCTAAAAGCAGTGGTTGTTAAAGGGAACATACGTTTTATCCGTTTTTTGCCAATTACCAATTTAAACCTAACACTTCAGGTTCAGCAGCTCCCTCTCCATGAGCTGTCTCCAGTGGTGGGAAGTAACACTATTGTTAACTGCGTGAAAATCAATGGCTACTCTGGGTTCAGATTTAGCTCAGACTAAACACAAATATCTTGCCGACTTGTTTTAACTTGACATAACCCCTATTACTTTTTATAGTTAGCTGTCTTTCTGTAGTCATGACAGTGCAGTAAGTGGCATGACAGGTCCTACAGTGCATTGGAACAGTTGTGGTTGTGATATAAGTCCTGAATACTTCATTGACAGGTGACTTGTGGTCAGTTTCTCAGGTTGCTTTGCAGTAGTAGAGTAGTTGTGCTGAAATAGCAAACCCTTTCACAAAAGTGTGTATGCGCAGCTGCTTAACCTTTCTGTTACCATTTTACATGCATACATAGTCCTTCTCAATACCGCGACTCCTAGACCGTTTCAGATGTCTAGAAAATTCAGAAACTATGGTCTGGGGATCTGTCCAGGGTGTACCCTGCCTTTTGCCCCATGTCAGCTGAGACTGGCACAGCACCCTCCCACGACCCTCATGTGGAGGATAAATCGGTAGAAGATGGATGCATGGGTACCGGAAAGCATAGAAATAGAGCTTTGCGCCCATATACTTCCTATACTACGTCATTGCAAACGATTGTCAGATATCAAAAAGGAAAGTTATCTTCAGAACGGGGCAGAAGTGCTCACTCATTTTTTGACAATGCAACAGCCATTAAATCTAAATAAATATAGGCATCCTGATTATCATGATGGAAGAGGGTTAAAAGAATGGTCTATGGTGTGGTGGAATGCCCCATCTCTATACTGCCCTGTGATTGGTCAAAGTCTGGTTATTTCTTGGATCACTTGATTTGCATTATGCTAAAAGGTTGTAATGACGTTATGGATCAATAATGCTAAAAAAGAATCGGCCTACCCAGGCTTTAATGCACCATATTTAAAACCCAAAATTCCATTTTTATCCATACACACATGACCTCATAGTACCAGCAATTCAAGCAAAGCAATCACAACACCTGGATCATCCTGGATCTTTTGGATAAGATCAAACTCTGGGCCTCCAGCACAGCTGCCATTTTGCTTTCCAGTTCATCTTATTGTTGCTTTGCACTTTGAGAGGTGATCTACTAATCAATTAAAATGGTAGTCACCTTCATTTACAGCCATTTGGGGCAACAAAAGTCAGAGAAAAGTCAAAGAAAGCCACGCGTCTTATCCGACTGGCCCCTTTAAAGGAAGAACAAAAGGTCTTTCTTCTTCATTTCCCATTAACCTCTATGTTCCTTTGTACACAGGAAACATGGTGACCTCAGCGACCCATGTCACATATCTCATCCGGCTGTGGGGAATATGTCCTATGGGGGATGGTGACATTCAATGAGGGGGTTTTTCTATCGAGAAGTAGTCCTTGACAGATAAAAGATGGGTGTTGATATTTGTCCCTCGTCTCACTGTTACCGCGTGAATACACCCTTGATAAGTGAGTAGCTGGTAAGACACTGATGAAGTCTGGAGTGGAACTGACAAGCTCTGAGAGTGGATAACATCGTCAGCTGAACCAAGCCGTAACAGACTGGATTAGATTTTTGATTATACGATGCAGGTGGGTTCATGCTAAGCAGAAACACATCAGCACACTCACCATTATCGGAACACAATACCTGATGTAATGTGGCATTTCATAGCATGGGTCATAATTACATTTTAACGTCTCCCAGTTGCGGATCAGTGTGGAGATTTGCTTAAACGCATGAACTCAACCACCTTCTATGTTACCTTTCGTCTGGACTTTATGACTTATCTGTTGTTAATCCACTGAGAAATGAGCTCATTCTCACGTCACTGTGATAAAGACGAAACACCAGTGTTAAAATTTAAAAAAAACAAACGGATTTTTGAATATCAGGTGAGAGAGATGAACGTCTTATTGTTGTCGCTCATTCTTCCCATAATTCCGCAACACATATCATGAGGGAAAGTTAAAGAAAAGCCTTTCAAGCAAACAACTGAGCAGTCGTGAATGTTTAATTAATCAGTAGTGACAAAAGGGAACAACAGTCTACAAAGAGATACTGATTTCCATGTCTTATGCATTATCCCCACTGGCAAATCACAGACTGCTGTCAGCTACCACTTTCCTGTCTGTCCCATAACAAAGTCTGTATTCCACAGACAAAAAAACCCCTCTGAGAGTTACAGTACATTTCAATGAGGATCAAAAAACAAACTAGGAGCAGCTGAGATCAAGTAAGAGTTCCGACAGTGAGAGTTCACTGATATTCTGTGTTTACATGGATATTTTATTTTGTTTTGTTGTATTCCTTTTTGCAGCAGGGGCATCAGCCAATAGGAATCAGTTACAATCACAGGAATCGGAGGGATCAGATTATGGTGAAGAACAGAAAGAGATGCTACAGCCTACAGATGGGATTTACCAAACAGATTCCATTACATACTGAACACCATCTGCCCTACCATGTTTTGTCAGCTTCATGACAGGTAACAAGAAGAAGCTCAATGAGGAAACAAAATAACAAGCACTCACTGCCCAACAACAGACCTCGACACCCTCGCTCAAGTCCTCCAATGTCAAAATGGCATAAAGACACACTCTGATCTTCTTTTTGCTACTGAGAGAAACATTTTCTACAAGACTTCTGGTGCTCTGGGGTCAGAGGCAAAGCCCGCCGTGGAAACAAAACAAAAAAAAGCAGGGTACTGATCCACTTGTAGGTCTCTGCCCACCTAGATGAGCTATACATTTCAATTTTGTGGTCATTACAATAGCAATAAACTGGACTGGACCACACACACACACACACAGATGTCTTGTACAAGAAGGGTCAAAGTCGTCTCCATCTGCTGGGGAGACTGAGGTCATTTGGCGTGTGCAGGGCTCTGTTGAGAACATTTTTATGACACTGTGGTGGCGTCAGCAGCATTCTATGCCGTTGTCTGTTGGGGATGTGGATGTACAGAGAGAGACAGGAGCAGACTAGATAAGCTGGCGATGGGCAGCCAGCTCGGTCCTGGTCTGTTCTCTGGACCCCACAAAGGAGGTGAGTGAGAGGAGGATTTTGGGCAAAGCTAAAATCCATCATGGACAATAAGCGCAACACTGTGGCTGCAATGAGCAGTTCCTTCAGCAGAAGACTGCTGAATCCACTGTGTTGAAAGGAAAGCTATTCTTGGTTTGTTCTATTTCTATTTGATTGTGTTGTATTTCGCAATATGAATATGAATATATGAAAACACTAGCATATACAGTGAAGCAGAGTGTTTTGTGTGAGACATTAGAATAGCAATTAGCATCATTCGATGCTGTCAAGCTAAGTGACAATATGCTGCTAACAGTTGGAGAGTGTAAATACAAACCCATTATATGCTTTATTTGTTTTGTTCTGCTTCTGCCATAATCTTTCAGAAAGAAATATCCAATTTCATATCACTTTAATAATAATAATTTTAAAAAAACGAAACAAAATAGTTTGACGAGAGATGTTGTCATCGTTAAAATAATACAGATTGGGCTGACTAATATGACAGCCCTTATATGTCTAAATGTCAATCCATAAATGCTTGGTCTTTAGTCATCACCATCTTATATCACACAACTGTTTGCACTGAAGAGGAATGCAATAAAAAATCCATATATTCCCAAATGATCCACATCATAAGACAGTGTGGCCCCTGCGACCGTTATTAAGTAGGAAATAGAAAGTGCAAAATCTGGATTGTGTGAGCAAGAGTTTCACCGTAGCATGCCCTGTTTACACACCGGTGTGTGAGTATTTTTGCCTAAACATTATTGGATTGCTTGGCTCATGGTTCTCCGGTTGTTGGTTGGATCATTTTATGGGGGATATACTATTAGCATCAGGTGAACTCACTTGTTATTTTTGACATTGAGTTGCAACACTGATCTATGGGTGAAGGCAGTGATTTGCTTTGATTTATCATTCTTACTTTATATATATATATATATATATATATATACACATATATGTATATATTGGACATGGCATATTTATTTCTGCATGCGGCACAGACTCAAAGTGTTGTGTATTGTGACTCACCAACAGCAGACATTTCTGGAACAGAGGCTCGGTACGGGCCTTCGATGAACTGCGGTGGATTGTCATTTATGTCCTGGACTTTTATGATGAACTCGGACGGTGGCTCCAAGGGCTCATCTGTGTCGGCATTAACGACCTGGGCCGTTAACGTGTACTCGGCCTTTTCTTCGCGGTCCAGCCTCTTCATGGCGTGGATGTCACCCGTCAACTCATTGATGGCGAAAATGGTGCCAGCCCCCTCACCTGCCAGGACGTATTTGATGTTCCTGCCGCCTACATCCAAGTCTGTGTGTAGCTGTAATCAAAAGGCAAAAAAAAAAAAAAAAGGTTCCAGTTAAAAGGTGCAGCAGAGTCCCCAGTTTCATTCCACTGTATATACAGAGAGGGGAGTCCTAATGAATGCAAGTTTGTAAGCTCAGCACAATCTTGACATTCTCATCATGTAAATGCAGAGAAGTGTGTAGTATATGACTGTGCTGTTTATGCTGCTTTGCTTTGTGGCAACTAGTGTATGTAGCAGGGTACTAAATGTGGCTCAACAAAGCCTACACTTTGCTAAATGAAACCCGCAGGGGACGATAATTCATAAGCAGTACAGGAAATTGACTTACTCAACATGACTCCTTGTTATACCTCAGAAATATATCATACAAACACACATTGTGGGGGATATTGCTCCCCACAGTCTGAAAAACACAGACCGAACGAGCTGCATGAGCTCTGGATGTGCATTCCACAAGACTGCAGAAAAGTATCCAAATCGATGTAAAAAAAATTGTAAGATGAATCTCGGAACACAACGATTCATGCTCACAAATAACTAGCCCCAAAGTTACTGGACTATGCTGCATGCTCCTCATTATTTTTGTAATTACAGTTTCATTAGTTGACTAAAGCTGCATTATGTGCTAGGCTGACTGGCTGGCTCCCACTCGCCATACGAGCTGAGTGTAACTAATGAGTCTGACAATGCTACATAAGGCCTGTGGACAGGGGAGCAGGCAAAAAGCTTTTGCTGTTTCAAGTTAAAGAGGTAAATTGGAAAGGCAGGAGATACATGGCGCAGAAAGAAAGAGGTCAGAGAAAGTGGGGAAAAAAACCCATCAACACTCGGGTTTGAAATGTTATGCAGAGGACTTGTTTTGGATGTGTATGATCAGAAAACAGGCTTCCTTCACTGTAAGTCACCTCTCATATAAGCCTCTTTTGTCCCTAAGGTGAGTGACTTTCAGAGCAGAGGAGAGAGGCATTCAGTCGTACATTTACAAATCCAACAACGCTTAGCGTAGCTGAGACACAGCTGGGAGCCTTCATCTTCTCTGCTTGTGTGTGTTTCTTTTATTTGATATACATGGCACACATTTCAAAAAACACACAGCCACAAATATGTGTGCACTCACATGCACACACACACACACAGCCAATGCATTCATCAAAACATCTGTATTCAGCAGCTTTAATTTCATTTCCCACCACAGTCATTTCGGCAGAGATTCCCCTGGGAGTGCGGTCGGGGTGCAGAATAGTAAGATAGAAATCTGTTGGTGAAAATGCCGACCTCTAAACCCCCCACAATGTTTTTATAAGCTGCCTTTTATGCATATGCTGTCTCTAAGGTGTTGTTTGCAGACACTGACAAAGCACATTCACTTAAATTGTCACACCTTGCACTTTTGTTTTCCTAATTGTGCCATCATTTCACATGAATGATGTAGCTCATTAACACAAATGCCTCACAACATCCTGCACACTGAGAAACTCTTTAAATGAGCTCAAATTAATGATGGTCTGTCATTGAGTTTCTTTATCCTATGCGTGACTTCTTGTGTGTGGTGTTATGCCTGCTGCTCAGCCTACAGTATATGACTGCATGTGTCTAGGTTTCCCTGGGAGCATGGCGACATTACTTTTTCAGACTGCATTATCATTGGTTTTGGTTGCACCATTTGTCATGCAGTACATATTTCTATCATATCAATTAGAGATGTGAGTCTTTGGGTGTCACACGATTCTGATTCTAAGGGTCACGATTCAATGCAAAATCGTTTCTCGATTCAAACGGTTCTCCATTCAAAAATTGATACAATGCATAGTGCGTTAAGGCAAATTATGGTTTCAAAACAATGCAGTTTGTATAAGATGAGTCTGATTTTTGAAATAAACTGATTCCAATGATGTAATCACACAAAAGTTCACATTTATTCATTCAACACAAATAAGTTTATGAATCGATTCAGAATTGTGGATGGTTAGAATCGCTATTCTTATGTGAATTGATTTTCCCCCAGCTCAATATCAATCCTTGGCACAAATGCTGGCAAGGCATTGCAATGCGTTGTGACGTACATCAAAAACGTGCAAAATGTTCAATGTGCTTGGGTCTTTTCACAAGGTCAAAGTGAACTGACTATAGCTCAACTTTTATTTGATTCATGGAGTGCTCTAACACTTGTGAAGCCATGGCAACTGTGTAAACTACTATGAATCCTCAGATGAGGACTTTGTAATGTAATCAAAAGTCCCAGAATAAGCGGAACTAAAGTTGCAAATGTTTTGTCACTGTACTGTTTTCAAGGTCAAAAGCGAACCATGAAGCACTTACATTTATATAAAGGTTGCATAACTGTATACAGGGCAAATAAATAAAAGTGCACTTTTTAAAATGAAATGGACTTGGCTAGTGTCACCTTCAATTCAGGTTACTTCCACTACGGTAAACGTTGATATGAAATTGTACAGAAAAAAAAATGGATTGGACCATGACCAGGTCCAATAAGGTCCAGTTTTGTGCTTTACAAGTAGCATCTTATTAATAATAACAATAATAATAATAATAATAATAAGACTATATAACATAGATAAAATGTTACACCCTAATGCACAAAAATAGGAAATATATAAGAAAACCAAGCCAAAAATGGCTTTATTGTTCACTAACCTAACCCTTCCATCAAGTTAACAAATTGGTCTGCTCTTCCTGTCAGCGGAGGAGGAAATATGTCACTTGAACAATTGCTGTGTACTAATGAGGCAGATTCAACACCACCGCCACAGCACAGCCATCAAGCTTGGGGATCCACTCGTTTTAGCGAAAGACCCGCAGGAGGGAACTCGTGATTTTGCTCCTTGTCAGGGCAAATAGTAGCTAGAACATGTGCTCCTCCTATGTATGTACCAGTAGGACTAGAAGAAGCAAGGGAGTCTGAAGCAGGAGAGAGAGAGAGCGAGAGAAAGGGCGGAGATGCTGTCACTGTGATGCAGCTTGTCAGCTATACTGCCTGCCAGAAACAGACAGTGAGTGTGCACAGCACGTCCGACTGCCTTCTCGCCAAATATGCCGAAATTAGCTCTTGTCAGGAACAACTTATCTTCAAATATCACTAATTTACAAACAATAGCACACATATTTACCTTTTCCTTATATATTCTTTATTTTAGTCACAGTACCAGAGCATGTGATATATTTAATAATCTAATTAAGTACATATGTCTTTGTGTCATTATCAAACATAGACAATGTCATATTCTGTCAAATGATGTGCACTGTGACTGATATAATATTAGAAGTGGCAATATCAACAGTGATGCAACCATGTGTAAGCCTTGTCTGATTGTAGATGTTTTACCATGTTAATCATAAGTAACAAGCACCTGTGAGAATAAAGGTGAAAAACATTTAAGTGTACAACAATACATTAATTCATATTTATTTTTATATATATATATCCTCCTCATGAGGGTCACCAGTCCATCACAGGGCCAACATACAAAGACAAACAACCATTTACTCCCACACTCGGGTCGATTTAGAGCGTCACATTAAACTACTCTGCATGTTATGGACATGCGCGCATGGTAGGAACATGCAAACTCCTCATCGAAAGGCCCTCGCATCGACGTGAGACCTTTTCGCTGCGAGGCAACAACGCTAGCCACCGCGTGGCACAACAATTCGTGTGTGTTATAAAACACCCCAGTATGTCGTTGCTGTCCACTGTTATTTAATATAATAGAGTGTGTAACATTTGATGACATTTAACATCGCAAATTATGTAAACTGGCAAAGACAAACTGTGGCGCGGCACGAAACTGCGCTGTATAATGCATCACTATGTCTACTCTAAATGTCATGTTTAGCACAATCTTGATGTGACGGAGATGACAGGCTTGTTTAACCGAGGTTGCATGACCAGACCAGATTGCGGGGAGAATGTCTTGTTAACCATTAAATATGCAGCAGACTGCATGTTGTTATGTAAAATGTATGGGCACCCCAAGGCCACGCGCTGCATGGACTAGTTCATGTAGCACCCTTTGTAATAGCCAGATGTTGACCTTTTTCAGTTCAGTCTCTTTAATATGGCCTAGTTCTCCTCATCTGGTCAGAGTGACCCAGTCTCACGGAGTGAGCGCAGACATTTTATCCAAAAGAGCCGAATATCGCATTGAGAGATCAACAAGGGGTAATTCATTGCAGAAATGGATAAAATTAGAGCTACCATTTCTTTTCTTTTTTTTCCCTCTTTCAGTCTGTTCACCCTCAGGCAGCCATAGCCTAAATAGTTACTTAGATAGATTCAAACATGTCTGGGAATGAATTGTAGTTTCCTCCCATTTTCTGGATTTTGACTGTGTTAATTACACTTACATGAATAATCTGTAATTCTAAATATTGCAATAACATTTTGAATGTACGGAACAGATGGTGCAATACATGATATATGATACACTTAGCTATTCTTGGGAACATTTTCCCCGCAGTCTGTCTCATGGCATGTAGCGTTTTATCAAATTGGACTGAAAAGTTCCCTTCTGGTGCTAACCACAACAGACTTTAATGGAGAAAACCATATAGTGAACATTCGTTTTGCTGAAACACTGGGAAAAGAAAAAAAAAATTCATTCAGAAATATCGTAGCCTCAATTTATCATTACACAAATAAGGCCAAATGAAAAGGTGCTAAGTAAATGCTTAAGTGGCAATAAGATTAATTAATCTTTGCTTCTCCTGTGCACAAATATAGATTTTTCTCAAGTCTGTGAGTATAAAACTCTTAAGAAAATGAGGTTATGTCTTGCACTGGGCACAAAGGAATAAAATCCATGGGGATCGGTGGGCATCTGTTGCAAAAGAACAACAATCAATATTACTGTTCTGAGAAGCCAAAAAGCGGGTGAATACTTTACATGTTTTCCTGTTCATTTGCTGCCACTATGAGAAAGAGCAATGGTGTCATGACCCACATACAAGCAAAGGTGATAGTTTGTAATTGAGGCCACCTCCAGTTGGAAAAGGCCCCGTAATTACAATCAGCGCAGAGACTCTCAGCATTGTACCATCTCTGCACAACACTTGCAAACCAAATCATCAGCAGGCTTTCACCCTCCGTTTCCATTCTCGTTTTTTATTTTCCCCTTGGACAAGAACAAATTAATGAGACAAACAACAAATGACACAATTTGTTCTGGATTTTTTGTGTTATCTGCACCAAGGTCAATCAGGGCTAATGTGTGCGGTGTCCATCCCTGCACTTTAGCAATGGCACATGTGCTCCATTCACAGCCACTGTCGCATTACTGCTCCACGAGAATAAGTCAAAGCAACTACTTTTAGTATACATGAGGGCAACACAATTAGATTTAGCCATCCATGAAAAGCCTTTTGTTTGCGAGTGCATGCAGAGGAGGATGCATTTTTAATCATAGGAAGGTACAGTGTCACTATAGAGAGAGAAAATAAAACGCCCAGGCTGTCCGTTACAGCAGCTCTCACTCCAGTGATAACGTATTGTAGGCAACGCAAACACACACACATACACACATTTTTATATAGCCGTTTTTTTGCCGTCGATGTGTGCCTGATACTGTACCTCTAAAAGTTAAATAAAGCAATAACAGCACGACTTTATGTGCTCGTGTTGAAATGTAACAAAACCTCTGATTTCACCAAATCAAACACACACACACAAAAGAAGCAATGAAGACATAGCCATGAAAAGGTGTAAATGAGCTCAGCTACAGGGGCTGCCGGTGCACATGCTGTGTGTTAAATAGAGAGAGATTTTTTTGCATTAACCTCAACTACTGTCATTACCCTACCTGTGGGCCTGAAACTCATCGGTATACACAGCATGCTGGAGGTGGGTGGCGGCGGAGGGGCACAAAACAAAACAAGCTTAATCAAGCACAACAGTTTTCTCTTTCTTCTGTGTGGCTGACCTAATCAAATCAAGGAATGAGATTGATTTCACGAGGTGCAGATGGATCCTGTAGTAAGTCTAATTCAGTGAGCCAGCTCTCCACTATGATGTGGTGTTTTCTCGGCCCAGATGGTGCCGCTTGGGTTTCTAATTCATATTTCAACATCACACTCCCTCCCTCCACACACACACACACGCGCACACATGCCCTCTTCATTTCACTCGATTACAGGCTCTTTTTTTTTCCTTTTCTAATATTTTTCCTTCTTCCTTTGCTCAAATTTGAACCACCATGTGAATGAGTGTTGACGTGTGCAAGTATCACAAACGCATGTCTGTCTCTCATGTGATCCTGTGATCTTGTTAAATGTCACAAAAAGTGAATGCTGTTGGCTCATGAGCTTGAGGTGTTGAAGCTCTAGGAGAGTAAAGCAAAATTAAAAATAAAAGCCATACCATTGTTTTTTTGTTTGCTTTTTTAATGTTGCATTGCTGCAGGAAATAATCTGTTTTACATTATATTTGTTGTGCTTTTTCTGTGTGTCTTTGAGTGAAGGTTTATTAATGTGAACGCTGTATTCATTTTATTGTATATACAGTATTGACATGTTGTAGAGTTGGTGTTGATGTTTCATTTCAAATCAAGCATCAATTCATCTGTGGAGGGTTTTGCTCTTTTACCAAGTGAAATAAATAGAGGTTCAGTCTTCTATAACCACACATTATTGGATATTTTACAGTGATTAAAATGCTGCGCCACAATCTAAATACTGTACACTCCATTACGAGGTGCTTTAAATTACTATTCACTTTGGAAAGTTGTCCCTGGCTAAGTTTGAGAATACAACACATTTCATAACAAATCACACTGCACCATGTGCACCATTAGAGATTTCAACACTTCCTGTGAATCTGTGATAAATTAAATGTTAACGAAGAAATGGTGAACACACTTAAACGAGATAAGAAATAACTGCACACATTCCTTTTAACATTTCAATATGTTTCATAAAGTATATATAGACATGCACACATTTCCATAATTGGAAGACACACAGTGTTGGAGCCATTATCCGGGACTTATTCCTGCATACAAATGCAGATGTGCTCCACAGTGCCTGTTCGAGCTGTCAAAGTCATTGTTCTTAACCTGAGAAGCCTGGCAAATTAGCCAGTTTCAATGCCACCTGCCACTGCTGAAAAGGCGAGTATTGTTGCTCATGAAAATTCCTGCAGGTTTACAGTAAGTTTTGGTGTTGAATAATGGGCTCTGATGGGGACTAATTGGGGAATTATTTAATTTGACTTAAAGCAAGTCTTCTTTGTTGGTCTTTTTAAAGCTTGGAAATGCAGGCTAGTGGCAATTGTTCGGTTTTTTTTTGTTGTTTAAAAAAAAGAAAATAAAAAAAAAACCTGGTTGTGTAAAATATCTAAGCATAGGAGTACTGCGTTAATCTGCAGGAATATTTTTGTACAGCTGCTGCTTGTGACAGCATCCAAACTGACAAAGAGAGGCTTTGCATGGACAAAATCTGCTGTATGCAAAGACAATGTGCTGCTCCACTGCTTTTAAAAGGCAGGTACAGGGAACTAGTGTTTGCTTAGGCCTGAGAACAAAAGGCAATGTAAATGAGAGCTTTATTGACTATATTAATAATCATCTGTGCTTCCTCCTTTGAGAGGCCCTGTGATATTGAGTATCATTAGACATGCAAATAACAGCTCCATTTTCCCATCCCTTGGATTAGACAAGAAAGAGGGAAAAATGAAGAAGAGGCATGGCCGTGGCAGAAACAATTAAGCCATCCTCTTCGCGGAAGCACTTGGCAGCCAGCTTCTGACTGGTAAATGGGGGACATGAGGGGTCCTTTTGGCTATGCAGCAACGTCAACACGCTTGTCTGAGTGAATGTGCAATTGCACAGAGAATCACTTTAAAAACGTCAGATCACCTTGGAGTGGCCGGCAAGCACAAGCATTCCTTCTGTGTGTCATGATGATGTCTGGAGCACAGGCCTGGAGACAGCGGGTGTAACATGAGGGAGGGAGAACAAAGGGAGCAGGGAAGAAGAAGTAGACTCGGCAGAGGAGGAAAGAGCCATCAATGTTGTCTTGTACGGAGACAGTAATGAAATGTTTAATTTATTCAGTCCCTTTACTCACAGAGATGACCACTGAGTACATCCCTACGTCATTTAGAGACACAGTCCTCCACTCTTTCTCTACCACATTAGAAAAATATCCATGGCCTCGCTCACATACAGTAATTCTCTCCATTTGGCTAAAAAGGGTCAGTGTTTACACAAAACCAAAATGGAGCCAGAGAAATTACTTCTAAGTCTTAATTAAAAGCCGCACTCAAGACAAAAATATTTTCATTTACTACAGTAAAGGCATGTACTATTCGCTTATGTGCTTGGAAAGGAGAAGTGGGCAAGGAAATTACTCCCTATAACCCATTTCCCCAATTCCCTTGTTATCTTCACTTCATTGCCTACCCTCATCTTTATGCTTCTCTCTTTCCATCACATAACAAACGCAGAGCTGGAGGAAAGCAAAATCAATTCTTGTCTGTTAAA
Organism: Microchirus variegatus; assembly: GCF_963457635.1. Lineage (NCBI taxonomy): Eukaryota > Metazoa > Chordata > Actinopteri > Pleuronectiformes > Soleidae > Microchirus > Microchirus variegatus. The sequence continues at coordinate 16,293,499 of NC_139815.1, read as the reverse complement.
AGGTTACCTGAAGAAAAGTAAGAAAACAGGTTAGGCTTAGGGGTATAATAGTTTTATGATCCAGTAAATGAATTAAAGTGGATTTTTAAGACCAATATAAACAAGTAGTTTCTCTGTGTTGGCCTATAAAAGAAGGAGGGCGGAGGAAAACATAATTAAACTTGTGAAATGAGAGACAAAATTGAGTCAAGAGAGTCAAAAAGTTGCAAAAATTGAGTCTTTTAAACCCTTTCCCTCTTTATCACTCTCCATCTCTTCTCTTGCTCTTGCTCTGTGTTTTTCTAGAATCGCCCGTTGGTAATGTCAACAGAGATTTCACGGCACAGTGCCGGTGCATCAGCCAGGCTCACATTTCCCCTACCTGTGATTTACATCAGAGAAAAGGCTCATGGGGGATTTCTATTGCCAGCAAAAAGAGTGGAGCCGTGGTGGGAGTGACAGAAGTGATGATGGTGTGTGTGGGTGAGGGGGTGAGTAGAAAGAACCAGTACCCTTGGGCTTGACAAAGTAAGGCACTCTAACAATGGTGGCATAGACCACCCGGCCGAGAGATGCTTTTACTGCAAAGAGGACCTGCATGACTGCATTAGGGAGCAGCTCTGTAAATGTCAGCATTCTTCTTACACGGCATACAGGTCGGCATAACTTAGAAGAGGAGAACGGGCAGCCTTCGTGTTTACATCAACGACGTGTAATAAAGTTTCAAATTATGTTGTGCTTTTGTAAGATTGACAGAACACTCTGGTGATCTGTATTTCGTGTTTTGGGGAAAGGAAACAGCATGGAGACTATCATGTGGCATCAAAATCAGCTGATATTAAAACAGGGTCTCTGCAGGTTTCAACAAGTCAAATTTAAGACTTTTTAAGACTTTTTTAAGATTACAATGAATACAATTTAAGACCCATTTCAAATCCATACTGGCAAAAAAAGTACAAAAGACATGAAGGATAATTGGAGCCACAAATAGTTGAACTTGCAATTCGGCTTAGCTGTGGGCTTTCATTAAAGGTGCCATATGTAAGAATGTGGCCAAAAACGGTTACTACATTCAAATTCAAAATATCGAGGTCTTTTAGGTTTCGTTTTCTGATGCAACTGGCAATCCCTGGTTGCTCGGCAGCTGAGACTAGTGACTGCAATGATTGGTAGATGGCGGTAGGTGGCGCCACATGCTAAAACATGATTTCAAAACATAAACATGGTTTGCAGTCTGCAAAATGTTTTTTTTAATGCAAATATTTTGTCTGTACTGTTGTTGTTGGTGAGTTCAGTTTGTTATATGAACATTATTCCTGAGTCTCTGTGACATATTAGGAGGATTTTATGGCCAGTTGCTTTAGATTTATTACATAATGCACCTTTAAGTTTTCTCCGCTGCTATGCTAAGCTGTAACACACGGCACACTAGCTAGTGGTAGGGTGCTCGATAAATTCTCACCGGGCAGCACAGGTGGCCTACTTTAGTTCCGTGTTGTAGTTATGTTATCGCATCCTAAAAAATATATAAAATTTCAAAGCGAGACTGAAGTTTATGCACGTTTTAAATAAAAGTAACGTTAATAGATTTTTAATACCTTTCAAAATTGTATTTAAGACCTTTTGTGAGATTTTAAGAGAATTTAAGACCTTAAATTCAAATTATTGGATTCAAGACTTTTTAAGACCCCTCGGACACCCTGTAAAAACAAAGAAATATAACTGAGATAATGTCCTGGCAATGTATCAAAGACATTAACTTTGGTTTATCCATGACATTCATGCATTCATTTTCTACTGCTTTATCCACCACTCAAGGGTCGTGGGGGGTGGAGCCAATCCCAGCTGATTTAAGGCTAAATGCAGGGTACACTCTGCCAGTCAGTCTCAGGGCCTTAAACATGACAATTTAATAATATAATAGTAAATGTAATAATATTTGTAATAACAGCTCCACTTCCCCTTTTACAAAAATGTCTAATTCTAAATCCAATTCTGTCAATATGAACTAGCAGCAACATCATTTATGTCCTGCCTTAAACAAGCTGGGCTTAAATTCAGCTCCATTGACACGGCATCATTCAGCTTTTATTTTCTTTTGTACCTAAGTTCATATTGAGGAATTGAATCAAAAAACCCTTAAAAAAGGGAAGAAAAGAGAAGAAATATTAACCAATCATTAACTGTGATCCCCTGCTGACTCGATTTAAATGTGTGTATTCGAGTCATACCTGCTGTGCCTTTGTCTGTGTCGAGTGGATTAAGATGAACGGCACAGTTTTGTGTACGCTTTTCAACACGGACTCATTTAAAAACCCTAATAAAAGAAACAAGGGAAGGATAAAAAAGATGTAGCTGATTGGATTTGTTTAGGGTTCTGGATATCCATCTCTGAGATTTAGAAAATGATTAAGACCGTGCTTATCAGCACAGCAATTACACTCAAAAATTAATCAACAGCAACATCTCTTTCCAAATAAATAACAAAAAACAAACCAAAAAAAGCCATTTATTTTTTGAATTTATGCCAGAAACCACTGAAAATTGGTGGATGGGTGTTCAGTGAATTGCCAAGGGTAAGATACAGTTTAGCTGATGCCATTGCAGCAACACACGATGCTTAGTTGGGACAACTGGAGACAGAGATGCAGCTGCTTAATAGAACGGCCAATACAAGGTCCCTCTCTCTCTCTCTCTCTCCCTCTCAAACTACAGTGTTTGGTCAAAGCCTCCCATAACGTGCCAGATTTCTGGAAACAAAGCCCAGAGGACGTGCAGAGGTCTCTTTGCTTGTTAGATCACATGGTTTTTACGATTTGCTGAAAGATTACGATGATGAAATTATCACTCAGTCATGACAAAAACACGTTGTTTACTCCAACTTTTTTAATGTCACCCAAAGCCATGCAGCCTATACTCTCGAGGTCTTCCGTGTATCCAGCCAAACAGATGAGGAACACAGTTAAGTGGAAAAAATGTTGTGATGCTTGTCAACACAGCATTTGTGCGCCATGCCATTTGTCTCCCATAATATGACATGAGAGCTCTCAGACATCTGAAGGAAGTCAGCAGCACATAAAAAAAAAATGACTGACTCCTTCCTGGAAAGATATACAGCGAAACTTGCCAGGAAGGCAGCCACTATCCCTGTGTGTGTGTGTGTGTGTGTGTGTGTGTGTGTGTGTGTGTGTTTAAAAAGGGATTTGTTTGAATCGTATCCGTGCATGCTAAAATGGGAGGAAATAACAGGCTATAGTGTAGATAGTGTGCACATGTTTGTGCGTGTGTGTGTGTCTCTGTAATAGTGCCCCCTCCCTATTGCTGCTGACTGGTAGATGGATGCTGGCTGTCACACCTGCCTGACTTCGTTCCTGCCAGATGCAGTGGGGTCACAGGGAAAACACCCAAATACTCATCAATCTCAACCATTGTCCAACATTCTTTTCAGCTCCAGCAACAGCTTCCAATATCCATTTAGTCTCTCCAGATGCTGGCAAAAAAAGGCTTACATACACAGAAACTAGGTGGCCAAACCTCACCGACCCCGCACTGTCGCCGCAGGTGGATGAGAAAAAACAAAGGACATCACAGGCTCCAGAATGATGTCTGAAAGCTTGTGACAAGGAAAAGTTTAACTTTGCATTTGCTCAGTAGGGTCACCATTGTCATTAGGCTGGCAGTAAAAGTAAAATTGAATTTGGTGTGTCCCCAGAGGCAGCTGTCAAGTACAATGCTGTGAGCAAGTGCCGGTATACTCCGTGCACCCTGAGGTCTGTACACTTAATAACATCAATGTGGAATGGAGGAGCTCTGTTGGATGGAGTTCGGGGGGGGGGGATTGTAAAGGACACAGGTGTAAAACAAAACCCTTCACATGTCTTTGCCGACCAGTTCCACCTGATACCTGGAAGGACACACACTGGCCCGAAAGCAGGACGAGCACAGATTTGGTCACTTTGCCTTTGACAACACACCAAACTCGGGCACCTCTGAAATACACTCCTGGCCTCATACAAGTGCCACACAGAGAAGCCAGAAAAGGCATTTCCATCATCTTGGCTCATGCTGCGTTTTTGCAGTTCCCTTGACAGGAAACACCACTTGAGAAGCCAATCCGCTAATGGGAATGAGATAAAGGAAAAACAGGGAGTGTAACGTGACAAATAAATTTCATCCCGCCGGAGTCTTTTCTTCCTACCTCAACAAAAACAATCAGTGTTGATGAGTCTGTAGCATTTGAAATATTCATGGTAAAATACGTAATAGCAGCAGAAAAACAAACACAGAAGAAAAGTCTGACCACTTGAGTTGAGAGAAGCTGCTGTGATGCCTGTAAGCATGATGTTTTTATATGGCTGTATTCCTGAAAGATGTTTTCATGCAGCAGTTCATCATTTTCTTTGACACAGCGTAGTTACTTAAGGCGCTATAATGGTCTAAAAACATTAATAGTGTAAAAATACAGCACTCTCTCACTCACCCCCCAACTGCCTCGCTCCATCTCAGCAGTGTCTCTTTTTGGTGTTTTAATACATTTTCACCCCTCAGCTCTCGCCTTTTTTCCTTTTTTTTAAAAAAATTAATAAATAACTGAATTCCCCATCCTCTTCTGGGCCTCAATACAGGCTTTGAGAATAATGTACACAAACATAACAATCAGCAAACGGGAGGAGCGACAATGTTGTTTACAGGAGGAAAAGGAAAGCGGAAGGGGAAAAGAAAAAAAAACAGGGAAGAGGAAGAAATAATCACAGCGTGTGTTTCCATCCCTGCACCTATTTTAATTGCGTAGAAATCAGAAAGCTTGGAGAATTCAGTATATGCAGATGCACTTTGATGCTGTCACTCTTTTGGTTAGACTGTGTCTTGTGCACTGGAGGCTCATGACCACACTTGGCAAACAGGAGCCATTAAAATTCTGGGTACCTAAGTCTCTCTTTGGCCCCCTCTCTCTCTCTGTCTGTGTGTGTGTGTCTCCGTCAATTGACCTGGTACTTTAGATAACACCTCCGATGACTGGTTCTTATAGCGTCACTGGAGGTGGGAGTCGGGCACAGAGAATCTACATTCACCAGAATGACTTTCACAATGATAGCATATGTCTGCTTAAGTAAATTAAACATCAATTATTCAAAAACACTTCATCATTACGTTAATGCACAATTCACTGCAAATCAGTTACTTTGCTAATTAAAGATGGGGGGGATTTGGGGGAAGAAAGCAGCTGTTGCCTGTAGCCCTTGCAATATTGTAATAAACTGACCAATTGTGTCAGTTAAAGTGCAGGGAATTCTTGTGTGTGAGGGAATGACTGCATGTGCAATATAAAGACACATGTGCCACAGACAGACAGGGTGACACTTCCAAAGAGGATGACACTTCCACTCTGCTGCCCACTCCTCTGCATGGCCACACTTCCTCTCTCTGCCTTGAAGAGTCCTAGTGACATCTTCCATGCACATTGGGTGTCACAGCAGACGAATGACTAGCTTTAGTAATACCATGCCATTTCCCTTTCTCACACTGACCTGTCACACACACACACACACACACCATGCCCTCCTGGCCTGCAGGGCCTTACTGCCTTTGGCCTGGGATTAACACACACACACACACACACACACGCACCATGGGGAGCATGCACATATTCACACACACATGCTCACACAAGTACAAACGTTGCACTCTCTTTCTTTGTGTGATTTACTCTCAGTGTGAAACTGTGCTGCCAGTTACAATCCTCCAACCAGCAGACTCCAGGAGCCTCTCTCCTGGGCTAAGTGAGTAACTCACCGAGATTGGATTCACACAGTATGGAAAAGGTCACAGCATACAGCTCTACAGCCTTACACATAAGTTGCCACCATTTCTTTGTAAGCTTTTTATTTTTAGGTTGTATACGTATGATGTACACTGAAACTAGACGCCACTCAAGCACCAGTATCACAGATTAAATCAAACTGGCAAAAAAATTGACTGATTTTTCTGAATTTTCTCATCCAGGAATTGTTGCACAGGTGTCTGAGCATCATATATACTGTATAGAATATTTTAGTGTAGCAAAGCAACCTAAAAACTGGAAAAGAGCATCATTGACAATTTAAAAACAGTGTCATCAAATTAAAGCAATAAAAAACATAATTTTGGTACAGCTTTTCAGGAAATGGAGAGAGTGCCTCAATTGCCTACTGCAGCTTTAATGAGTTAACCAATAATAATAAAATACAAGTATGTTCACTTGCCAAAAATCTTGTGATTCTGTCAGCTTTCATTTTGCTTTATAACCTGAAAACTCAGAATAAACCAGTAAATGTCCATAGAGGGTGCTCACAGGAAGAAGATAGGAATCACGTAAAATCATTTTTACAAAAGCATGAACATTTAAATAAATAAGCGATACATTATACACACCATGAATACCGTGTGTAATCTGCATTTTATCATAGTTTAAAGATGTCCTCACTCGTTTACGGCAAGTGAACGTTCAACTGACAAAAACCTTTACCATAGTTATAAATGGTGCATGCGCAGTAGGCCCCCCCCCCCCTCCAATACAACACAATAGGAAAATTCTGGGGCACACAAAACCAAGCGATCTGGCCCAGATAAGCGGATATAAACTTCTCACTCCATGTAACTACCGGGACATGCTCTTGTGCGCAGCTGCAGATCTGGCAGCGTGGACACATGTCTTCACCACAGCGGGTGAGACACGTGATTAGTGAGAACATCGATGTTCTATATAAACTTTTGTGAACATCAAACTGGTTTGAAACAACACCATAGTCGCCACAGCGAGAGGCAACACTGTGTGTCTCTCTCTCTCTGTGTGTGTGTCTCACTCGCTCTCTGTGTGTGTCTCTCTCTCTGTGTGTGTGTGTGTGTCTCTCTCTCTCACTCTCACTCTCTCACACACAGCTCAGAACAGCGATCATGTCTGATCTTTAATCAATCACCCACCACTTCGATCCGCATCAGCTGTTTTTTTTCTTTTGATCCGCATACTGCTTTTTTTTTTTTTCCTTTTCGTTAAACAAAATTTTTTCTGTGCGCAACAAAAAGTACATGCAGTCCTGCATGCACCTGCAGCCCTGAGCTGTGTAGCCCGAGCTGTTTCCAACAATAGTTATTATAGGGACGGTTGCAACGACAGCCAGGAAATTATCATGATCGGCCTATTGCTGTTTTCTCTACATCCCTATTGATTTGAGAACAAAATGGAGATGGAACAAAAATCAAGCAAGAAATGCTACCCCCACTGCAGTGCCACAACCAATGGAATATTCACGAAGGGGTAAACAGAAAAAAAAAAATCTCTCACAAATAATTGAAGACTTGCAAATATGAAATTCACCACACTCTTAAGAGTCAGAATTAGCTCCCAGCTTGAGCTTGTTTAGATTTCTGGAGGGAACGTAGGCCTGCCTGGAGTCTGGAGGGTTCTGAAATTAAGCCTGTGGCAGAATATACTTGGAGTGGAAATTAAAGCTCTACCATCAATGCAGAGCACTATTCATTCTTATCGCTGCTCATGTATTAGAGTTCATTTGCAAAAGCACATTAATGCCTGTGGTCGAATGTAGCACTCTTCTGTTTCACCTTTAAATCTCTCATAAATCTCAGAGTATCCCCTCTTCTGCCAGTGTCACTGCAGAGAGCCATACTTTTTCAATTTCTGGAGTGAGAAAAGGACAGGGGGTAAAAAGCCTCTTCCAGTATTACATCTTTTCTACTTTATTACCAGTCTTCTGGGAAAATGGGGGCAGCTTTGCAGCCCGGCTATCTGTTTACATTTTCTTTACAAGACTATATTGGAATTATAATTGTGTTCTATGGCGCCTTCTTTTGGTGCCTTGCTCTGTTTAAAGGTCCTGTGGACCTGGGGAGATGAAGAAAAATGGGCCCCTTTTGAGGGATTCGATTACTGAGAGAGAAAATGCAGCTGCACACTGGACCTTTTTTCTTTTCCTCCTTTCTGCTTTTCCTCCAGGTGCCAATCTCCCGGGGATGCTCAATATTAGAACTGCAGCGGTGCTGATGCAAACATGCCAGCATCAGCGTGCTAGGAAATCATTTTTTTATGGTGGTAAGAGACAAAAAAAAATACATTAAATATGAGATGAATCATTATGAATCAGTCTCTTACTTACTTTTACTCTTACAAGGTTACTAAGTCCAAGTTATATGCTGAAAAGAGAATCCTGTATTCAAACAAGGGTGTTCTGTGGGTGAAACATGAAGTCCACTGAAATAAACTAGTGTTGAAAACATTGCATCTCGCTGTACATGCGGGAAGTGCTGATTGACCCATCTCTGCCTGATTAAAGAAACCACTACCCCCAGTTTCACAATGTTAAGATAAAGAGTCGCTATCACTCGTCACCACAAAATGTTACATGCAGGTAACACAGACAGAGCATGAATACTCCATCACAATATGGATAATTGCATATATTTCTGCAGTTTTGGGCTACATTGCGTAGTGCAGTGAAGTGAGACAGTGAATTTGTATCCTTAACAATGTTGGAATTAATTAAAATGCACAGCGACGAGCCCAGAGCGCAACCACAGGTGGTGGTGAAAGGAGCGCAGTGTGAACAGCCTTGATGAGTGCAAGCCCCCATAACTCATGTCCATTTAGCTGATGAGTTCTAATTTTATTATTGTTATTCTTGTTATTTTTTGCCACTACTTCAATGAGATGACATTGCTTTTTTATGCCACAATTTCCTGTATATCATTGTGTCAATAAGTAATTACTTGCTTGGCAAATAGCTGTGCAAAATGTTCATCGGAGGGTAGAAGATCCATATCAATTGTTCATTTGCATAATGCAAATAACTCCACAGAGGGGGAAAAAAAACAACTTTGCTGCCATCGATGACAGTTGGTTACCGGCCCTGCTGCTGGAAAACTGTCTTTACTACAGAGCAACGCAGAGGTCTACAGATTTTTTTTTGCTGTGAGGAGCAGAAAAATAAAACCGAAGCTAAAGACTGATGCAACATTTTTTGTTGCTGTTGTTGTTTTTCAGCTTGCGGTTGAACAAAAAACATATATTTGACAAGTGGCATAGAAGTTTGTGAGCTGCTGTCCATTTGTTGCAGCTCAGACACTAGCAAAGGATGAGCTCTCTGCCACTCCATTAGGCTTTCCCCTGATAGAGTAACACCATTCTAACCCTCTGTTTACTTAATATGCAGGATCCGGCCTTGTCTGTTTGTTTCCAATCAACTGATAAGACGAAAGGCCTTTTCTACAGCCCCTGGAGGATGAAAACCAAACTCCTAATGGTCATTAGTAGCAATTATGCTCCGTAACTGCTAGCACACCCCCCTCTCTGCTTTTGCTGCGCTGGCTCCTTAGGTATGAGTGGATCCAATGTAGTCACTGGGGACCCTGAATCCAGCGCTAAAGTGTCTCAGGATACACTTTAAGCCTCAGCTGAGGCTGACCGTGTTTCTGATGATGAAAAAGTTTGCCGTCTGATTTCCTGGTGCAATTAGAACAGCTTGCTTTTCACTTATATACTGTATATACACAATGTCGTGAATGTTCCTTTTTTTTGTCTGCATTGAAAACATTGTTAAAGTGTCAATTGCTATAGATGACTGAAATGTTTCTATTCTTCTCTGCTGTGAAAGAATTATAAACACAGCTCTCCGGGCGGACTGTAATTGTGGCATAGTCAAAGGCATCTCGAGGACACGACGTGAAGCTATAGTGTAAGTCCATCCATGCGGCAGCACCTCCCAATTAGCTAACTCAGCTCCTTTGCTGCAGGATTCAGAAGACTTGTGATTTTTATGCAAAACCACAGAGATCAAACAGCCTTTGCCCTAATCCCCGGAGTCAAACCTGGGTAGTGTGATCCTTATCGACAAATGCTGAGCTCGTGCAGAACACCATCCAATTACGTATGCACAGAGACCTTTTTGACATGCATTCTCCCTCTGCTCTAGTGATGCAACAAAGACAGGAATCCCGCTCCTACTTTTTTATTGAAAATGTTAGCGCACATGCTGTGTGCTGAAATCTTCCTCGATCCAATCTGAATTCTAATATATTACAGCACACTCGGGTGTTTTAGCTCTGTCAAATCCCTCCATCCTACTTTCGTGTGTTGTCGGACTGGTTGTAAGCTCTTTAAGAAATCCCTGGAGATCATATCTAAGAAGCGGATGAATAGGTGGATGAAAACTATGATATTATACATATTATTATTATTGTTGAGTTAAACCTGCATATAAATGAAATCAACATCACACACTCATGAGCTCTACCATAACTACAGGAATAAAGACAGTGGAGTAGTCACACTGAAGTGCAGGCGTGTCTGCACACACACACACACACACACACACACACACACTTACATAGAGGTGACAAGGAAGGCCATTGTCAGAAAACTAATAAAGAGCCAGTGTGCTGCCGTGGTGCGGTAATTACGTATCCCAGAATAATATACACACACACACACACACACACACAATGTATTAAAAAAAACTGGGCATCAACAAAGAAGGAAAGGTCATCAAGACAGATTTGTTGTTAGCACATATTATGTGCACACATGCACCGACGGAAATGCATGTGCATATGTGCGTGCGCAGGACCTACTACAGCCACACAAAAACAGATAATGTCATGTTTTCTTATCTGGCTACTCAATGAGATACATAGACAATGTGTGTTTGCGCTTGCTTGCTTGCGCGCGCCTGTGTTTATGTGGCTGCGTGTGCCGTGTGTGGAGCGAGACACTGATAAACATGCCACATCTTGGCGAGTGGTTATTCAAGCGGGTGCTGGCTCTGTTAACACCGGGAGTGTGCCACAGATTGAGATGGAGGGAAATGAGGACCTGCATGTCTGTTTCCATCCAGATGGAGGATACAATGGGTTTGGGGGTTGGCCCAGGTCATTTCCTGGCTATGGCAAACCATTCAAAGATCTGAGGAGCCATTAAAATATTGCTGCCTCACTGCAGCTGCTCCTCTTCGACTAAGAGCAACAATGCAGCTTCACGATGCCGATGAAACGCAGAATGTAACAAAAAAAAAAAAAAAATGGCATGGAGCCATTTGGCATAGTGTTCCTCTTCTTGGAGGCTCGAAGTCATCTCATGAGGGGGTTTCCCGCTTAGACACGGCTCCTTGAATTTGTGTTAAATCTAAAGTATTTTTACTTCTCAGTTCCACTGCTCAGTATCTAAAAATAATTCATTCAAATGATAATATTGTGGACGGTTTGGACTTTTGGATTTTTAATTCAATGCATTATTCAAATGGAATTATTAACGGTGTTCACTTAAAAGAGACTGTTGCATCAAGCATTTATTTTTTTAAATTTACACTATAACCATGTGACACTTTCAAAATTAACCAGTCTATGAGCCTCCTTCAGCTCCCTGTGACCTGGACAGCTTATGTTAAGGGTTTTTTTTTTTCCATTGACACAGTAAGTTATGCTGTCCCACATATAATCAATGATTGGTAAGTCTAGCAAAAGCCAGCTACACTCTCACCTACTCTTGGCCCTTCTTTCCTGATGCCCCCAGTGCAGGGGTCAGCATAGCAAACACGTCATAAAGCCATGTATAACTTTAATAAACACAGACATGCTGCATACCCACAGAAAGGGCAGAAACTCGGCTAAAACCTCATATAAACCATTCTTATGGTTCGCTCAAACCAGCAGGAGCAGAAAACACTGCACACATTGAAAAGTGGCGCAGGAGCGTCAGCGTGATTGTGTAAACAAACAAAAAAAACATGTCGGCCAGCAGAGACTCCACAGTTTCCAACTGTACCGTTTCGTATCACTTTACGACCAAGATTCACGGATCCAGTCGCAAAATAAGAGCAACACAACAACTGACTTTCAAGAAATTCAAGCAGAAATGTTGTCTTACCTTTGCTGTTTATCAAAACAACTTATTTCCACCGGGACAAAACCGCTTCTAATGAAGAACTTCACTTCCCAGCATGCTTTGGGGGCTATTCCCGGCAGTAGATCGTTCTGATTGGAGAGGGGTGAAGGTCCGTCAAACGCATTGTGTCCTTTTGACATGCGTGTCAATGCGGAGCCCGATTCTATTGGTTTAGAGAATTAAAACAAGCTGCCAATCACCCAGATTGACCAATGGAAGCCAGAGCTATGGCCCTGCGTAACTGAACATGCAGCAGAGTCAGAGAGTTGTCATTAGGTTTACACAGCGATCGATTGACAACGAGTTTTCATACTTTTTTCTTTTCTTTTTAAATTCAAAACAGTAGTGACAGTAATGTAAATACAATTAAATGGGTTTTAATAATTTGGTACCTAAGAAATCTCTAATGGCACAGATGGCGCCAAGCTGAGCCAAACTATAGAACGCCTCGGCATCTCTGTACTACAACCTGTGTAATTTTACTCTGCTTCTATTCAGTAACATCAGACTTTGCACAGAGAATAAAGCTCCTACTGCATATTTTTAAAGGTGATATTTACTTTAAAATGCAATTTTTTTTTTTTTTTTTTTTTTAAATCCTTCATTTATGCTAGATTCCATCTGCATTTACTCTGAAGCAGTGGCATCTACAGTGAAACTGATAACAAGTGTTACCTTTTGATACCAAGATCATTCACATGATTGTAACTGCAGAGATATACTCTATTTAGTTTGGCTGTTTGACATGAAGAGGATGTCAACAAATTAGATCAAAGGTGATGTAGAAACAAACAATAAAGCTTAAAAAAAAAAGTTTATTGACAATGCTTTAGTTCTATTATTTGGACAAAATTGTCCTAATATCGGGAAAATATCAGCCTGCTGCCGCCATGGGAGCATGTGGTGGTCTGTTGAAAAATTCATCATCAAATGTTGAGCAATAGAACTGCGCAGCACTGCTACAGTGAAATACTTTGATCACAAACTGTTCACACTCCCCTAATATCCAACAGCTCAGCCTTTCATCAAACTCATCTGTTTTTGCATTATACTAACTGGATGTTCTATTATTTATAATCGGAAACTTTTTTTCCCCTTTATACTTGAAGCACTGCATTTCATTAAAAGACAATAGAGGAGACCGGGTGTTAGCAAAGATTTGTTAATATTTTATCAGATAGACCATGAGTGCATGTCCAGTCCACGAGCAGAACAACAAGCCGCGGTGGCCAGGATAAAGGCAATTAACTAGACTTCGATAACAGACAGCTTCTAGCCTCTAAAAGCTTGTCACATGTTTCTGGCATCCTCCACTGAGTGTCCCTGAACACCTCATTCTGTTGCCATCGAGAGAGGAGAGAGCAGCTGAGAGAAACACAATATAACATGCTGTGTCCCTCATTGTGCACATGGCTTGCATACTCCATGGATTCTTTGAGAACAATTTCAACATCCTGCACGCTCAGCCCTGATTCCCATTAAGCATTCATAATTCATCTGGATTTTATATTATAACGTTTTGAATTTTTTATGCACCCCACTCTTCTCCACATTACACCCTCTTTTCTGACCTGACAGGGGGGAAAGGAAGAAATAATCAAATATTGGAGTAGTAAAAAAAAAAAAAAAAAAAAAAAGGAAATAATAAAAAAATCTTAAGTGTCTTTTTCACATACACAAAGACATGTGTGTCTTTGCTACCCTAGTTGTAACATCCAGACTTTCTTTTTTCCTTGAAGTTAATTCATTTATGAGGCCGAGGCTGGAAGTCTCATAAGTTCCTTGGAGAGACAAATACAAGGAAGAGGTATTATTAGAGGGATACAGGTGTCTCCACAGGTAGGCTCTGAGTGTGGGTGTTGCCCAATTATGTACCCGCTCTCTTCCCTTGGCGATTATTTCAGCTTTTTTGTTCTTCCTGCAGAAGGGATCATTAAACCAAAATAATTAATTTGTGAGAAAGGTCAATGCCACAGTCTGTTGGCACATAGATACCAGAGTTTAGAATGGTTGCATTGAGAAACAGAGTGAAAAGAGACAGAAAAAGAGAGAGAGAGAACCATGCTGAATGGAGCCATTGTTTTTTTGTTTTTTTTACTGTCAACTCTGCGATTGAGGTGAGCACTCAACTGCCACCGCTTGGTACAGTGATGATAATTATAATCTTTTAAACCAGTTATAGGAAAAGACACTGATTTTTAAATAAATGTCACATCCACAGTTTACCGAGGCTGCTGTGTTGTTATTATGTTGTTGAAATGGGAGGATGCAAGGAAGGAGGGGAGAAGCAAAGTCAGGAGGCGGAGGAAGAGGATTGAAGACTGTCATCTTTTAAGTGCCAGAAATAGGCACTTACTGCACTCCCCCTCCATCCAAAACGCTCTCCCCATTGTTTCTTCCTATCCATGCAGCCAAATGCACATACAGTACACTCGCACAATAACAACATCCATTCCTAACAAGATTATTCCAGCAGTCCCAGTTTGGCTGATGGGACGTGCAAGGGAGCAGAGGCACAGGGATAAGCCGTCTGCAGCTGCGTGCAGTATTTCATATATACACTGGGCTCTATCCATAGGAGAGGAGCCGCCCAGGGAGTTGAGCCAAACACTGAGTCCACAAGAGCACACTGGCAAAAGGAAACAGGAATCTTTAGCTGCTGCTGCTGCTGCTGTTGTGGCTTGTGCCATGCAACCACTATGTAAGAGGCAAGAGCAAATTAGCAGGTTTCAGATAATCATAATCTTTTGATTTGAATAATCAGATTTGAATAAGTAACCTCATGCACTGCTTGGCCAGGGTGTTTGACTGAAAAACATGCCACAGATTCCGCGAGTAAGAGGAAATGCCCGACACCAGACACCAGAATTTTACCTTAATGTTGTCATCTATTACTGCCTGCTGAAATTATGATTACACACGAGCTGGTGTTTTGTCTGAGAAATCAACAATCATCTAAATGTCAGCGCAGCACAAAAGCCAAGAGGATTAAGCCTGTGCATGCATCTCTCGGTGCTATGAAAAAAATGTATCACCCAAACAAAGAATAGTCCCTCGGTTTAAAAACACACTAATCTAGCCAAAGTAGCACACACGCCATGGTTTTGAGGTGAGCTGCTTTAATTCCTATAAATTAGTTAGCGCAAAGTTCAAGGCAGAGTGCCAGAAGATTTAGCCTGCTAAGCGCTCTGCCTCCGCACATCCAGCCCAGGCCAACCCAAGGAGCATGAGGGCAGGCAGAGGAGAGGAGAGGAGGAGGAGGAGGAGGAGGAGGAAGGAAAGCAGTTTAGAGAAAGAGGGGAGAGTTCGACTTAATGATTTGCACTCTAAGACTTTGACACCACTGACTGACAAACACTGACATGGGAAAGAGGTAATCATGGCGATGCAGTCCAAGGTGAAACCACAAATGGGCCATTTGCTCTGAATTACCACTGATGTAGAAGCTCAGGAAAGCAGGCCCCCATGTGAGCTATTCACTGTACAACATGGATTTAATGATTCTGAGCCACAGATGTGAGTGATGGCAGCAAGCTTGTTATTTTGCTCAGGGACTCTGAAGCCGTGTGAATGGATGTGCTT
This sequence comes from Microchirus variegatus, assembly GCF_963457635.1. NCBI lineage: Eukaryota > Metazoa > Chordata > Actinopteri > Pleuronectiformes > Soleidae > Microchirus > Microchirus variegatus. Next base: position 16,278,009 of record NC_139815.1, on the reverse strand, counting down.
TCCTGTTAAATTATTATTGCAGCTGATGCATGTACACAGGAGAGCTTACAGGGATGGCGGACGAGACGCGTCATGTGCCTCCTTATGATTCACTGAACACTGAACTGAAACATGATTTCATCTCCCTCATGAAAATACACTACGTGATTTAGTGCAGGGCCGTCGCTGGATAAGACGGGGGCTTGTAATCTGTGTATGCGCCGTGTTCAGAAATGATGTAAAACACACATAAAGAAAGATATGGAATGACCAATATCTGACAATTGACACATCTGCCAATGGTAAACTGTGAGTGTTCACAGTTTAAATGATCGCTGACAGAGTGGTTAAAAAAAATAGTTGCCAATAACACTTAGGATACATGCAATGCCATTGCATTTGCTGGAAAAGTAATAATGTCAGTGAGGTGGTAACCTGTAAATATGAAATACCACGGATGTGAGACTGCATTTTCTACTTATAACACAGTTACAGCACTTTAGTGAGGAATCTTTCACAAATATGGCCATGCTGACACCCCTGCAAATGTTTGCAAAGATACACCAGCTATAAACCCCTCATGGATATGCTGTATTTACTGTTGCCCATATAGCCCTCGTGTCTAAATATGCTCCATCCATGGCTGTGTCTGCTCATCTCAATTTGATCTACAACACTCCCATGTGGACCGTGCTGCATGACACATGCATGTGCACACACACACACACATAACACAGTTTGTTAATGGGAACCGGGATGACAACACAAATCCGTAGACAACCTGTCAAGCTCTTCGAGGGCAGCACTAATGTGATCTCACAGCTCTATCAGAGCCACTGCTGGGCCCAGTGTTTTATTGCAGACCGGGAGGGACAGACACAGGAAGAGATTGGAAAGGAGGAGGGAGAGCGCGACCATGGCCCATTGATATAATGGCCCTGCCGGCATCAGTGATATACTGTACAGGTAAGCCTTAGGGTAAGAGAGAAACGCAGTAACAGAGCAGGAAAGGGTGGGGGAAGAAGCAGAGGACAAAGAAGCGTTACAGTGCGTGTTTCTTTTTTTTTTTTTTTTAAATTACACAAGAGGAGGGAATGGAGATCTAAGGGCTGAGAGACAGAGGAGCTGCTGCTCGACTGCAACTCAATATGGATGTTTGTGGTGCTGCCTGAAGAGGGATTACAGAGCTGTATTCCAGGAGATGCTGTGGGTGTGAGAAACCAAATGGATTGAAATTAGGTCCAGGAAACTTTGATGCGCCTTTTCCTTTCCTGAATTTAATGACAGCCCTTTTCTTCTTGCAGAAGGCATGGGGGCTCACGTCTGACATGCGCTACATTTGAGAATTTATTATACCCAAGCCAATTCTTCTAATTTCTGTGTCATAATGGCTATCAATCACAGGCAGTAATTCGGCTAATATTCTCGTTAACTCCCACTCCTCGTCCATCAATCAAAAATCAAGTCCTATATCTGCTCAATTCCTGGAGCTGGAGTGTATGCAGATTAAGCTTGGGGATCCTCGCTAATCAGAGGATACGTTGGCATGACTCAGTCAAGAGGGGGTTCAGCCTTTGATGTGCTATAAACCAGCAACAGTGGGTTGTTCTGGCAGGACCAGGGAGTCTCACTCATTCATGACTAAACCTCTCCTTAGCTGTGCCTTTGCCGCCTTGCATCGCTACAGCCAAACTCTGGGAGAAATTTGAACAGCGTCATCGTGCTATACCCCCATCAGCCTTGGAGGCGAGCTTACCTGGGCCCAAGAGTCACTCTCTCCATAATCACCCCATCACAGGGAGAGCTGGAGAGGTGCAGAGGTGGAGGCAGAGAACAGAGACAGAGAAAGGCAATCCAGCTGAGCAGAAGCAGCTTGCATCAGTATTTATAGACTGATGTCCCACATCTTGTACATGCAGTCTAAAGTGCAGAAAGCGATAAAAGCGGCAAAAAGGTCTGAAGTGATTTGGGAAAATCGTCTCAGATAAAAGCTGATGTTCTCAGGTCCAGATCAAAAAAATAAAATAAAATTCTCATCATAGCAAGCTGTGATGTTTTCACAAACACCATTCAGTAGTTAAATGTAGTTAAGGTACGTCATGGGATGACTTCACTTAACCAGTGAAGATAAACTGATCTCTCTACCTCTAAAGGAAAAGCATGAAAGAAGGATTGAACCATTTGAGGCAGTAGAAATATGTATGTGTGTATAAAGACAATATTTATATTGCAAAAAAAAACCTTCTCTGCTAGCGAAAAACCCTGCAGACTTACATTACATCACCTATCAGATACGATGGAGCCCATTCTTGTTGGGAATCCTGTCAAACAGCTTGTTTAGAGGAATGCAGCTTTGTATTCTTCCTTGAGCACATTATTTTTCCTCCAGCGAACATATCTATTGTCTTTTCTGAATCAATAATCAAAGCCTTTTTTCTCTGTGTGTCACTGTCAGTTCTTTGCAATCTTGCAGTTCAGCCTGAATTGATGAATATTAATGGGTGATTATCAATTCCCTCTGTGGAAAAACGCATACGAAGCTGCGGCAGATTAAAGTGTTGGGCAATGGGATGAGGGATCAGTCAATTTACCACATCTGCATTACAATTCAAAGGACTCCATTCCATTCAATCCATCATTATTACACATCATATGCTAAGTGATGTGATGGAGGTAAAGGAGTGTGGAAAAGTAGCGTCCAAGGCAGTGAGATATTTCTTCACTCACTGTCATCAGTCTGACTTTCTCTACAAAGAAAACACATTCTAATTTCTCTTTGGTGCAAAAACAATAATTTGTTCACTGTCTGTCTTTTGTTCTGAGGCAATGTTTTGTCTTTACTGGCCTGATTTCGATGAGTTGCTGTTTGAATAATTGAAATGACGTTGATGGAAAACGCAAAACTTTTTCGGGAAACATCGCTGACATAGCAGAAAGTTCACATTTTGAGAAAAGAGATTCCAATCACTTCAGATCTAGAACTCATTTAATTTTAAAACTCGGGACACACGTTTTCCATTACAGTTGTGTAATGGCAACTCAAGAGCTGCTTTACCTACGATTACCCTCTCCTTGCCTTGCAGTGGTCTGCACGAGAGTCTTAACCTGCTCGAGTGTCATCTCCCACGAGTGAACAATGAGAAAACATGCATCACCTACATCTGTGTGAGTCTCTGTGAACAATATGCTCCGGCCTATCTACCTTCACAATTGCTAATTAGGGGTTATTTCTGAACCGTCTCTGGCTCACGATGAGTAATCCTAAAATCCCTTCGAACACAATGTTCATTCTGAGCTACAGCTGAGCAACAAGCTTCCACAGCTGTCTCCTCTGCTTCACTTTAACAGGTACCGCATGCCTGCCTCCCTGGGACTGACGGGGGCTGACGAAACACAACACTCAATGAATCACAGTGTCGCGAAACAATGTGCAGAACAAGAACAGCAAAAGGGAAGGGTGCTGTCACGACTTGTGGTCATCCTTTTTTTTTACTCTTCCCCACCTCTTCCTTCCCTCACCCTCCTTCCTACAGCTTTCCGACATTTATGCTAATCGTCTGCTGAGAGAGAACACTGAGAATGGCACACCGTTAAAAATCGATGGCACAATCTCTCTCTGTCCCTTTCATTAACACTATCTCTCACTCAAAGTCCCAGTGTTGGTGTAGTTGAGGGGAGCCCGGTCAGTGACAAAGATTGGGGATGCAACTATAATAAACCTCAGAGGGCACCAGCAATAAAAAATAAATACAACTATGGGATGGAAAGATTCCAGTTTTGGCCCGACCTTCCTCGTCTATCAGCCCACAACCACAGACACATGCAGCCTCACACAGGAGAGGAATAAAGACGGAGATCTGTTTGACCCATTTTAATCACACCTCCCACCCATTTGATTCATTTCTTAATTAAGTATGAGAAACACAGAGAAAGGAGAGAAAAACATAGACAGAGAGACTGACAGGATGAACAATTTATATTCTTACAACCAATACAGTCCCATCTTGGTTAAACATAGGACTTATCTTAGCTCTGCCAGGCATACTCATGAGCACTTAACCTTGCAGTGAACACAACCCATCATCATCATCATCATCATCACCTCACAAAAAGCAAGCTGCATTTGTCTCACCCATTGCTGCCTGCTTCTCACCACCCTGCTTCCAATCCTCATATTGTCCTTCAATGGAAAAGTGCTTACACCTATAACTGACCCAATATCCATTCTCAAGTTTGCCGCAGAATATTTAATGGGACGGAATATTCCCTTCATGAATGAGAACAGCTTGATTTTGTGCCACCAATTGTCTGTTGACAGTCTGCAGAACACTTCATGCTCCAGCCAGAGGCACACAGCACATTTAGAGCAAGGGTGCAAAACTCCATTGTCAGTGTGCTCCTAGTCTTTCACTGACTGTGGAGCATTATTTCTCCATTCATCAAAACGACGTCTTCTTATTTTTAAGGAAATAGTTCCAGGTTCAATATATATATATAAATTACAGTGTGGCTGTCAAATCATTAAAGCTCAGTATCTCACACCTGCAATCTAACCTTCAAATGCCAAGCTCACATCTGGTCATTGTGGCCTTTGTGAGTGTTTGTTCCAGCATCCTGATGAGCAGCTATTGTGAAATCAGAGGCTGCCTAATTGACTCACCTGAAAAATCACCTAACATAAGTGTTGTATTTGTATGATATTTAGAAAAACCCGGTTGGAAAAAATCCCACATGGTGGTGCATGCTTAATGAAGAGACAAAGGGACAAAGAAGAGGAAAAATAAGTGGTGATTTTTAAAATATAAACTTGGGTCACAAGGTAATTATGTTTCTTGTGGATCAAAAATCTTGCCTATTTTTCAACAGGGTTGACAACAACAAAAAACATGGACTTGTGTCACATACCCACCAATTATGAAATATTAGGCACCAAAACATTGTTTGCAAAACCTCTTAGTGAACAAGCTCAAATATTATGCTTCATGGCCTGCATTCCTGTCCATGCCAGAGTGGCTGGGTGATATTCTAGGGGGGGAGGGAGGGAGGGAGGTGAACTTAGCTGCCATGCTGACTCTCCCCAGGTGAGTCCCAGCAATGAGCTGTGAACAACCTGCTTTGGCCAGGCTGGTCATCAGCCTTCCCGTCCCCCAGAAACCTGCCTGACACTTCCACACAGGCCAGGGAGCAGGTGGCCCCACAGCCGCAGAATAAGAGCCGCAATGGATGAAATCCTTCTATCGTATACATATATATATATTTATATTTATATGTATATAGATAGATTTATGACAGTGGTTTGCTGTCATAATTCAGTTTTTTTGTTTAAAACAAATAAAAACACACAAAAATGAACATGACTATATTTGTTGCAAGTTTAATTGCACACACACACACACGCACACACACGCGCACACACACACACACACACACACACACACACACACACACACACACACACACACACACACAGAGAAACACACACACACACACACACACACACACACACACACACACACACACACACACAGAAACACACCCCACTTGACTTTCTCTTTTCCCCGTATCTCCGTTTCCCCTTGACAACCAAAACCCTCCCACTGCCCATGGGGAAAAAAAATGGAGGGAGCATTCAAATGGCCGAATTAATGTTTCCACATGATAAGCGAGCTTAATATAACGCTGACAATCACAGCACTCACCCTGCCAACCAGAATTGGATCGGGTCCAGAGAATTCCTCCAACACAAACATTTGATTCCAAACCCATCCTCTCTTGGCACGGCTCAGTAATCTTTGTCCTTCGCCAAGACGGCTCGCCACTGCTGCGGACCCACCAGCTTGTATACTTTTGGACTGGCCAATGATAAGAGTCGTAGACACACAGGGAACACAAGTAATCCACAGCAGCAGCAAGGACATCCACAGATCCATGAGCATCTCCTCGGACCACTTTGGCATGCTGCCGTTGTATGTTTTTGTTTGCTTGTTTATTTGTTTTATGAGACTCTTCTCTTCTCTCGCTCTCTCTGTCTCACCCCCTCCTGAATTAAGATCAACAGCTCCTCAGATAACAAGAAAAGGTTACTTGTGTCCTCTTTGAATGGCAGAGCTTGCATTCATGGTGTGATAAAGGTCACTTGCATGGTACGCCTCCATAGCGTTTGGTTAGGGGGCTGAAGCGCTCAGCGCAGCATCCATTTGGTGTTATTCCGAGAGGGAGACCTGTAAGAGAGCAATTACAATTTGTTAGTTCTTTTTATACGTCATGTAAGGGTTTGTTAAGAGGTGGGGGGAAAGAGGGGAAAATAAAACATTTGAAACCAATCAGACAAGACGGACAGAAAAACAAAAATCCCCCTCTGGGGAAAGAAAACTGGTTTAAAAAAAGGGATTTAAAACAAGCAAGACATTAAATCTTGCTTTTGGAAAACAACTCAGGATGTCACTTCATCATCGCAAATGAGCTGTAGCAGTTATGGAGGTGAAATTATATAGGTAAAGGTCAAAGGTTAGAGAACAAACCAAGGAGCTGAACGCACTGTATCCAGGAAGAATATGTTCTCGTCTTCAAAAGTGATAAGTGTTAAAATGATGATCATTGCCAGACTCTTTTAGATTCAGACGGTGATTTGACCATGAACATGAGCCAAGAACACGGTGACCTTAAAGCATTGGGGAGTGTCAGCTGTTTTATCACGAAAAAGGGGAAACATTTGTACAATGCGAAAGAATTACAAATCACACACACACACAGACACTCGCACACACACTAACTAATGCCATACACACACGGGTACACTCTCATTGAGGGACACACGGTTGAGGAGTATAAAAGAGCGTTCACATTTTAGCTTAGGAGAGGACTCCACTGCTGTGTTGTAAATTGTGAATAAAGCTTTTACCTCATCTGTCTGCACTGTCACTGATTTTCTCCAGAACACTGTGACCCCTGATTACGCTCCTTTTTTCATTATTATCCTGCTCAAGATGAAGAAGAAATTGGCATGTCTGTAGTCTGAGGCTATTCAGCCCACAACATCAGATTGCCGTGTTCTAATCTGTTGTTCTGGGGATTATACTGGAAAGATGTTGAACAATTACATCGTCTTTATTATTAATATTTTTGACAGTGTGGTTTGAGTGAAATGTCTTATCGCAATCATCATGCTTACATGCATATATACATGCAAGCAATAATGTCAGCTTCAAAACGACAGGCTGCTTGTAAGGTGCCCTCTACAATGTCAACAGTGCTGCAGCTCACTGATACAGTAATCCTGAGGAGATCATTTTGAAAAGGTGTTTGATAAATTAAACTATGTTAGATATATAGTCATGCATTTAAAAACACTTAAAAAATGATAATGAAAAAATAACCAAATGAAATACGACTGAGTGAACCTAATGTAAATTTTGACCTTTATTAACAAAGGAAAAAAAAACACTTCCTTCTCATCAGCTCGATAGTTTGTTTCGAAGTGTACAACACGCACTAATATGCAGTGTTCACAGTGCACAAACACAAAGGCAAAAAAAATACATAAATTTAAATAATAATAATAATAATAATAATAAAAAAACAGACATAAGTGTTGCTTTGAGTTGTCCTCAACTAAAAGCTAATGCAGCTGGACAGTGGTTTGCTTTCAGCACGTGTGTTCAGTGTTAGTTCTGAGAACTTTTCCACCACAAACAGTAAGTCACTCTGGCCATAAGCGGCGTGAAGTAATACATTGTTCCAGCATTGCAATTCCAAGGACAATAAGCTGAAACGCATTCCACCTGAAGGCAGCTGCAACATCATAAAGTGTGGAGAGATCCGAGTGACCGTGCCACTCTCCGACTCTGGGCAACGACCTGAGGACTCAAGCGATATTAACAAAAAAATAATATATATATATATGTATACATATTTTAGATATGTAAGTACAACTGAATAAGAAGGAATTATAAATCTATTCAATTTAAATAAAAACCCAGTTCTGGCACGAAATTGTAATATTTCTCTCCCGCTTTTCGGTGCATTATCAAGTCCCAGCTGTGCGTAAGCAAGCGCTTTCAGCACCACAGAGGGAAGGACAGCTCTTCAGCAGAGGCAGCCCGTGCAAACGTCTGAACAGAAAACCGAGCGCTGTCAGCGGAGGAGCTGTCCAAGGTACTGGAGCAATTCGTTTTGTTTTTTCTTGTAAAATCATAAACGGATTCGCAAACTTTAAGACCGCCACTTGTCATTCTACACTTCTACACTGCAGATACAGTAATCCAAAATGCGCCTCATCTCCGAAGTTTCTTTTTTCCTCTTTTTTTTATCCACCCTGTAACGGTGAAAAACTGTGAGGGTGAAAAAAGTCAGTCAGTCCATCTCGGTGCTTTACCTGTGGCACTAGAGCGCATAAGCAATGCAACTGACAGAAAACATACCCTATTGGGTAGGTATGTAGTAAATGTATACATATTCTTATGTGCGGGACTTACAGCGCGGACAGAAGCCAGTGAAATGTGAATAAAGGAGGCAGCCTAAGTTGCAGACCTTTCGGTATAGACCGTGCCGCTCCAAATGTGATACGCTCTTGCAAACGCGCCGGAGAAGAAGCACTTTAGCCCCGCGACAGAAAGAGGGGACACCCTGCCCCTCTCATCGACTTAAACCACTACTATACAACATTAATACCTGTTAGGTTAGTATATTATAATGGCGGGCTAGACTTACTCGTGAGACTTGAATCCTTCTCCTCTGCTGCATCATTTCACCATTTTTTTTCCTCCTTCAAAATACGCAAAAAAAAAAAAAGTCCACCGGATTTCATTCGAGGCGACAGAAAAAAAATGTGCCAAAGGCGAGAGGCTAGAAATCCTTCCTGCAATATGTCAAGACGGAGTGACAGTGTTTGAGGTTTCAGGTGGGAGCTCCGACAGGCTTGCTGGCTGACTGGAAAAGTGAGGAGGAGATGGAGGAGAGATGCGCGGTGGCGAAAAGAGCCTCCCCTCCACTGCGCTCACATGGTTTGATGTGCGTGGCTCAACAGGCGCACAAATGAATGCACGCTGCTCCATACCGGACCGAAAACGGACACGCAAAGGTTATTGTTTCACATCGCTATCGCTGTAGATATTAGATAGGTGGAGTGTAGGTAAAATAAATCTCATGTGTGCGGAGTGTTTCCTTTTAACTCTTCTCTTTGTTGAAGAAAACTCATTAGTTGGTCTGCACTTCTCTTGATTATTGGTGAGATGAAATTGTATCGGCCGGGCAAGCTCATTTACCCCGTCATTCGATATGGTTAAGCAAGAAACAGATACACACAGTCACACAAACACACACGCACTGCACCCTGTTGGCACAATGGAAGAAAAAAAAAAAAAAAAAGATTCTACCCAGCCAGGCGTTCTTCCTCTCCTCATACACAGACACCTGTGGTTTATTTGATTTATATTCTTGATATATGAATGCATAGGAGAGGAACCACTGTGACAGAAATGACAAGGAGCTGGGGGAAAAGTTACACAGGTCGTATTAAGGCAGTTAGTGAAAAGGTCATGTTCATCAATCCACAGATGAAATGTGTGTCTGTTGCAAGTGCAGGAAGATTGCATGAGTGACAGCAGACAGGGGAAACCCATGCTGTCGCCCGTGGAGAGAGCCCTCTAGTGTTTGTGTAGCTAGTTGGCAGCAGCGAGGCGAGCAGAGGCCTTTGGGGAGCAGCACTTATCAGCAGAGGATGATCAGCATTCTGGCTTACACACACACAGAGGTTAGCATAGCTATTCATCTTAAGGACACTGCATTTAGTTCAGTTTATTTGGACAACCTTAATATAGCCTTATCCCTTACATAAAACATAACCAAGTAACCCCTAATCCTAACTTTAACCTAACCACGGTTTAAATATTATAGCTCTAAACTTGACCAGTTCCTCAGAAATTAGGTTCTGCCTCATTAGGACAATATTTTGGTCCCTGTGATGATTACAGGTCCAGACAAGGCCAGTGACTACATCAGCAAGGTCCTTAAAAAGGTAGAGGCGCACATATAGACAAATGTATGAATCATTTAAGCATTAAAGTCGGCCTCCCCCACCATTTGTTCCAGTGATGTCACTCTCACACCACCTCATGTATCCAGCATACAGTAATTAGTCCTGGGTGAGAGTGACAGTTTGATTAAGAGCATGCTGTTCCAACCTTCCCACCTTAAAACAACACAACTTCCGTTCAGGCGTTTGCCTGGTTGAGGCCTTTTGACCCGGGAGCCAGAGATCCCAATTAGCAAAAACATTTAGTGTACCATTATTTATTCCTGCACCATTTAAATTCCTCCCACACTGACTTTGATACTGCAGCTGTGTTTCAGATGGGAATTCTCCAATCATCTTTCTTAAAAGCTTCTGCTGCATAATACATAAGCCTGTAAAATGTTGAGTTTCTCCTGCTCAGTATGAATGATCATTTCATTGAAGGTTTGGGAATGTGTGGACAGAGTTAAACCTATAAAAACAAACTCCTCACGGAGGCCTGGAGTTAATTTAATGCTATTTTGCATTCAATTAAACAGACAAAAAAAACGCATGACAGTAAGTGATACTGTTGGCATGGTATAATTACTCTTTTGATCCAGTCTAATGCCGCTCACTCTGTCTCCTCGATATGCATTACAACAATGTGTCAAAGTAAAAGCCAGAATTTGCGCTTAATGCAATAATGTAGCCTGTCATCAAACATGTTGGCACCGTTGCAATTCATGCTGTTCTCCTTTAAAGGTACAGGATAAAAGCAGCAATTTAACGGGTAACTCTGAAAATATCAAATCATTTAGAATCAAATGCACTTCAGTGAGAGGAGCTATGTTTAAATGAGCAGTTTTCAGCTTTAAATTTGTGATTTATTTCACTGTCATGGCCCCTGCCAGTGTTCAAATATCAGATGGCTTTGTAAAAGGCAAAGTAAGTGAAGGGGAAATGGTCTTGAGAACCCATGCATCCTCAATCGATCATTAGTTACTGCTTTGTCAGTGGTATTAATCACAGAGTGAGCACCACAGACATCCACCTCTGAAGCTCCAACGAGCACCACCACCACAGGGACTGTTACACGTGGAGATTTCACTGCCTGGTTTTCGATTTTTTTTTTGTATGTTATTTGTTTGCTGTCCAATCATTTGAAGCACAAACCTACAGATATTCACACTGGGATATTCTCAGCTCTGTGAGCCCCTTAAAGCAGGTGTAAGAAATCCTCAAAGACGCATTTATGTAAATCACCCCACCAACGTGGCCCCTGTGCCCTAATTTGGCAAAATTTCCAACTCAGCACGTTGCACTCATCTTGATAAGCAGTCTGCCTTGAAAGTATCACAGTCTAAGCAAGCGTAAACTGTTTTTAGCTCAATGTTCCATCATTAGTTTTCTTTTCTTGTCCTTCATTGCTGTCCTCACTGGTGAACCCGTACTCCCCGCTGTACGACCACTAGCTTAATCTTTCCAGGTAGACTCAGCTCATGACTCAAGATCATCTCTGCTTGTATTATATGAACTGTGGAGGGGAGGAAATGCAGCAAGATTATTATCATTGTTTAACAGCTGACTATCTTAAATCAGTTGTTTTCAATTTAGAATCATCTCAACAATCTAAACGAATCAACCACTGTCTTTGAAACACATTAAAGTGTCTAATTTCTGTGTCATATTACAACATTGTCTTATTAGCAGAAAGCTGGAGCCGAGCTAGTGCTGAAACAGTTAGTCTGCATTTCTCATACGATAAACTACCGAGAGTCAAGTCTATTTTTTTTTTCCATGGTGACAACATTCTGTCAGTGACCAAGAATTTTGAATCGTCTCAAAGCTGCTGTCAGCCATGTTGTCTCAATTTTGGCTAATTTCCTTGCTGCTTTCAGCATTCCTCTCAATCTTCATCACATTTCCCTCGTGAAGCAGTTTGGGGTGTTTTATTCACCAACAAACAGCCTAAGCCAGGGGTGTCAAACATAGGGCCCACGGGCCAGAACCAGCCCACCAGATGGTCCAATTCCGTCCGCAGGATGAATTTGAATGTAATCATGATGTGAAATATTACATTTTTCAGTTCCAAATACCTGCGACTAAATATGCTGTGCCTTTGTAGATACACTGTTATTAATAAGTTGTAATGCACACATGTATATGGCTTAGGCATAATATTGTTGAAATGACACTTATTTTTCTCAAGAATTTCAGGCTGTTCATTATGTTTTGTAAAAAAAAGATACTTTGTTAAATGTAAAACAAAGCGAAACATTTGGAGTTCTTGTTGTTTATAGGTTAATATGCTATTATTTCAGTGGTACGGCCAATCTTGAGATCAAATTGTGGTGCATGTGGCCCCTGAACTAAACTTACTAACTAAAGTAGAGTGGAGTTGTAAAGTTTTTGAGTAGCATTCAGTCTTTAAATCCATAGACATGGTAGGTAAGAAAATATGTTTTGTTGTATGCAGTGGATGTGTTGAAAAATGTATTTCCAAGTCACATTGTGTACAGGAGTTGTGTGCAGATTTAGGCTGGAACAGTATCTAAAATATCCATTGCTAAAGAAAGTTTGTTATTGCAGCTCTGATGGTAGTGGGACTGGTGGCACGGATGCTGCGAGATTTCCGCACATGACGAGGAGACCAAAACTAATTAGAAAGTTACAAAGTAGTTTTGGTGGTATGAAGGTGTAGCAGATAAAGGTGAACGATGCTTGTGAGAGGTTGTTTGTCTAAAATTAGAAAATCATTTTCCATTCCATTTCCATTTTTCCTTCTCTCCTCCAGAACTTATCCACTTGTCTTGTTCACCAAAACATCGGAATGGCAGTAAAAGTGTGAAAGTGTGGCCCTCTACATCTGGCAGTATTACATTAACAGCACAATTGAGTAAGCAGGCTGGTTCCCTTATTTTTACTCCTTCAAAACCACTGTGACTGTTTTCAGGCAGGATATTTAGAGAGCTGCTGTGAATGGTTGAAATGTCAAAATGTGCAAATCACTTCTCACCTCTTTTGGATCATAAAACACATACACACACACACACACACACCCACACACATAATTTAAGTTGAGCGTCTGAGCGTGCTTATTATGCATACTTATAAGTACAGCATGTGGCATATTGGCATTCCTTAAAGTCACACTTTAATTGGTTGCAGATTAAAGTTAATTGATTTTGCTGATAGTCTTAAGCGCCTGAAGATAATTAAGTGGAGTGCCGAGAATTCTGATATGTTGACATTTTGAGAATGAACTACCTGTAACATGTGGGTACAACATAACATTAAATAACTTCTTAATCCTGCAAATTGAAAAACATGGCAGATTTAATTATCACCGGTCGAATCATTGGGCCTCATTAATTACATGTGGCTTATTTATTCACATTCACATATCTATTCCACTTACTTCCCAATTATGCAGGAAAGTCCTGAGACCCCCACTGATATAACAAACGGTAATTCCATTCCTGCTTCCTTAAGGTGTGCGTGTGTAATAAGACACGGACGGAATGCGGGAATAAATTATTATCCTGGTTTTAAAGGCAGCAACACTCCAGCATCAGAAAATATTAATAGACGTCCTTGTGACTTATTTATTTTCAGTAGACTGTATATTCAGTCTTGAAGGAATGATTTTAATGCACATCTTTAGTGACAACTATTATAAAACATAGATCTACTTCATAAAAATGGAAATTGACTGGCCAGTAGAGAATAGTTGCTATTTGTGTCTATAGAACTGAAACACACTAAATTATTGTGAAAACAAGGTGGATCAGCAGATGTTGAATCAGGTTATCTCGAGAACTAATTATCTGAACTAATTAGTGGGAGATATTCAAATGACATTTGTTTCTTTAGATGAGTAGCAAAAACAGCTGCTATATGAAGTATCAAGTCTGGTTGCTGTCCAGAGTTAAAACAATCATAAAAAAAACACAGTCGTCATTTTCCTGCAAAAATCACGCCCCAGTGTCCAAGAAAATAACACAGTGAAAGAAAAGCTGAAAGGGTGCCGATATAATTACAGATGGTGTTGTTTCTCTATGGCCATTACCCTTCACAATCACTTTCATCATCATAATTACCAGTTTTAAGTCAAGCCATTGTCTGTTTCAGGTTTAAAGAACCGTCTAATAGGAACTGAACCCTCTGATCTCTCCTTTTCTTTTGAAAACAAAAGCAAACACGTCTTATTTTTTGAACTCTGAGTCACTGGAAAATTACCAGGTCCAAGGTCATGTCAGACAGCCCCATGTCCAAGTGGGAAAGGAACTTGCTGGGAAGCTGGGGGTGCTCCCCGTGGCTGCCCACCGCTTTAATTTATGTATGCCACAAGAGGGCGACATTCTTGTATCGTATTCTCATAAATATAGCAAACGCAGGTGGCTAGAATAGTTGCATTTTTGAACGTTAACACTTTGATATTTTTAATATTGAAAATGAAACTGGTGTGATTAGTTTTAATACCAAGGACATATCCATTCTTCTGGGACAAGAATGTCTAAGAAACATTGGCAGTCCTTCCATCACAGTGGTCTCAAACTCACCCGAACTGGAGGCCAATGAGCATCTAGTTTGGTCAGGAGTGGGCTGGTCAAGTGAAAAAAAAAAAGTTGTGTTGGAGTGGGGTGACAACTGTTCAGAATGTACTTCAAATAATATCACAATATTTATCCATCCATTATCTACCAATTTGTCCTCCCCTGGAGGGTCATGGGAGGTGCTCCAGCTGACATAAGGTTCACCCTGGACAGTTCGCCAGTCCATATATAGAAACCAAAAACCATTCACTCTCACACCTATGGTCAATTAATAGTGACCAATTTACCTGATCTCCATATTGCATGTTTTTGGACTGTGGGAAGAAGCCGGAGAAAACCAATAGATAAACGGGGAGGACATTCAAACTCCATGCAGAAGGGCCCTTGTCCCAACGGAAAACCACTACATCAACCTTGAGGCCCCTAAATCATGAGACTTTGCGTCATCTTTATTTTTGAGAAGCATGTATTCCATGTACCACACTACTACATTTCTTTTTCACTTGCTGTGAGTTGAGCTTTACTTCAGTTGCCCGACACTGCCTTGCTGTGTCTGCGTAATAAGCCACATGAGAGCATGAAGTACTCTGATTGGTTTGTTATCAGATGTAGAGTGGGACTGGTCATACCTGTGAATAAACAGACTAGAGACTAGGCTGCACTCCGTTTCTCACTCCTTCTCCCCTGTAAACCTTGCTGGCAGTTGAGCCTCGGCCACACTCATACACACTGTGTTTACAAGGAAGAGGAGGTAGTGGGCCAGTTTCCACAGTAACTTGACATTACTAAGTGGCGGACGGCGTGAAATTGGGGGTGACTGAAGACTGAAGCAGAGCACAACAGCCCAGCTGAGTGACCAACGTGACCAAGAGCCTCTAGTATTGTAAAAAAAAAAAAAAAAAAAGCTAACCAGTTGTGCAAAAAGTCGAATGGATGGGAGCTGTTTCACTGGTTTAACTGTTAAAAATTAAATCAGATCAGAAGCAGTTGATCAGATCAGAGAAGTTGAAAAGTTTAAAGAGAATGTCATATCTTTGTCCCACCACATGACACTAGTGTCAAACCCTAACCCACCGAGTCAGGAAGAGGGATGGACAAGTTCTTGACAGTGGTTCCGTACCTTCATTGAATAATCGCCCAGTTTTCAGATACAGTGTGCTCACATTTTCCAATGAATCAATGTCTATGATAATGGTTGGTGATAATGTAGTCTATGTTCATCTATTACCTTTGAGGGCTGTGAAAGGAGCTTGAGACAATCACCACTGAGTAGGAGGCTGATCACACCATGGACACCTTTCAAAGGGCCAACGTTCACACTCACATTAACACTTACATTCCGTTTAGAGTATTCAATTAGG
Source organism: Microchirus variegatus (assembly GCF_963457635.1). Taxonomy (NCBI): domain Eukaryota; kingdom Metazoa; phylum Chordata; class Actinopteri; order Pleuronectiformes; family Soleidae; genus Microchirus; species Microchirus variegatus. Next base: position 16,262,119 of record NC_139815.1, on the reverse strand, counting down.
CTAACACCAAACTGAAGAGAGCCATACATCAGAGACAAAAAAAGGACCTGGTTGAATTGGGATTCAAACTGCCAGGCATCTTTGCTAACCACTGTGCCACACTGTGTATTTTCACTGAACTTTTAAATAACAATATAGTCTGACTGCATCTCTCAGCCGGATTTGGCACAGCAATCTGTGTACTTGGATTTGGTTAGAGGTGAGTTTTGCCTCACTCGGGTGCATCGAGATTTGAAGGCAGTTCTTTGTGGAAATTTAGAGGAGGCCGTTGGAAAAGCAAAATGGGGCAGAGCAGGTAATCAGAAAGGCAGCAAAGCAGACAAAGGGAGGGTGGGGGGTATCCAAACACAACAGGAAGTGGAAATAATAAAACAGGGAATCGGCAAAGAATTTAAAAGGACAAAAACACAACAACAGTAATTATGAGACAAATAAAACTAAAATAATGAAAATAAAATCCAAATAAATACAAGCACAAGAAATAGTAAAATAGTAAGGTAAAAACTTACTGTGCAGTGGGCCTTGTACAACACCCCTGCAACTACTCTGGAATGTAAGATACATTCCCCTCTTTCTACTATCCAGTAACTCATCTCATCTTGAATCCACACCAATTACTTCAAACAGACACACACAAAAACAACCTCAACCTTGGGGAGCTGCTTTAGTTTCCCTAGAGTGATACAAATGGGAACTAATCTAAGAGATAACTCAATCAACTGTTGAAAGTAAATAAATAAGTGTTGCAAATGTAAATGTGATGCAAACAATAGATAGAGACTGAAATATATTACTGAAAGATATTTTAACTATCATTTATAACGCCAGAAATACCTCAAAACAAACCAAAGCAACATAAATACAAAACAAAATAAATGACTCTTGGGATGTTAAACTACAAATGATAGACCTAATACAAAGCAAATTATTTTAGTGGTATTGATTAAAGAAAAGACAAAACAATCCAACTTAACGAACTAAGCACAGCCAAATAATAATTCAAGCTATCAACCCCAAAGGAAACGAAACCATAACATCTCACAATGTTAAGCAGTTAAGGAGGGCAGTACTGTGGCGTCCTCCACTGCTTGTAGCCTCCGTATAATCAGTGGATGCCAGGTGAAGAGTTCTAACAGCACACACTCACAGGTGTCTCTCAAGCACGTCCAACCATCCAAGGGATCGCTCACAAACGCGGGCACAGAGATACAGTGCATAGGTAGCGGTACAAACCGCCAATGCACCGACCTTTAAGATGAACCGAAAGCTCACAGCAGAGGGAGAGGAAAGTGCGGTGTAAGTGCATCGAATTTATCACTTACGGCTACAAGAATGTAGGTCAAGGGGTGTGTACTAATTAACCTGCCAGTTACATTCATCTGCTGGCTGTTGGGATGCTTTACGAGAATGGCAATATAATGTCAAAACTGGACATGGCAAAAAAAAATAAGAGATTTGACATTAATGTGAGAGGCATATTACAGATGAAGACAAGTTTAGTTGATGACAGACATCAATGGCTGTAATGAGTAGACAAAGTGCAGCATTAATGACACTTCACCTTTAATAGTGCTCATTAAGAGGACTCGCCACTTGGTTAAAGAGGATGAGCTCTGCCATTTGTCGTCAACCAACAGACAGAGGGAGGGTCTTATGCATTTTCTCACTGATAAGTGGTTCAAATATATTACGGACACTTGAAGGTTCTCATGGAAGCAGGAGGAGGCTGAGGGCTTTGTGAAGAAGGGGCATCCAAGTAAGATTAATACTCTCATTTAAAGCCTTGCTTTTAGTCAAAATGTCAACTGTACGCATACTGAATTGACGATAAATAACCACCATTTATGTCTACATGGAGCCATGAACAACCTGCAAACTCGTTTTTCAGGATAAACCCTAACAACAATCGTTGATGAGATATGATATTAGAGGAACTCACCCACAAATAAGGGCCAATGCCTGTGTAGTAGTAAGACATCAAAAAGTTTAAAATACACATGTATTTCATGTCTCCATATGTCTTTGCACCAATAATTAGAATGATCACCTTCAGTCAGTCATACTGTACGGACATCCTTGATAACCACCATACTTTTAGATGTAAATTAAGGTAAACCATGCAAGATTCTACTTATTCTGGTTTCATAACACTGTATATGTTACTATAGCTTCAAAACACTAACGCACTAACAATAGCATACCTCCATCACCACTAAAATCCACATCATTATCCTGATCTGCACTAACCTTTACCTACTAGATTAGCACTCTACATTTGCCTGCTTCTATTATTATTATTATTATTATAATAATATTTTTGTATGTTTCAATTATTTTCAATATAATTCAAGAAAATGCCAAATCACAATCTATCTCACAATGTTAAAAAATGCAAAATAGTTATTGTGGTTTCCTCTTGGGTTATGCCATACCCTTATTGTGAGAGGTTCTACTAAGAGACAAGCATACAGATAGACAGACAGACAGACAGACAGAAGGTTTGTTGCCAGTCAGGGAAAACTGGTTGCTCAACAAGGAAATAAGATAATGACCCTGGGAAAGAGTCCACATTGTGCAAACCGTAGTCCAAAAGAAAGGCATCTAAGACACTACAATGTATAATAAAATAAACTTCTTTTATTAATTGAAGGAGGTATTTAAAGGAGCAGTATGTTTAAAGGATCTCTTTGAAAGACGTGCATTGTATTACATCCTCAGAAGACATCAGAGATTGATTGCTCCACTGAGAAATGGCAGCTGTAGGAACAAAGAGTGCACACGCTTGAGAGGAGATGAAAGCAGCAGAGAATGAGACGCTGGTCGAAGCATGCGACAGAGTAGTCTTCCTGTACAGTATGGTACGGGTGTAGCTAGACCGAGGACAGTCAGCTGATTGGGTGACAGAAAAGTGTCACTCCCTTACAACGCACTTAAATAAAGCTTGATGTCTTGTTGAGAGAAACAGCCACAAACGGAGCAGGAAAAAACAAGCTGTTGTTGTCTGTTGTGTCAAATTCGACGTAGTTCACTTTTGGCGCACTTGTACAACATCACGCTACGTCTCTCGTTAACATGGCCATTGGGCACAGAGCACGTCCCGCCTACCAAGTAAAGGTACGAGCCTGACCGAGGGCTTTACCATTCCAAACTGTACCGTATTGTACCAAACGGAACTGTATCATGATGGAAACACGCCATTAGGAATGTGACTTGTACAGCAGTTTAAATTCACTATGCACACATACTATATACATTCTGGGTGAACATATTTTGATTTAACTTTCAAAATATCTCTTGTGGGTACTTGGCAGTGCACCCCGCAATTGAAGACTAAGAAATGGCTTGCAGCTTGGTAACCATGGGACTACCTTATTCTTTTTTTTTTTTTTTTCCTTCACCAAGCAAGATCTCACAGGGATTTCCAGTTTATTAATAACTGGGGTACAGTATGTGGTTGACACTATGTGAAGTCATTAGACAACACTTCCTTCCACATGCGTCTCTAGCAGGGAATGAAGGTGACCAGCAAACCTGCAGGGATTGCACTGCCTCACCAAAATTGTTTTGTTTAGGAAATTTAATTGCAGAATGTATAGGCTTGTTCCTGTGAGTACTACAAAATAATGACTCTGTTCCGACATGACATTAAAAGTAAAAAATCCCCCCACCCCAGCCGTCTCCAGGCTGGAGGAGTCTTAATGGAAAAATATTAACACTAACAACCTAAGTCCTGATATTCTCGGTGCCTTACTTCATTGTTTGATAAATTGCCACTTGTACCGACTCTCAATCAAATCCCCTCTGTGTTTGCTTTTTCATATCTTGCAGCTTTGACAGTCCAAAAAGGCATCTCCCTTGGTACTGCATACAATTTCCTTTGTTCTCTATGAAATTAACAAAATCAGACAGCCAAGTGTGAAGTGCTGTTTGATGACAAACAATGGGAAATACTGTGAAATACTGTATCATGACAAATTAGCAGATGATGCAATTTGCAACCGAATTTAGACAATATACAAATAATCTTAAAAACAAGACTTTGAAAACACACCAAAGGGACATGGATATCAAAGACAATGTGCCGAGAATAGTGAGACAAACGACAGGTTCTTAACACCAAGGAGCACATGGATGGAGCAAATCTCGTCTATTGATTTATTGTAGGGTATAGTCTTAGAGACGGATACAGAATTGATCAAATGGAAGGTTATCCTTACTCACAGAGCCAAGCTGTTTGCCATTATCAATCACTGGAAACTCAAAATGGCTCAAAGGATCTTTGACATTCCCAAACATTGCAGAGCCAGTGACTGACCACGTTAGGCGATAAACTGTATAAGTTGAGAATGTTTTTTGACTGGACACTGAAGAAAAGGTTGTGCAATGACTTTCATAGAACTATCCTTATTGACCACATAGTATGAATGGGAGGTTTATTCTTGATTAAAAAAAACATTGTAATATTCAATATACAATAAATCAAAGCTCATATCTACCCACCTATTTATCATCTATTCTATTGATTTACTTTGGCTGAGGGATGTGTAATGTAATGTGCTTTATTTATATAGCCCTTTACAACAACAAAGTGCTTTACAAAGAAAAACAGTTCTAAAAAACACAACAACAAGTACATGACATAAACATAAATAAATATAGAATAAAAAGAATAAAAACTGTCACCATACTACTGGGTATCATCAAAGGTTTAGCTTTGGCCAGCAGACATAAGTAATAAACGCTTGTAAACTACATTCTCTCTGGTTTAGAAACTGCTTAATGTCAGTAATGCAATTAAGTTTGTGAGTCACGTTGTTTTGTTTTCAATGGTACATAGATTTGCAAACCATTCACATAACAGTGAAAAGATAGATTGTGCCTGGTTTGGTTATAATGACCTAAGTGGTAGCAAATATAACCGAAAAAAGAATAGGGCCAAGGATAGAACCTTGTGGAACCCCACAGGCAAGAGAAGCACTAGGTGAGTACAGGTTATCAAGCATTACATCTATTGGACAAATACAACGTGTCTACTATGTGAAAGGCTGCTATGAGGTATAGCAGCACTAAGAGAGAACTTCACTCCTGGAAAATAAAACAATCTTAGAACTATAGGTAACCTTTGAAAATTATGACATTGATTCTTCATATCAAGAAAAAGAAGGTTGAATTGTTTTCCTGTTGTGCTCTGAAGCAGAAAATCCCATAACCAAAATGCACTGCACACAGAGCTTGCCAGATTGACCCAGGCCAATCTTTTTATGAGTGGAAGACAATAGAACCTTAGTGAGCAGAGCAAAACGCTGTACAGATGAGACAGTCTCCACTGTGTTGGTCTGTTACTGTACTTATTTGTATTCAGAGCTGATAAAGTAAAATATGGCATTCACGAGGAACCAGGTCAAGTTTACTTAAGTAAAAGATAACAGATGCATTGAATACATATGAGCCACTGTAGCTAGAATATGAAATACTGTGTCCATTAGCATTCAAAATGGGCACTGCAATCCAAATTCAAAATATTGGACAGTGGCGGCCCATCCCCCACCGTTTTTAGGCTCTTCATGCACACATCCATGCACTTATATAACTGTCCCACCATGTGTTTGTTTTTTAACAACAAACCCTAACGTGTACCTGCTCTGTGAAGCAGTAGAGTCATAGCTTTGAGGAATTATCACATGGCGAAGCAACAATGTAGTACAGAGAAGGGAGTGGCTGTTAGAGGGATGTATTTCAGGTTAAAGTTTGGCATTTCCAACTTATTGTAGCAGCTCCGTGTATTTGATCGACACTGGCAACCCAGGTGTCAAAGTGCAGACATCCAAGGAAGAGTGTCCAAAACTAAGAGCTAGACATAACCAGGCCCTGAAATTATCCACACCTACTGGCTGAAGAAGCTAACCTAGCTCCATCAATGCCTGGAAGCACAGATGATCCAGCTTCTGCTGTCTGACATGAATGGTTGACTCAAAGCCATACAGTCCACATCATGAAGGACCCCCATAAGAATATCTAAGGTTTATTATGACAGATTTAATGAAGACATACTGTGTATATGTATATTTACTGTATATATAGTGCATAACAAAATCATGGGACTTACCTGCAGAATGAAGACAGAGGAGAAACACATACTAAGGGAAGACCCAAAGACATTGACATGCAGTGGTGTGTATATATTGCATAGAAACATAGGAGACGACACCTGCACAGGAAAACTATGCCCTTTTCAGCCAGCAAGTCAAGCAATAAAGCAGAAATGCACTGTATGTCAGACTATTGTAGATAAGGTCCTTTGTCATACATCAATTTAAACAGAGCCAAAGCATTGTGATTACAAACGATACAGATATAGTTATAATAAGATGACATGGTCAAAATACACGTTCTTGAGTACCTATGTGGTGAAACAGTACTGTGAGCTGAAATTTTATGAGAGGAAAAAGATAATTCTATAATTTTATATTCTATAGTATAATTCTATAATTATACGTATACGTAGACGTGGGTTGGGGAGCAGGACAGGGACATTGTAAGAAGCTTTGTTTTTGTTAAGTAGAATTTTTTAGATTACTTTAAATCTATCCATGCATTTATCTCTGGCTTTGTTGTGTCTGTTTTAAAAGTACCATATTTTCACTTCTATATAAAACAAAAGACTTACAATTCATCCTCAGGGCCATCATCAACTTCACCTCAAAAATAGAAAACAAAAAAATGAGCATTTTGAAGTTTGTTGCAGTGTGGTAACTTTAATTTTGTTTCGATCAGTATGCACCTGCCACACAGACCTCCCACCAGATATCATCTGCTGCTACAGGCTCGCTGTCTCTCTTTCTCTCTCCCTACCTTGGCTGCAACTGTCATGAAGCTGTAGCTGCTGTTTCCTCCCTCTGCTGCTGGGTCAAATTCCTCAACTCTATATTCCACCTCCACCGAAATTTCTGATGCCAACATTATGCCAGAGACTGAGTGTTCGGTCAAATACATCGGTAGTTTTATTTATTTTAGTCAGCTCCTCTGTACAGAGGCTTCGAAAACTGTGTTGTGGTTCTTCGTGCTCACTCGGAATCCGCAACTTTCTCTCCAAAATAAGTAAATAAATAAATACGACGGAAAAGTGAACGCGGTGAAGTTCACTGAGGTGATGTCAATTATGTTTCCATGAGTTTGCCTTTGCCACAGTCATCACTGAGCACCAGCATGTAATGCAGAGTGAGCCACTCTGGCTCCAGTGTGGCACTGCCAGGTGCGGCTATGATAGCATTCTAAACTAATAGACACCCATTTACAAATTATTATCAAACAAATTATTATCAAACAATTAAATGACATGAAAACCTTGCCAAATGACGCTACTGATTTGAAGAGTTTTCAGAACGTTTACTGTAGCTGATGCAGGTGTTGTAATGTAAATGCTCAGAGAGACACTTTATCCTGAAACTACATTTTATTTTATTTGTATAATTTAAATTTTATTTATACAGGTAACCTCACTGATAGACATGTGGACTTGGACTGCAGCAGGAAGTTACGGCCCGTTGCACATCTATTAATTTGCATCTGTACTCATGTTGACAAGCAGGTTTACTGTCCTGATTGTTTCTTCTGTTGGGGCATGATAGTAAAATGAGACACAATTAAATCCTGTGAACCAAAATCCACCCTGTCCATAAATCTTGTAATTGTGACAGAACACACACACGTGTCAAGTATAGGGACTGTGAGGTGAAGGAGATTCAGTCGCTCTGAAAAGCTGAAAACACTGTTAATCTTCCAATATGTATGCTGTAGTTCCTCATAGCATTTTATAGAGATTAATCTGAAATCGAATGATCCTAACAACATCCACAAGCATTCAAGTGCATTCATGCTACAGTTCTCAATACATGTACATTTTTGTATTAAAGCTATGTATTTTGTGTAGAAAGAAAGTAGCAGTGATGGTGGGGCAAACATACATTTAATTTACTTATCTTCAAGGTTGTGTAGCTTTCAACAATAAAAAAAACATCTCAATTTGTACTTCTTTAGTTTTAACAGCATTGCTGGTGGTGGTGATGGATGTGCCACTGATATTTTCCTTTTTTGTTTGTGAGTTACACACGCGTCTCCTAATTGTCAGCTGTAACTTCAGACAGATTTGTCAAAACAAGCCAAAAAATTTTGTAAATTTTTCATTAGAGCATTTTGCTTTCTCTTTGATATGGCATCAGTAAGTCATACTTATGTCGGTTGACTGCTCGTAAATGTATGCCGGTTTTTCCTCAGTGAAATATATCATCACAATAACAAATAGTGTGAGTGTGAAATGTATTCTTTTTGTATGTTACTGTACGCACAGATAAACACAAGAACGTTGCAGTTTAAAATAATCTGAGGATGTAATATTATCTCCTCAAGAAAAGGTCACACAGTACTGTCAGTTGTGTCCTCTCTGGATTTTGCACAGGAACTGAAACCCAGCTCTGAAAAGGACAGAGTTTTTCAAATGTAATTTTTCTGACGCTTTGAGCACTGCAAACACAACTCCAGTCACCTCTGTTGTTTTGCAGGACAGGCATAAATCTCAGCTCACAAAACCAAAATTATCTGCATGAGTAGATACCACAAATGGCTGGTGATAAATTATGTTGTATTCACATTGGAGCGAAGTGACCCTTGAAAGAGTTAAGTGCTGTCATGCCACATCTGGGCCTTTATTTACAACCACTGTGTTCAGACAAAAAATAGGGATTAAAAGACGCATTTGGCGCTTCCTACACAGAGGCTGGAATCTATAAGGACAAACCCGGAAAATCTGACCCTTGGGGAAACTGATGATCCAGATGGTGAGTTGGTAAATTGCAGCTCGGTTGTGTGAGAGGCATCATTATATGTGTAATAATGCCTCTCACAGATTTAATTTCAGCTAATGTCACACATTACTTTTCACAAGCATTCAAAGCAGTGGTGCATCGTATACATTGTTCTTACAGTTAAGTCAAATCGTTACAGAATTATAGTATATGTATATTGACAGCATTGCAGTACATTGACATTAAGCTGCATGTATGATTTCTTTATGATCATTAACTTTTAAAAATAACGTGTATGTATCTGCTGGTTTTTTTAAATTCATTATAATTCCCTTACACCCTGAGTCTCCTATCAAAGCACCAGGTGTTTCACAGATAGCACAATTTGTCATCTTGTATGTAGTGCTGGTAGGCCGCTATATCACTGCAAAAGTCCCATAGTTTCGACTGCAGGTGCTTGTGTCACACTCATCACATTTGACAGCTGTTCAAACGTCACCACATCTGCTTATTTGGAGGAAAAGTCTGCTGCTATCATTAGCACATTCACATAATGCCATATAGCTCCTTATGCATCTGTTCTCAGAAGTAAAGTGTAACGGATGGTATTATCGAAAGCTGTGATTCAATAATCTTGGCTAATCCGTTGGGACTTCTTAGAACTGGATGTTGTAGAACCGAACACTTGCTGTGCTCTTGGGAAAGTAGGGAGTCTTAGAGTCAGAGTTAAAAATCATGGTGTGCAGGATAAAAACGTTTTTTTGGGATTAGGCATATTTCATTTGGAGAATTAATGAACAGACTCTGCAGAAACAGAGAACATGTTTGATTTCATAACTGTGTTCATAAAGAAGTGAACACAGTATGAAATCTATGCAAGGTGAAGGAATACATTTGGTGCTTTTACATTAAATGTTAAGATTATTCCCATTTCATACCAAGTGCACCATTACCAGCGTGGAAATAATGCAAATGTTTAAGGGATGCGCCAGAGAATTACATTTAATTGTATTTGGAGTAGGCCTTTGTTTAAACTACAGGAATACCAAGGTCATAAGAAGCTTTGGGTGAAAAGAAGAAGAAACACACAAACCATCTCGTACCCACCATTCCTCATTCCTTCGATTTCCTGCAAACAATGCCGTTTCAGAGATTTATAAATAGTATTAAGCCTGTTTTTGGCTCTCCTGTCATTATGGGCCACTCTGTTTGAGTGGCAGTTGTCACAGACGATTTCAATCATACTTTTCCAGGGAAAAGCTGTTCATTGAGGGCTACAAATTTCCCTTTGAGGAGGCAAAGTCTACTCAAAGGGAGAAAATAAAATGCAGATTTATTTTAGCAAGTAATTGCAAATGGCATAAATATTGCAATGCTGGCAAAGGTCTTCAAATACTTCAGGCAAACACTCTGATAATGAGCAAATGATAGCACGTGTTTGGACAACTGGAGTATGGTTCAATAGCCGTCAGCCATTCCCAACTTCTTTATATTCCCTAACATCTCATGATTTATGTATTTGCAGGTGGTTACTCCCACATGGCGGCAGAAAAATAAAGTTTTCTGGATTATATAAAATAATTTATGGCTTATGGCATTTATATATCATTAGGTGCAAGTCTGTTTTCTTTTTTTGTAATGCATACTCAAGAACAAAGTGTGGAATCAAGTCTGGGTGATGTATCAATAAAACACTATGTCTAGAAACAATATCTCCCTAATTTGTTTGGAAAGACAAATCCTAAACAAAACTGTCATGTATATTTTATTGTCTGGTTGGGAAGGCTTAGGCAGAGGCTCGATGCACAATCTGACAGGCATCTGGGAATAACGGCAAAAATGGCAAATCCCTTCTAGACTCGGAACTGGGAGAAATAAATGATGTAATTGTCAGAAAATGTCTTGGGGTCTGAGGCACCGAGTATTGGAGAAATTCTCCATTCATTCTGACAGAGGAGTAACATTTATATTTATACTGCAATAAGTAAGAAATAGCCCCGACTCTGGCGAGGTTGCACGGAGCTCAGTATGTGGAGCTCTTTGCCCTCTGGTCCATAAGATGCCGAGATTGACTATTCTCTGGACACCTACCCTGCTCCACTACTTTTCAGCTCAGTAGCAACACACACTGCTCCATTGCTCACATCAACACCTCACTTTTGTTCTAAATGTCACATTTTAAAGGGTTGGACATGATAGCCCAGGAGACAGTTTAAGCAGCAAGTCGGACACTTTTCCTCTAATGGTTTTTAATGAGTCTGAAGTGTAGCGTGCTGGTTTTGTTCCACAGACACCTTCCATTTACCTGCTTCTGGCAGTTTTGCAGGATACGCCAAGTATTCTCATGGCGATCCAAGTCTTGATGTGTTCCCCTGTGGGAAAGCACACTTCTGCACTGTCATTACATTGTGTGAAAAAAAGATAAGGGCCTTAGTTCTGATGAGGAATATAAGAAACAATGAAAAAAGTTTGATATGCCAAAGAGTTTGACAAATAAAGTCACTGTATTGTAAGGTTGTTGTTGTTTTTTGTTGTGTTTTTAACCATCTTTTGTATAGGTATATACGGAGCCCCCGAAGTGACATGAGAAAAAAAAAATTACGAAAAATAAAAAAAATTGAAATCTCGAGTTTCCAAAATAATAAAAAAAATATATATATATATATATTATTATTTTTTTTTATCATTTTTTAATGTCGAGTTTCTTTTGACTGCCAGCCGCTCAAACATTTTCAATTGCACCATGTTCAGGGCTTCTTTGGTTCAGCACTGTGGACAGTTTCCAAAATGATGAAAAAAAATCGAGATGTCGACGTTCCAAAAAATTATGATTTTTTTTTTTTTAATTTTCGACTTTGAAACTCGAGATTTCAATTATTATTTTCTTTTTTTTGTCTTTTTTTTTTTTTTTTCTCATGTCACTTCGGGTCTCCGTAGTAATATACTAATAAAGCTACTGCCCAGTCAATGTATGGAAAATGTATTTATTTACCACTTTTCTATTGAATATTAAAATGAATATTTAAAGCTGCTTTACCATTCATTCACACATTCAAGCAGCATGCACCACATCTGTCATGCCCTTTCATATACTGCACAGCCATCAGGACCAACATGGGGTTAAGTGTCATCTCCAAGGACATGGACATGCAGACTAGTGGAGCCTGGGATCGAACTCGACAATTCACTAAGCCCTGCCCTCCCCTCTTTGCCTCTTCAGTATATTTAGCACATCATTTATTTAGCAAAAGTGCAGTGATAAAAAAACAGCGTTTACTTAGACTGTTGCTGCCATACAAGAAAAGGTGTTCTGATGTGACTTGGACATTAGAGCAGAACACACTTTCTAATCCATTCATTACTTTATTTTGCATGTGGCAATTTTTAAGGACACACCAACACAATTGTTGCTCCTGATCGACTGCACTCGATTTTCCAAACACTTAATCTTTCCAAAAAATGAAATTAAATATGATGGGTTACCGTTTTGACATAGTGGAGGAGATCCAGTACAAGCCACAGATGGTGTCTGACACACATACAGAATGGGTGTTCCAAATATTAGCACTGGGAGCAGGGTATTGCTGCACAAGGTGACTGCTGTGAAGCGGATGGGGGCCAACTTTAATTCCAGTACTGGTTTTATTTGTCAGGCCAATGATCCAAAAGAAGTCTGTGGAGCAAGTTGCAAAAAAAAAGGAAGCAACGGCTAAAATCAAATGACAGCTGCTCTTTGGTGGCCGCCATGTTGGATGTTTACAAAAGCTGCTGGATGTCGCTTCTCCGTTGTCTTTGCGTTAAGCCCACTTCTGCTGTGCCAGGGGTTTGTGATTGGTTCCCTTTTTTTTCCCAGGAGATTTCTGAAGTTGGCCAAAATGGTGCCCTTGCCAGACCTGTCTGCAGAGTGAAATCAAATTGCTGGCAGATTCACCTGGAGTTCACCCAGGCCCCCCCGTTTGTCACAGGTGTGGTTTTTGAACTTTTCAATTGCACCCTGTATGTGCAGCCCAAATATTGTGTCTGCTGTGGCATATCAACAAGACCAAAAAAAAAAAAAAGAAAGAAAAACAGAAGAGTAAAAACAAGAGGGGGAAATGGTCTTCACCTCCCACCAAACCCATGGGACTTTGAGTCACCCCTCGCCCTCCTCATCCAATTTGAATCACTTTCTCCTTGTTAAAAGGACCCAGCCCTGCACAAAGCGGGGGTGGTGATATCCCTAATGAAGATGAATATTCAGCCACTTTAGAGAGGCTCCTGGAATGCTGCCCAGCCAGCACTTGCTGTTCCAGTTAAATTGCTGGCACGGCTCGGGTGGAGGGAAGGGGCTCTCCACACTGGCTCAAGTGAGGATGCTGGGTGGTGGGGTCCAGTGGAGATGACTACCTTGTGTGCTGCTCTGGCAAATGAGGAAAAAGCAGCATATAAGCTGTTTGTATATAGATATGCAGTCATAAATATGTGGACACCATCACGGTCCAGTGTCAGGGGAAGGAGGCTACTGTGAAGTACATATAGACCTTTATATAGTATTATATGAAATACTGAGTCATAGTTTTGAACCCTCACGCCATCTGTTGAAGCTCAGAGGCACCTATGGGACAGGGCCAAGAAAGAGTTAATGTGGACACTTAAACTTATGCTTACTTATGTAAAATTATATCAAGATTACAAAAATACAAATAGTGTAAATCAGTCATCAGCCACAGCATAAAAATGGTTAATTATTATTATTTCTTGGTTATTGAGGAACGATCTAAGAGGAAAATACCTAAGTTCATACAACAACATTTGGGTTTACAGAGAGGAAGTCTCTCTCCCTCTCTTGTGCTGATACGTTTAGCACCTAACTATACAACTGCCACATTCACTCACATCCTTTTCACATGATGTTAGTGGCAGACATCTCTCTTCACAACATGTTGCCTGTCCTTATCGAAGCATTATGTCATATTTTATTCTATTTCTGATATTATTTCAGCATTAGACTGATATAATTACCGGGTTATTATATCAGCTCATCCCTGAATAAGTGATGACTGTAGTTCAGTATTAACACCATGGGAGCAACGGTACACATGCACACACACGGCTGCGAGAGATTTCAGCAAGAGAGCCGGCGTTTACAGGTGAGACCACTTCTGATGCAACAGGTCCGTTAACACAGTGCTGCTTGACATCTCATCGCTGGTCGAGTTGACTGCTCACTGCACAGGTCAGCTCAACCCCCAGGACACCTGGAAATGTCCCGGTGCTCCTGACAGGCTGCTTGCCACTGAGCTAGACAGCGATTGTGACGTGCGTTGACCAAACTACTATATCAGTGAAACAAATGTGACAGAATTTGTATTTTTCAACCCAAATGAAGTGCAGAATGTTCTTATGCAGTGTTTCGAGGGTCATTATGGCACCATGATGCTGAAATATACACTCTGACTCTGTCATACAAGAATACTCCACAACAAGATTCGACATCAGCCAAGCATCCATATTTGGGTTCCTCTGCCAGCCGCTGCCATTTACCTATAACAATCTACTCTACATATGCTTGCTACACAAAAGCATTATTGCAGCTTGTATAGGAAATGTAATACCTAAATGCTTCCTCAGATTCAACACGGAATGAGTTACCAGGAAATGAAGTCTAAGGTTGGTAAAATATGTATTAATAAAAATATCAAATTATTATGCAGAGTGTCTCTATGAATGTTCTATTATATCGTTACTGCTATTATACATCGATCTGGTAATGCAAAAAGACAATTTAATTATTCAACCAGTGGAGGGTTAAACAATTACCATAATTTTTCAGTAAAATGCTGATAATGCTGTGCTGGAAAGCTCTGCTGTGTCATACACTGTCACAGTTTTGACTACTTTTTCAAGCTGCAAGCTCACTGCCATAGCGAGGTCGAGGAGGAGATGGAGAGAGACGCTGGCGATTAGCTGTGCTCGCTATTGAAAGTGAAAAGAGAAGAAATGTTGGGCTGCTTCGCCACCCGTTTGAAGCTCATTTGTGAAGTGGAGGCTCGGTGCTGGGCTTTCATGTCCTGTTCTGTGTAGGTGACCTAGAGAGACCTCAACTTCTCAGACCATACTGACTATATCGCCTGGAAAGAAATCACTGACACAATCTATTCCAGCACTTACGGCAACGAAGATGCCTAAGGCTTTATGGAATGAGATGAATGACGGCGCACTAGGAACTTCAAGGCCAGCTGTCGACACAACTTACTGACGGACTCACATTACAATGTTCTTAAGTACTGGCTCATTACCTGAGTAACAAATAAGAAGTTTAAAGAGAACGGTGTGACACTTAATTTCAAGCTGCATAACAATGGCAACACTGTGACATTTGCTCACAAACTATATTGTCACACTCCATCAGCACTTACCCCGTGATCCCGCAAAAAACGATTGTGTGATTAAACGTGAATTAAAAGTAAAACCATGAAATTGCAAGTCCTCCCTCCACCACCTCTAAAGTTGAAATCGTGTGCTCTTAATGGGAGTTTCTGACACAACTGCTGATCCAGCTCTCAGGGATGAGAGCTTGAGAGACTTAGACGTTTTTTTTGTTGTCTCTGCATTTCTTGGGAGGGAATTGGCAGATTATTTGGTCAACCTCGATCAGTTCCACCACAGCTTAAGGGGATACATGCCCGCTGTCTAATATTGCCCAGAAATCCATCAAAGTCAGAGGGCTCGTCCCCCTTTTAAAACCCGTGTATTCCAATCAAGTGCTCGTCAAAGCTGTCACAAACAGAGGCCATATACTGCCTGCAACTGATACTGGCTGATCCTGACAAAAATAAAATATGCTGCCTCTGTGCATGGAAGTACCTACTGTAATGCTGCATGAGATGACAGTTAACTCTAATCTCCACTGAGCTCCAATAACATGATGCAGCTGAGCTTTCTCTACTGGTTTAATGTTCTCAAAATAAAAAGTTAACTTGTCTCCCGCAGTTTTGCTGTAGGTCACAAGAATCTAAAGCCCCACTTCCACCAAGTGGTACAGTTCAGATCATGCAATTTATTTGCATTTTGTTTGCATATGTTTTTTTAGGGTTGTCTCAAGCATAGTTTACAGTGGTTTTAGTAAAAAAATGTACATGTGTAATTTACTGTGGTGAGTACAGCAATTTATTGTGTAAACAAGTCGTTAGATATTACAAAGTATTTCCTACACTGCTCACTAAAACCAAATCTGTGCTTTAGCTACCGAGTAATTACTTTTAAACAATTATCAGCTTCTAACATTTACTTTGTTCAGCAGCTTCTCACGGATGTGATACATTTGCACAGTGCTGACAATTTATTGTTTTCCTAATAGTCCTATAAACATTGAATTGAGCTTGTATCGGTTTTAGCACATTCATTTTGCCACTATTTTGTGAAAGCACACTTATTAAAAATATGTTTATTATTATTTGTTTTGCATGGGTATGTAATATTAGATAATGCTACAACCATTAACGTTCTATTGAATCAGAATCTAAATCTCCTCTTATTTATTCCTATTTTTTCGCGAGATGATATTAAAGGCATACACTTGGTTTGAGGTTGAATTACAATGGAAACAGTCTAATTGCAAAGGGACAAATACATTTGAAAGGGTAGAAATTACCTGTCAAGGTAAATGCACTGCGATTTTGAGCTGTACCTATAATCTTATTAACTTCAGTCATTACAAACGTCAAGTGCTCTGCTCATCTTAGCAGGGTGCCCAGCACTTAAGTCAGAGGCAAACACACAACCTGACACAGTTTCACATTTCTTCTGGCTCTCAACTGCAGCACATGACAGAAAAACTGTAATTTAGCAAAGGTCCCATGGTTTAGCTGTTTGCTTGTTTGTTTAATGACAGGTAACATATTGAGTTTAGAGAGTAGACTCATTAAAAAAAAAAAAAAAAAAATTGTAACCTGTGTTGACTTTGCAGATTGTCGGTCTCTCTTTTCATTCTTTTTTGAACAAAGTTAATATTTTCTCTCGTCACGAAGAGCATTACGGCATCCATGCAGAGATGCTGATGACGAGGCGTAACAGGGATAATGTAATACTCTTACCCACTCCAGTCATCCATCTCTGGTCAAAACAACCAAACTGCAGTTATGTATAAATAAAAAAAAGTTGCACGCTGAATAAATTGTAGTTGTTAAATGTGTTTTCAAACAGCCAACAAGTGTTCAAGATTTGCCTTGAGGCCGAGTATGTTTATTACATTTAGAATTGCATTAGTTAAAAAAAAAAGTTTATTTGTCAGTTTTTGTCAAAATTGTATGCACCTTAGGGCCAGCACAGTTTTAAGGATTTAATATAAGTGAAAGATAATGTTAGAAAACTCTTGGCTCCAATTCCAGCCAAACTGTCAAAAACGGGGAGGCCTTTGAGCAGATGCTTCACAGCCATTTAAAAGTATAATCTGTATTAAAAGCCCAGCTCCTCTTATTCCTGGTGGTGATATTGATCTGTTCAACTGTGTGTTTCTGTCTGGTGCCCGGGTCAGATATCTTTTCCTGGTGCCTGCTGTTGTCCGTATTGGTGCCTTATCACAGTTCACAAGGTGATCTATAGTCGTCTGGCTATTTAACCCCAACTGTCTAATACTGCACACAGTTCCCACTGCCCGAAGAGATGCCCCACGCACTATACGCACCGGCATCCACCATATAACCCAATACAGGATTTGATTTCTCTGAGAGTTTTTCCATTTTCACGATTAAACATTTTCACGTTTTATAAATCCTATTGTTACACAATAAGCAGTTATTGAAGCTGTGAGAGTGTGGGCTGAAAATGTGCTTGCTCACAATTAAGGAGGGAAATTCAGTGCCTGAAGTCACAGCTCCTGAAACAAGGATAATGTGCTTTTTCTGCTTTGTCTCCATGGCTGTTGCATATAGACAAACCATATTTGTTTTTCCACAATATTCCTGTATACAGTATGTCCCTTGGACACTCTCCATTTAACAGCACCACACAGGTCACCATCCATCGATTTCAAAACTACTATTACAAAAGTAGGCTCTAAAAAAGTTAAATAACCCAAAGTAAAACATAATGCTTGGCGACAAAATGTTTTCTCAGTCCACATGATGACCTACTGGCTCTGATGGCATTTTGCGAATACAACTTTTATCCCCTTGTAATAGGAGCCACTTTCCTTTTCCACTCTTGCTCTGCTGGTGGGCAATGCGGGGGAAATGTTTGGAATGAACAGCCTGCAACAATATCAAGTATTAACAGTCAACACGACAAAAAGCTAATGAATCATAGCTTGTGGGGTGTAGCAAGAGAGAGCAGTTGCATCTAAAGCCCTTTATCTTCAGCTTGAGCATGCTTAAGTGAATAAACTTTGCCCTAAGGCTGGTGAATAGACACAGTGCAATACATGTATACAGCTCAGAGAGAGAGAGAGATGCTGATGACACTCGCACCACAGAATCGACCTTGCACACAACAATGATTCCATTTGAACAACTGTGCAAAATGCTCACATTGATTTTCATATTTTGAAATGTGATTTTTTTTTAGATTCACATGTTTTGTGACTAAGCTTTATTGGAGGAGCGCTTCCCCTGCCATCTCTAGGTGGTCTAGATGTCTAGATCCACATACGTATATGATTTGGGAGAGGATATATATATATATATATGTATATGTGTGCGTGTGTGTGTGTGTGTGTAATCAAACTTCAGCTGTGGAATATATTGTATTCAAACCCCAATTGGTTTATTGTTTAATTCAGAGTATTAATCTTTTCAGTTCAATTTCATTTATATTGCCTGAAATCACAGCACATATTAGGCCTACCTTTAGACTTTTTACAGAGTAAGGTTGAGACCTTACAATATGATAGAGGGAAAACCAAATATTTCCATCATGAGCAAGTACTTGCTGATATTGATATAAAAAGATCTTTTAATAAGAAGAGAAAGGGCTCAGGCTGAGCAACTACCTCCACCAGATGGTTTAAAGGCAAAAGAGGGAGAGAAAGAAGAGAAACCATGAATAAATACAATAAATGTTCTCAGAGCACAGGTTTGAATAGTCATAATAATGGGACTATTAATAATAATCATAATAACTATCGACTCAATTAGCTTTTCACATTTTGCTACCCATTAGTGCCACAGAATTCAAGAAGAAAAACAACATAGAATTGTTGCCAAAACTAAAACAAATTCCTGGTCTGAAAACCTAAAATAGAAAATCCTCATCAAATTTACGCTGTGATCACTCAGATCATTTTTATTTAAGTGGCACGAAGTGAGAAACACACACTGTGTCTGCCAAGCGCTAACAGCACTAAGTCGCTGTTGATTAACAGTGACCTTATGCTGTGGGTTGTACTCGCTGTTTTCTGTGTGTCGAGAGCAAGTTTATACATGGGCTGCAAAACAATACGTAATCGCAGGCAATGAACTCAGAAACGCGCACAAAAAAACGTAGCTCATGTCCGTTTCCCTTGTCATGTCAACTAGAATAGTGATCGTCAGAAAAGATTGAATTGAATATTGCTTTAATGTCAAAATAAAAGAAAAGAAAGCAGTCTATGAGGATGTAGCATTAATGAAAAAGGCCACCATAGCTGGAAACATCAAGTGTTGTGATGTGTTGTGAGAACAAATGCTCCCTCTTTTTTTTTAATGGGTGAGTAAACACAAAGCTAATAAGCTAAAAAATAACTTAGAAGGTGCTGTGAACATTCTTTCTCATAACTATCTTTTTCCAAACATTTTCACCCGGTTTCACCCAAGACTGTCCAAACCCAACCCTGGAAAGCCTTCTACAATCATCATCATGATCTCATATCATTTGCCTCACCGGTAACAGTATTATATTCAGGGCGGTTGTGTTAATTTAGTCTCGTCAAGAATTAGAATTCTTGTCCTGGGACTCCTCACTCTCAAAGTATCCTCTTCTCCAAATCATCCGCACTATCGCTGTGATCCCCAGCTAGTCGTCCTCACCACAAATCCTACCCCTGTTTCCCATGCAGGTGTCGGACTAGCTATGTGAATGGCAGCGTGAATGCTAATCAGCTGCTGTAATAAGGTCTTTGAAGTATGCAATACACTGTGGCAGAATCATAATGTGAAAACCCCCCTTTGAATTGCAAGAGTCCGCCCTGCTTGACACTCGCAGGCCCTTGTTCTCTCTCTTTATCTGTGTCTCTTTTCAACTCCCGTCTTTCTTATTGCGCTGTTTGTCCCATCTCCTCTACATGTATTAAAATCTTTCACTTCTGAACAGAGGACTTGCCTTGTTTTTAGATAGGTCTTAGACTGCAATCAACATGGGAAGCTCATTTCAGGCCCAGCTATTTATACATAAATTCTGCAAACGAACAACTAGAACAAGAAAAAGTGATCATTATGTAAAACTGAAATGCTATAATAGTGCTTTTATATACAGTGTATTTGTGCAAACAATGAAAATGGGCTGAGACAACAACACATTACGACCAGGTATTTGTCTACAGACACAGGACTGAGGCAGAAAAGGCTCCGCTGCCGTGTGTGTTTCTGCAATGCAGTCAATCAAAAACTGGTCCCGCCTTTCAGACAGCTCCTCCAATCATCATGCAGAAGCCCAGCCCAGGTTCAATTAAAAATCAACTATCCGTCAGGATCAGGTTCTAATCGCATTCTAGCTCACGCTTAGTATTCAAATGTAAATACAACACAGTACATAATTATTTTGACATTTTAGAGGGAGCTGAACTTCTTTGCTGTATTAGAGCAATATATACTGATCACTTTCATTACTTCGGCAGTCAGAATGTTACAATGTTTTGTGAATGTGCTATTACTCTATTCATTGGAATCCCTTTTATTGAGCTTTTCGTGTATGACATTGAACTACTGAAAGAGCCTCACCATATGGCTGCTTTATATTGTGAGTTAACTCTGGAATTTGAATTCTTAACAGGAACCTAAAAGAGAAGCTTTTTTAGCAACGTGACATTTTTTCTGTGATTTGGTTTTGACCACTTCAGATTTCAAAAGACATTTTTACCTCTTAGTGTTAGAAAGTTAAGAGAGTTAACTGAAGGACTGTGGCCCTGAATAGTTTAATACCATTGTAAAATGTATCTACTACCCACTAAAAACAACATTTAGAATTGGCATAAGGAAATAAGTTGATTACAATTGTACTGAGTAAGGTGGGCTACCAAACTAATGGAGCACCAATGTTGGACAATGTACAGCTTTACACTAGATGCACCAACATAAATGTTCCTCATTCACTGTGAATATATCATGTGTAGCTGAGCTGCATTGTAGTGATATTGCTTTCCTTTGTTTGCACTGCACACTATCGAAGTCAGACCATCCCAGAATTTGCGAAGTTGTGATCACAACAATTAATGCAAATCCAACCAATGCCTGCAACTTTTGCACGACCTTACATTTTTCGCCCAGTCACCACAACTTTCACCAATCGTCGTAGTTTTCTGCGAATTTGACCGATCATTTCAGTTTGCAAAAATGTTGAGGCAACGTTACTAAACCAAATTTCTTGTTTCTTCCTATGAGCACGCAGACATGAGTAACTGCCACATTTTGCATTTACTGTCAAAGACAAAATGGTCTAAAGTGATCAGTTTGCTTTGAGAACCAACTTTTGTTTGCATAGATTAAACCTAACAACTTTTACTTCACTTCGTGGTAAATGGAAGCAAAAATATTGCCAGCGAGTGAACTGCATGTGAGGACGTAGCAGAGGAGAACACTGGATAATACTCAGTAAATGAATGGATGAGTGTCGTGCTTCCTGTATGTTCACGCCAGACACCATTCTCCCACCTTGATCCTTCCAGATATTCTCCAGATGTTTGGTGTCTCGCCCAAACATGTCCCACTGTGCTCATCCTATGAAGAAAGAAGACTCAGGAGAATGTCTGCACACACAGAGTACGTACATGGAAATCAAGATAATGGTATAGACATTCAACCTGGGCTCCAGCAACTCTGTTTTGCTGGGGTGGGGATGAAACGGGACATGAAACGGGACATCTTGCCTAGTTAAAAGTGATGGATCACTACAAATCAATACAAAGCTGATGGAACTTTCTATCTAGATGAGAGTGGCATTAGCGCTGGAGGGGGTTGCTGCTGGTGCTTCAGCCCCCCCTAGCTGCAGCATTAATCAACCACCTGAGCTGATCAGATCCACCAACCACCCACAGCACAAAGCCCTCAGACACAATGCAACCTACAGATCTCAATGGTTTATCCATAAACGGCTTGCAAGACTTTTCCAACCCATAACAATAACCTGTTCTGCAACTGAGAGACAATAAACATCAGTGTCTCACAACTAGTTCTGGCCATGTGCCATCTTTAATGAACTGCAGTACTCAATGCCCACCCCCAGCCCCCGTGCATGTGGTCTTTACCAGTATGACAATGGCCCCTTTCAATGGGCAATCGCCACCTCACAATCTCAGTGAAGGATCACGAGAGAAGTTGGACTGACAGATAATACATTCGCTATACACCATATATGTAGTGTTTATGTTGCTGGAGTATTCCAGTAGGGGGTTCTCCACAGAAGCAAACACTGAACACAGAACATGGTGACAATGGAGGTGATTGGCTTGTGGTTACTTGAGATTGAGGCTCTTAAAGGGGAAATAAGTAGTTTATAGTGCCATCTAGAGGAGAGGCTGAAATTTACAACAAAGACCTGCTGCTCTGCTCACCCCTCCCTTCCCTGAGCGCTACAGTATCCGCAGCTGGTCAAATGTCGTCCTCGTCGTCTTTCTCCGTGTCAGCAGATGAGGTTCGTGAGGCGAGGGAGAGGGCGAGCTACCGCGGCCGTAGCAGACAAACGGAGAGAGAGGAGGCGGGACTTCCGCTACAAGTAAAGAGACGCTTGTTTTGTTCTCTCGCGTTTGTCCTTACAGGCTCCGGTAGAAACATGGCGTCTCGCTGCTAACGGTGGCTATGCAACCGCGGTCCGTGGTCATGTTATTTAACATGACTTTTTGAAACACTACGAAAATTAAACAAAAACTATTATACAGCGACTAGACAATGCAGGAGCACATAATATGTAAAAAAAGTGGATTTTGGGTTATATAAACCCATAAATACTACATATTGTACCTTTAAGGCAATTAAAGGCAATTAAATCAATGACGTCCTGACAATAGCAAACATATCTATGCACTCACCTACTTCAAGTAAGTATTACATGTTTTATGTTCTCTGAGGATGTGCACAACTTACACATCAAACGGATCCAGGATATGTGTTGCAGCAATGATGTACACATCTGCATAGTATAAAGTCCATACTTTATATCTTTGGTCATAATTTAAAAATCTAATTAAGTAATGTCTTCTGAAAAAATGGTTTTCCACACCTACAGTTTAGAGACTTGAAGAATCATTGTCAAGGTTTATTGACAAAGGTTTATTGACTGGGCCAGTTTAATGAGCCATCACCAGTAGTGATTATTTTCAGATTGAATTTTTTTTCTTTCTCCCGATAATTTTTGAAATAATCTCCTGCACCTCTCCACCGCTCACTCTCCACATCAAGCTCTGCGCTCACTTCATTTATTATGTCACTGTCATTCATGCTTATAAGGAGGAGTAAGGAGTGAAGCACTTGCGTTAGCCAGAAGCGCCACTGAACTTGACCTATGATAAAGCCTTGACAGTGACTGTGTTAATGATGATGCCATGCTGCCTGATGCGTAGCCACGCAGTCAGAAGGGCAAGCTGAGAGAGGTTCACTTTGTCAGACTGAATGCATTACAGACCGACGCTGCCCACTGGAATATCGACCTCATTGACATCACCACCAAAATTATTATCATCGTCATCATCACCATCATATGTAATTTTGTCTGTTCGATAAGACAAGATAATCCTTTTTTTCTTCTTTTTTTTTTAAACGGTGCAGCACCAAAGACAGTAATTATAAAGGTAACACATAATAAGTATGCGTTTCCACATTTGTGAATGTATAATATGGAAGATATCTACTTTTAAAATAATAGAATAGATTATACAGAATACATTAAGTGACCAGAATACATGCAGAATGAGCTTTGTATTTACTGTGTAAACCAGGATTGCATTTGGACATTGCATATGAGATAATAGTACGTGTGAAATGACAGTGTAGCAGTGGTCTCTATATATTCTCACCCCTCTGAGCCTCCTTTGGCCCTGACCAACCGCCCTTAATGCACATGTTTGTGAAAAGATGGCATGCACCACTTTGCATCTCCCATTCACATTTCTCCATTTCTGCTATCTCTCTCACACAGGTGATTCACCTTTCATCTTTCCATCTATGCTTTGCTCCCCTTGCTACCCCTCAGTCATTTTCATTACAAAAGGTGATCACCCATTGAGCTCATCAACCCCGAGTGAGCTCCCCTCACCCGCCAGCTGATGAGTCTGTGAAGGGGGCTGTCGCGACGCTGACAGCTTCTTCTGAGGAGAAATATATTAATGGCTCTGCTTCCGATTAAAATGCTACCAACCTGTCCCACCCGCCCCTGCTGATATAGCACACCGCTCTTCGCTGGTATTTCTCAAATGCCAACGTCAGTTGTGAATAGGTCAGGACAACAAGCACTTAAGTAGGGCTTTGTCACTGATTAATGAGAGGTGGAGAAAAAGGTGCGGAGGCCTATGACTGCGTCGTGCAGATAAAACAACAAATGTTTTGTAAATAGCCATTGGGTGCTTCTCTCCATCTCCTCTCCGTCTCATCCTCTCTCTCTCTCTCTCTCTCACACACACACACACACACACTTTCTCTGCACTTTCTTTCCCCCAGTGGAGAGAAGCATTGCCGTCAGAAAACTGACAGCTGCTCTGGGGATCACAGAAACACATGTTCCCAGCCGCAGGACTGGGGGAAATCCAATCAGATCCCAGCGAGCCTGCAGTGGCTCAATTTGCAAAGCCAACAGGCCCGTTACCAGCATTGTTGTAATGGTATTAACGGGTTGGATCCCAGCCAAGGAGCACTATGGCAGTAACATGCTGATTTTATTGACTACTTATCCATAAAAATGCATCCTTTCTCACTGCATTATGCTCATGTGTGGCACAAATTGACTAATCTTAGCAGATTAAAGTCACTTTGAAGAGATGGGAGGTCACCTGTTGTTTTATTAAAATTCACAAACCTAATCAGCGAAGAGGTATAAATTGGATGGACAAAAGTCAAGGCTGTTATATGGTGTGAGACATGGAGAAATGTGTGCCCCTTTGTTTAGTCTTGGCAATAAATCTCAGGCATTGCCCTCACAAAATCAAATTAAGTGGTGAAAATGTTTTTTGCGTTTTAATAATGCATGATTTCTCTGAGTGCAGGTTCTGAAAAACATCCTGCTTCGAGAGGGAATAAGCCACAAACGGCAGAAAACCCTGTTTCATCAGTGGGTCAGTGGCATGTGTTCTCTCAAACCCTGCTCTCTCACTTTGCACAGATGTCTTAGACTTTACACTAAGCTATTTTCCTCCCTGTTGCTCTAAAGTAATTAACTCATGGAAATGATTTACCCTTGAATAGTTGTCAGATCAATTTCTCATTGGACGTCTATCTAAACCTGCTGTGGCACCCGCAACCTGTCAGATTCCAGCCACTGGGCACGTCAGGTCTCACATGAGTGGTTCCTGTGTGAAAGAGTAACAGTAAGGTGATCCTTTAAACAGAAGAGATTGGACTCCTGCAGCGTCGATGTGACAATTTACAAATTGCATGACATATTGTAAGGGACACTCTTGTTAATGGCTGTCAGCAAAAGTTGCATCGTTATATTAGATGCGATCATTTCAACATTAACAGTTCATTAATATGTTTGGCAAGCTTTTTCTGCTCTTAGCATCTTATCAATATAATGCCAAGCACCTTTAAAATTTTGCTTATAGAAGGAGTTACAGAAAAGAATTACTGATGACAATAATTACATCAACAACTGTGGTCACAAACTACATTGATTCATTTTTTTTATTTTTTCCAATTGGTAAACTTCATTAAGTTTATTCAAGCTAAATTAAACACCTCGATGTTATATAACTTGCAAACTTCAGGTAAAAACTTCAGTGTGAAACGCCCGTCTGTCCCATGAGAAATTCTGAGCATCTCTACATACCTGTGTTTTCATACCACCCCCTCCCCGTAGCTACTCAAATCCATATCTGAATCGCTTTCATTTTCACTTTCAGCTTTTCTCCAGCTCTCTCCACATTGCGTTGCAAGCTCTTATATAGCTGCTGTGTTCCACCTTGCCTCTATCAGACATGACGTAAAGGATATACTTTCTGTGCACAGCGTGGGAATAAGACTGGATGAAAAAAAAAAAACAGCTCTACTGAGAAACACAGAACGAGTGTGTGTGCATTTGAAAGGGTTACTCACATGGGCAACGGCTTGGACAGGCATTCATTCAAGCATTCATTTAGTGAATGTATTCACACCTGTGTATGCATGGTCTGAAAATGTGCACAAACCAGGTCACACTATTTTGATTTAGCTTGCCTACACACACACACACACACACACACACACATCACCTGTAAACATGCTACCTCACACAAAGCCAAGGAGTCTATTTCCAGCCACATGAATTTTTTCTGCCTTTTCATTTCACAATTCCAAGTCTGTGGTGTGAAAAGTAATTGGTCACATTAGTTGAAAGTGTCCCTGCAAAAGGAGAGGTGCTTTGAGTCTCGATCAAGCCAAGGTCTTTCTGTTATCCACATGCTCACCGTCTTAACACTTGGCTGTCGTGAATTGCACCCACTGCCACAGATAATTAGGTTGACTGTGTGATTGTGAATGCTTGCTTGTACCTATGTGATCTCCTGTTTGTATTTATTACAAACAGAAGGATTTAGTGAGCCACAGTGTTGAGACATTAGGATGATACTTCTTGCCCTCTTACAGTCTTTCCTGGCAGCTTCCCAAGGACAGGCGGCAGAAAGCAATTGCTATTAGAGTGCATATAGTCTGAGCAGATAAATATAGGCTGCTTTTAGCAGATGAGCCACAGCGCCATCAATTAAGATTAGGGCAAGTGCTATCACAGTGTCATAAAGAACAACAAGACGGCATTCCCTCAATGTCAAAGGTAAGATGAACGTCTACAAGCCGTTGGGGAAAAATCAAAGACAAGCCGATAGCTCATATACATAATGCTCACATTGACAAATAGCTATTGATGTTTCTTCATCAATGAGAGCGACACGACTCAAAGAGCCCGGAGGGGATCCTGATGGAGCTCTGGAAAGAAATTATGCAGGAATTTGGAAAGCAGTATAAAACTTAGTAATTTATTTCAGGCATCACTGCTGTTTTTCTCTTGAGGGTTATTTTGGGTGGGAGGGTGAAATCTAAGACCATTTCATGTAGCTATAGGGAACACTGCCTACATCCTGCTGTTCGGAAAAGAAAAAAGAAAGTTAGGCATACATGGACAAGAACAGAAATAGAGCAGCTGGATGTGTGTGAGAATGAGAAATGGCAGAGACGGCATTCATCTTTACTCCGTCGTCCAATCACAGTCCACAGCACCTGTCCGACTGCACCGACCCTGTTGTTGTGCAGTGTTCTTGTCTCGTTCCTCTGTAGTGTCCTCTTTTCTCTGTCCCGGTTGTTGCGAAGAGTGTGGCAGCAATCTCCATGCCAGGCCAGAGGGACGTGGACAATGTGTGTGCCCTGTGACTCTCCAGTGGTTTCCAAGTAAAGGCCATCACTCTCCCTAATTAGCCGGTCTCTTTTGGCCTGTGACTAAAATCACCTCTGTGGCTCCTTCCTCCATCGGATCACACCTAATTTTAATTAGACCCCTTGGAATATTAGCCGGGGTCTTTGTTCCGCTTCCTCTCATTAAGGAGCCAGACAAATGAGTCTTTAAAATCCTTCATACTTTTCCTACACCCAACACCCCCCACCCACTTACATTTGTGCTCATCATTTTCTTGTGCATGCTCGTCTGTTGTGATATAGTGCAGATAATCAGCCCCCAGCCTCACTAAAAGCCATGTGGGATATCCCACAAGTAAGTTAATTTCAATACAGTTTCACCTTTAGCATAAAAACATCCACCACAACAAGTGTTCTGCTGGACAGATGGAGGAGAGAAATTCATTTTTGACAATTTCAACAATCAAAGACCGAATTATCATCATTCAAATCAAAGCATAGAAATATTGCTGTCAGAGAAACTGCTTAATTTTTTACTACCAATGTGATATATTTAAGTTAAATTCTGAATCGTTTTGGTTTTTGGATGGCAAGTAGAAATATAATACTTTAACTCAAAACACACAAAAAACACAGCCTTAATTAATCATTAATTTGATTTAACTTAATTAAACCAATTTCTTTTTGGAAATCATCAACTATTATAAGATTAAAGATACAATATGCTGTGTTGTTTTTTGTTTGTCTTGATGACAGTATTGGTCCCTGAAAAATTCTGTACATTCTCTGTGAGTAGCCTCACCCAAAAAATAGTTGCATGCAAAATGATCAAATCTGTCAAGCATATTGTACACTTTTTTTTCACTTTGGTGCTTTTCTCACATCACTTTAACATTTGTTACATCAGTGCATTTCTCAAAACAATTAGTGCAAACTGCAAAACCTAGTGGATAACCTGCAAAAGCATGTCACTTGCTCAAAATGGATAGTTCATTCCTCAAAAGCAAGTATTCATGTCAATGAAACTGCCAGTGTCATCAAAATGAGAAGTCTTGACACCATCGTTTATGAACGAGAGAGTCAAATGGCTTTGTCATGTTTTCATTATGACAGTTTATTCTCTCATTGTTTTCCAATGCAAAAAAAAGGTCAGAACTTGGTGACGCTACCTGAAAATACTCAAGACAGCACTATACACTACTTGTACAGCCATTTGAAAAATACAATAATAATAACTACAGCAATGTGTAACTTACACATTGCTGTAGTTAGTGGAGTAAGTGAGATATTATGAGATGTTGGATTACTGTCCAATACTATACGTACCTGTTCTCCCTACGAAATGTTTGAATGATTGAATTCAC
The DNA here is from genome assembly GCF_963457635.1 of Microchirus variegatus. Lineage (NCBI taxonomy): Eukaryota > Metazoa > Chordata > Actinopteri > Pleuronectiformes > Soleidae > Microchirus > Microchirus variegatus. The sequence goes on along the minus strand of NC_139815.1, from coordinate 16,233,259 downwards.
AGTGGTTCTTCCAACATTTGGTCGCAGCCTCCGACCAGAAGTTTTGGTCCACAACTGTAGCTCTAATTTCATTAGGAATCTGCCTATGTATGTATTTGGTCTCTTCTTCCTCTTGCCCTGTTTTGTCCCCTTCCCCTTTCCCCCCCGCATCCTCACCCTTCTTCCACGATGCTGAACTAATAGTTATGAGAATTTTCACTCTGATCTGAGAAAAGCACCAAAGCAACTGAGAAAAACTGTAATAAATTGTTCTTCGGTAAAATATCAGCTATCTTACTAATGCATGCTAATGAGTGAAGCCTTATTAATTACCAAATATTTATATTTATCTTATCAGAGGTGTGTATACTCATAATTTCCGAGAGAGAACAGCTGTAACTAAACAATGTGCAGTGTGTTGTCATCACATATGCTTAGTGTAATCCCTAGTGTAATGAAGCACAAAACAATAAAATAAACATTGGTGTGTCCACAGACAGACAGACAGACAGACAGACAGACAGACAGACAGACAGACAGACAGACAGACAGACAGACAGACAGACAGACAGACAGATAGATAGATAGATAGATAGATAGATAGATAGATAGATAGATAGATAGATAGATAGATAGATAGATAGATAGATAGATAGATAGATAGATAGATAGATAGATAGATAGATAGATAGATAGCACACAGAGAAACACACACATTACTATTTGTTTGCATAGATGTGCTCATGGGTGGTTGAGTAATAGGTGCTGGTGCTATGCCAGTGCTGCACACCATTGTTCATTCATTATAAAAAACCAAGAGCAATTATGGCTTTTACTCAAATTAACCAAAGCATGCTGGATGCAAACTGTAATTGGGTCAGTGGATATTTCCTGCAACACACCTGGGCTTGCAGTAAACGTTACACATCAATTATGAATGGCTCCTGTCCTACCCTGGGTGTGTAGTAGACCATGGCCCTACACAGTGCCATCACATACACATGATGACTGTAATAATCTCGATAATAATGCCTTACTGTGTCTTTTTATTTCTGTCAAGGATGTTTTGTTTTTGGCCATGTTTTTTTTTTTCCTTCCGACTGTAGCACACAAATGGGATTAATTTCTTGGGATGTAGGTTATGGCCCAAGGAATAAATGATTAGATGTTGATGATGATCCACACAGGAATTTGGATTTGTTTTTTTCCTCTAAACAATTGTACAGGGGAAAGACTGCATTGATACTTAGTGGAGGTTTGCACTATTGAGTGCTTTCTGTGCGTAATGTTCTATAGTATAAAATTAAAGACATCAGAATTATAATGTATTATTTTGTATCATCTCAAACTAATACTAATACATTTAGGCAGTCTATAGCTTTTGATAAATCTTGATGTACAAGTAAGGCAATGATTCAAATCTTACAATTGATACGTCTTAGGCCATACATAAATCAAGGCATCGACTATAAACAAGGCCAGAGGTAAAGACAGCTGAGATTACACCAAGATGAAGACAATAATTAAAATATCAAGTTGTTCCCCTCTTTTTCATTTCCACAGGAAATTGACTATATGTTAATAAGCATCCCCATCCTGCTTAGTTGTAGATCCATACAAATGAAGGTGGTTGACTCGCGCTGTATGTTTTCTTGCACATTAAATAATACAACAGCCATTTACCACCCAGAGGTTTCACATTTGTAGCAAATAAATAGAACAGAATGAACAGAAGAGTTTGCTAAACCAGTCTGCAATGGGAAGAGATGCTGCACTGTGACAGCTTTAAGTACCTTGCTATCCGACAGGCCAAAGTGAACAGTGGTGAAGATATAAGGCAGTTGATCACAGCAAAATAGCTCCAGAGAATAAGCTCAAACATTTTGTTTAGAAGCCAGCACAATGTTAGCAGCAAGAAGAAAGAGATCAACATGTATACCCTACCAATCACCACCCTACCAATTGGAATAGTAAACAGAGACAGATGGAGAGACATTCTTCCTACATACTAGAGGCAAGACATGAAAATTCACGATTCACAGAAGGTTCCACCAATGCCTCGAGACTCTATGGGTGATGAAAAGAGTGAGGGTGAGGATTAGGGAGTGTCAGAGCAACAATCCAGGATGAAAACGAAGAACATCCATGAATACATCAAGAAAGCCCCTTTGGCCTCCAGGGATCAACTGCTGAGATAGTGCCTCAGGCATCAGCAGAAGAGAAGGGTCATGAAGAGGAAGGGAAAACATCATGGAAGACCAAGCCCCTTTGCGGAATGTATGATTGATACTATCTGAAAGTGTCTGACATTAAAAAAATGTCTACCTTTAGCTAAAAAAAAAAAAGGCCAGCCTGAAGGACTTTAGAGGCTCTGATCATTACAGCATAAGAACAAGCCCTAAGGACCAGCTCCAGATCCATAGAGGCTGGGGTCTATGAAAAGAGGAGACCTATGGTCTAAGCAAAGAGGACCTATGGTCCATTCTGTTCAGACAGTACAGGGTTAGGTAAGAAGGTGGAGGTTGCAACCGGAGACACAGTGCTTGTAATAGTGTGCAGTAGTCTTTGAACCACCAGAGATCAAGAAGCCAATTGTCTCTCTTTACAAGAGCTTCAGAAGTCCCCGTCAGAAATGGAAGAACCAGCCATCTCAGTAGCACTCCATCAATCAATACTTTATGACGACTGGCTAAACAGAGGAGCAACAGGCAATTGGCAGCCTACCTAAAACTTTCCTTACTGACCATTACTGGACCATGATAACATGAGAAAAGATTACTTCACTTACTTTCATGTTATGCCCCACATTTAATAATTAATGTGTTTTGTGTGTTTATGAGTGACACTTTTAATTCTGTTGTATGAACATGCAATGACAATAAAGGCTTTTATTGGTGTGCTTATTGTTCATCAGTTCTTAGACAAAAGTATCCACCACCTCTAACTTTAAAACATTTAACCAAATTGCAGAAGGCAAAACTGTAATATGCACTCTTCTTGTCAACTTGTGATTAGAATATTTGCATGCCCTCACACACACACACAAACACACACACACTCTATCTGCTATTTGTTGTTTATCCCATATCTTTGTATCACATGATGACCCACCAACTCATCACGTACCCGTCACCAAAAACACGTCAAAGCAATTAAAAGTTGAACCTACAGACTATATATAAAATGATGTATATATCTGCAGCTGTGAATGAGTACCATCGTTTTTTTGTTTTTCCCAATATAAATACTTATTTCATGTAACATTTCATATCATCAATTTATGCAATAGGGATTAACCACCCTTTGAAGGTGGAACTAAATGTCTTAAGCAATGTCTTCACTTAGACATGTGTAAACACCTGCCTTAGGGAAAAAACTGCCTGACCCCAGGCGGAGTAATAAAATAGTCCAAATGTTTCACACTTACATGTATAAAGCATTTTAATCCATGAAACAGCTTTTAGCAGAATGTTAGCCTTTGTGGTCTCTCAATGGCTCAATCTATCTCTAAATGCAAGGAACGCCTGTCTGTCTCATAATCACATAATTGTCAAACAGGTGACTTGACAGGCTTCAACTTTGGCAGGTTACTTACTAACTGTGTAGAGCTGACTTTGATGGTGTTTGGATGAGAAATGCAAGAGATATTGGTAGAAATCCCTAAAAGCGATGCTTCCTTCCTGTCTCACACTCGCGTCGCTCCCCAAAGAATCACAGTTTATCAGTGGCATATACTTTGGTTGACACCACATTTGCAATAACAGATGAGACGTCACCCAAGCAAAAACAATACAGGCTGACATATCCGTTTGCACTGTCATTAAAAGGGGATCAAGGAAAAGTAAGCAGTTCCACTTTTGATTTAAATAGAACATAACAAGCACACAGCTGAGTAAATGGCAAACCACAGCATTTTATTTTTCAAATAATTGCTTGTACTTTTGAGATAATGGTGTGATTAGACAGCATGGGACCAATAGCATATTATTCTTAGGTCTTGACAAGTTATTGAACATTCAAGTACTTGTTGTAATTTGGATATTTAACCAGCAATTTATAACCAGAGACTATAAACAGAGATCATTAGCCACAATGCTTCATTTTTGTGTAAGCTGGGAGACTGTTGAGCTGGATAGTGGATGCATTTTTTACTAGATGTTTTCAATGTTGCATTCATTGATGTATTCATCTCGTCCTTTGAGGGTAGAATAGAATACAATTTGCCAGCCACAGTGATACTTATGGCAAAAAAAACAATAACTTACCAATAATTGTAGTTATTTATAGTTTGCATATTTCCTCACTTGTCTACAGTCTGTGCATATTAAATTTTCAGATTTACATATATGCAAATGTGTAGTATAGTGCATATGTATAGCATCATAATTCCTTACATATCCTACTTGCTTCATCTGTTGTAATTGTGTACTTTATTTTTGCATTTATCCATGTTTGTTTTTCTCTGCCTTTTGAATGACTGATTCCGCAAGAATGTCTATGTGGCCAGATTGTTTTGTGCATAAATGGCAAATAAACTACAATAGAATTTGCACATTCACACTGTATACTGATTTGTTATTGGTTGCAAATTGATGCAAGCCTACCAGGGCAACATCTACTATCTATATTGACATTTTTAGTAAGTAAAGTTAAGTACATCAAGAGCTGTAAAACTCTAAAGTTTAGAGAGAGCTCGAGCCAATCCCAGCTGACACTGGGCAAAGGCAGTGTACTACCTGGACAGTTCCCAGGCTATAACAGGGCCAACATTTAGAGACTTCAGTCCGCATGTCTTTGTCCAGTGGGATGACGCCAGAGATGAAAATCCATGTCCACATTTGAAGAACATGCAAACTCCACAAAGAAAAGCCTAAACTGGGATTTGACTTCTCTGCTGCCAACAATACTAATCACCTTAAGCACAGGTGTGGTGGGTGTGGTTATGTGCAACACTGATCATGCGTTAGGGGAAACGGATGTAAAACAATCAACCATTGAGATTAAGAGACCTCTGTTTTTAGTCCCTTTAAGACCGGCTTTAACCAAGTGACCCATCACGATCAGAAACAAATAAGTACTGACTATTAAAGATAACACTTCTACAAAGTTGTGCTAATTCCACGTTACATTTTTAAAGCCCAGTGGTCGTAGTTTCTATGTAAATCGCTGAGATACTTAATTCTAATATTAAATCATAGGCTGTAACTGTACAGTGACTTTTACACTTAAAGGGCTGTAAAACTAAATGACCAAAACTAACTTTTGAACAATCAGCAATAATTAAGCTACAATTAACTCTGTTGATTCATCTTAGCCTTTATGGTTCATTATCATTGTATAAGAAAAGGGCTGACAGATGCTCGTCTTTGAACACTTATTATTGTGCTATGGAAATATATGAGATGAAGTCACGTATTGAGTAGATAAAACAACTGTTTGACTTAAGACTCAAGAGATGTGAACTGAAACATGAAAAAAATAAACATTTTCCTTGTACATTTAAGAATGAGCCTGTGTATAGGGAATAAAAGGCTTTGCAGCAGACAAAATAAGGCCAAGCCCTTTATTGATTTTAGAGGAAACATGAAAACTTACATTAAATTCTAAACTCTATTGCAAAATCCCAAAAACAATAAGATCATGGACAGATACAGTATGATATCACATTTATAGTTTATATCTCAAGTTAGGCTTTGACTTTTCTGATATTTACAGGTGAATTCAGTGCTTTGGCTGCTGTGTTTCTAGTCCCACTTCACATGTATTGATCGGGATGTTCACAGGCAAAAAAAAAAATAAAGAAAAACAAAATATATATATACAGGAGCTTTAGAGCAAGTCTGAGACCTGCATTGCATATTCACAACTGGATTGTAGCCATAATGATTCTGCAGTCACAGATGCCTGTTGAGCTGCAGTCTATTCTATCACCAGGTAGTTTCCATATGAGGCCTCTGGCAGAAAAGCCATTGCACCAGCTCCAAAAAGCCCATCTACTGCTCTGCAGGTGCATGAGGGCACTGTGTAACTCAGTGTGTCATCAGGTCAAAATGACCCCCCAACAGCTTCCCTTCCCACTTTCTTGCCAACTGCAACTTCGGTTTTCAAACATTTAAAAGAGTCACTTGTAGAATTCAACTTTAATTCAACGGTTGTGTCATTAAAGAATAACGTCGACTTGAAAATAATGACATTCGCTCAGGTTTCAAAGTGAAATTTAGGAGTGAAAATTTGTGATGACACTGTACTGTGGGAATAGAAAGTAAGACAGGCGAAAATTAACAAAAAAAAAACTGAGGTGATATCAAAGTTGCTGTCAAATGGAAGTGAGGTCAACAAAGGTTTACACTACAATAAAGCAGCTTCACAGTTATTAATATGCCTATATTAATATTTTAATAGATAGCAATAAAGATTTTGTGTTGATTGTTCAATTGAAGATATTTTTGCATATTTTGACATTTATCATTTGTGTTATGTATGTATTGGTTTATTTTTATATAATATACTTAATTTGTCAGTATGCATTATGAAAATAAAAAAAAATAAGGCTGTTACAATGATAATAGTGTTCTGGTAGCTGATGTCACACAACCAGGGGTAAGAACCTCTGGCAGGAAAACAAAGCTGTTCACCATTATAGACGTGTATACTAGACAACATAAATCAGGCAATATCTCAGAAAACTTGTCCTTTCACCGGCTGTTTTCATCATAAAAGTGAAGATGGTGGATAGCTGCTCTGCCCCAGGATGCCAAAACATTCAGAGACAGGCTAATGGGAGAGCATTTCACCAGATCCCTACAGATCCACAGAGATGGCAGAGGTTAATCACTGCTATGAAACATGCTCTCAGCGAGCAAAAGAAGACAGACCAATGGGAACCCACAAGCAACGGACCTCGTGATCAGCTCTTGGCAAATCATGGCCTCAACAAGGATCATATTTAAGTCTGGAAAGTATTTATTTTTAATATATTATAGTTCTTCTCTGTAGATTTAAAGTGTGCAGTGAATTCTGACAGGTTGAGTCCAGCTTCAGCCCTGTTCATCGGTTTGCAGACATCAGATTCTCTGGTATAATGCCACAGCAAACACATTTGGAGGACAGAGAATGAAATGCATTGGTTCACCAGACTTCTTCCTTCACAAAACAAGCTCTCAGACTGGCAGGGGCTCTTAGGTCAATCAGCTTAAAGGATGGCAAAGAATGTATCAATCAAAGGTTTCACATTTCCACTGCTGCCATCCCATCTCTGCGAGTATATCAATGTACTTTTGTTTATGTAACTGAGCCTCCATGACCATGTACATCAACTTAAGTAATGGATTGGTGTCTGATTTCGTTGAAGTGTACACCTTGATCTACCGGCAGGATGTTGCCATCAGAGACATATGGTGAGCATGCATACACCTCAGGATGTGCCTTGGCTCTCCTCCTCCACAAAGCATTGTTTCTCTTGATCTGTTTTGAGAAAGAGCTCACCTTGAGCTGTTCATCTGTTTCTATGGTGATTCTGCGGTGTGGTTCTCTTACTTCATTTTAATCGTCGTCAGGTTTCAAATACTTTGGGCGTTTACTGATATGTACTGTGCAGGTGTTGATATTTTGTGAATATTATATATTGTTTTACGCCACATTAAAGTACTTTCGAAACACAAATGATTGACAGCTAAATATGAACAAAGTGCTTCTTTACCAAGATAATAATGGAGTTCATCTCTCGCTAAGCTGTGAACATGAACTAGAAAACTGACAGGTGGGACAACACATCATATCAGATGATATAGCAGATGTAGATATAGCAATGTTTCCGACTGCACTTGGCTTCAACAAAATAAAAAATGTTTCCCCTGAATTTGGGATGCATTTTTTGAGCCTATACTTGTTTTTTGTTAGTTTTTTTTGCCCTAGGCAGCCCACAAGCAATGTTACTGAGAAGACATGCTAATAAGATGAAAATCACTGGAACTTCCTCTCTGAGGAATCCTGTCTTTACTGTCATCATCATTCTTTTGATGTCAAGTTGGGCTTACCAAGAGGTCAGATGAGGTTATGGATAAGGCACGAAGGCGAAATTAATCTCATGCAGTGACTTCCAATAATGAGTATGAGAGGCATAGGGAAATAATGAAAGTTGGCACTTGAAGCTAATTTAACCTTCAGTGGCTAAATGCATTGCATACGTTCAAATAATAACAGTTAATCTAGTGGATATTACCACTAGAAACCCACTTTATCAGTGGATTGTGCACACGATACAAATATCTGCCATTGATGATCCCAGAGAATGTATAAGATACTCCAGAGGGTATTTTAATAGAAAGCGTTGCCACACAAGTTTCCCCCTGCTCAGAATATGCGGCACACATGAATGGAGACAGCTGCACAATCAGAGAGACAGAGAGAGATTTATGAGTTACGAAGTTTAAAAACAATCCAAAAACAACAACTATCCCAAACCCAGCCCCACACTTTAATGTTACACATTGTGTGTCCTTCATTAATTATCAGTAGAACTCAGGTAGATGTGAAATAACATATCAAGCTGTGATATCAGTGCAACCTGGAAAAAGTTTAACGTGAAGGAGGTTGCCTTTGTCCTCATCCTCTAAAGTTTATCTTTTGCTTTCTCCCACGAACTCCACAGGCCCCTCGCTGCTTGTGAAAGTCATTCACAGCAGTTTAGCCACATCGTCTCTCAGCCCCATTGTTCAGTTACACTATGAATGCACTGCCACCCAAGATAACGCTAGCGCAGCAAGCCAATCTCCACGTAGAGACACTTCAAGCGTGAATCAATACCCCTGACTTCTATGAGACAAAAGCTAAGACCTTGCCAAGCCAAGAGCCACTTTGCCAGGGACATGTACTCATGACTTTCCCATGTACAGGTACAGCCCAAAGACGCTGAATCAGCAAATGCATCAAACACCGTGACACTGTCGGACTTAGTTCAAATCAACCTTCTTTTGAGTCCAATCCCAAAGCTGACAGTGAATTTTTATTTTTAATTGCTAATCACTTCTTATCCAAACAGACATCAGATTGACGCACAAGGTTGTCAACTATCTATTTTCCGACTTTCTAAATGAGAATGAACTACAGTTTTTGCAGCCTGATGCAACATAGGAGTGTGCAAAAATAAGACAACATACAAACATACACTCACACGGGGACAGAGAAGGCAGCAGGGAGAGACGGAGGAGACGGGAACACTCGGAAATCCAGCAAAAGTTAGTTACGAAAACACTGGAATCACTTCTTCTTTACTCTCAGGAGAATTCTTGAAGGAAACAAAAAACACATGAAATACACAGAACATAGGAAAACAGATAGGTGGTTTTATTGAAAGTGAGCTAATGTCGCAATAGATCACATTTTTCACATCACTGTCAAACACAAAGAATGGCTTCTCAGGCAGTGACTGCTTGTTACACGTACAGAATGTGCGTTCGTGAGGCATGATTGTGTCGGTGGGTGTGTGGGTAGACAGGGGCGGGGGGGGGGCGCACATCTTGGGTGCAGTGATGAGTTTGTTTGGAGCCCAGCTGTGTGTTTGCCTGTGATGCCTAAAATCCATTAGAAATCTGCTGGGGGGTCAGGGATCCACTTCAACTGCGATGGCTGTGTGCCGTGGAGAGGCCGGCGTGGCCCACCTCAACCTCATTTTCTTCACAGAGCAGAGGCTGAGGCAATCAGGCTCCACAGGACGGATGCCCAGAGGACCCACGAGCATCAAAACATGCTGTCAAACATCCCATGAGAATCTAACACAGTGTGGCTAGCTTGAAAAAGATCTTTAAAAGGTAAAGGCTGTGTAGTGTTTGGGTTGTGAGATGTACCAATGGCTATGTGAATATAATAAATAATACTTTTTTTTTTTTTTTTTAAAGATTCTAATATAAAAAAAACCTATATTTTCATGTTGAGGCTTTAGTTTTCCTATTTTCTTCATCCCATTATTAATGTCATTGTAACACTGTCTCACCACTTGAACACAGCAGTCTGGAATCACGAGAGACATGAACATGCCTCACTTTAAACACATCACAAACCCAAAAAAGCAAATAGCAAAATTGTCTCTCGCACTGTTTGTCTTTCTCCAAGGAAAAGTTCCAATGAAAACCAGGCAAATATTAATCCGCTCATTAATTAATGGAATCCTCATCAAATTCTACTTGTTGTGGGCTGATTAAAAAGGAGCTCTGCATGTGCTCGATATCAGTCAGAGATAATTAATTACAACCCCCAAAATTAAAAAATATATTTTATTTTTCTTTCAAGGACAAGTCTTGTCTTGGTAATATTGCTAAAACTACAGCAGAAAAGCAATATCACATGATTGATTACTGCATTTGACTTTAATTAGCTAGCGACAGACGAGGAACTGTGTAAGGGAGTACGGGGAAGATGCACAGTAACCAGGGTTTGATCCAAAGTCCTGCTGCTCAAAGCATATGCAGCTTTATAGTGCTATCAGGAATGATAAGTCATAATAAGCACTAAGAGTTGTGCTTTCTCACCTCTCGTTCAAGAGGCCTCAAGTACAACGGAATATAAGGGCCACGCATGGCGCAAAAAAAATAAATCTTTACCATGGCGAGTTTAAACTTGACATTTTTAGAATACAGTTGGAATATCGTGTTGAGATTTAAGTCGAGATGTCCATCAGAGAGCTCCGCAGAAGCCTGTCACTGAGCCGGACAGTCAGTCTCAGACGTGGTTGGAATGTGAATGTGTGTTTTTTTTTTTTGACCTGCTGAAACTCTTTTCTTGACTGGAAGTGGTGAAATATCAATACATTTTTTTTTCTCTGTAGTGTCGACCGCAGTCTGAGACTGACTGTCCGCATTCAGTGTCAGGCTTCTGTGGAGCGATCGCTCTCTCTGATGGGCAATGTCGAGATTAAACTTGACAATTCGCCTTAAATCTCAATATGATATTCCGACTTTATTCTCGAAATTTCAAAGTTTAATCACGACATGTCAACTTTGAACTTGACACGTCGAGATTAAACTCCTCATGCGTGGCTCTAATACTCCGTCGTACCTCAAGAGATCTGCAAGTGCAGTTGCTCGATTCAATGGCTCTTGAAGACACCATGACACGGATGAATCCACACAGACACAGTGAAAGTTGGCTTGAAGGGGATCAGGCTAAAAGTGGGTAGTGTTTTTCATCCACCATTACACTGTACAATCATTGTAACACCATAATGAATAGTTTAAGCCAAAAAGCTATCTATTTAAGATTCGACCAGGATCCAGATTTAACCAGAAGAGCAGTTATCTCTCTAAAATATTGTGTTTTTGTAGATTTTTGTTTTGAATACAAAGTGTTAACATAAATTATGCATGAGAACTTAAGTAAAAATGTGCTTCCTGGACATGAAGGCATGACTCAAACACTAACACTACAGAAAGAAGTTGTCAGATTGATTGGACATGTCAACATCTGATCCAACTGATAGCATCTGTTTTCATCCCCGAGTTATTGGCAGGAGCTTGTGGCTGAAGCTAGGACAGCTGGCTAGTCCTTGAGCCATCACAGGGACAAGTATACAAGTGAGGGATAATTAAAGGAACCAATCGGTGCCACTTGCTGCACACTGAAGGAAGAAAGCGTTTTTTGAAGAGGCAGATTTACAAGGAGCCCTCCCATCTCTATTTTAGAGCTGGTAAAAATGACCATGTCTCGACAAGACTTGAATTCATGGGTCACAAAACATGTCACAGAAATGGCAGAGGGGTTGAGAAGCACACTTAGCTTGGCAGGTTCTGTTTTAATGCTAGTTGCCTCTGAGCTGTGATCCACGTGATATGGCGTACATACAGATTAACGTTAGGCAGACTTGGTTTGCAAGTCAATTTCTTCTCTAATGTCAATCTGAAGCAGGGGAGGGATATGTGGTGTTAGTAAGTAAGATCGCATCCGTGGATCTTTTCACTACAAAAAGAGTGCTGCGTTAAAAAAAGACCTTGAATGTTTACACAACCACCCTCATTGTCTCATAGGAGATTAAATGGATTAAAAATGACTTTTAGATATTTTGGTTTCTCACCATAGTCCAACTAATCAATGGTTATCCAGCATGATGAGATATCAAATGATTTTTTCTCCCATTGGAGACGCTTTTGGAGGTGACTCCATCATTGGTGCCTGAAAGACACGGTGCTCCAGAGTAACAAATGATTACCTCTGAATGAATCCCTAATGTCATACTGCTAATGCAGAACAATAGGTAGTAAGAATGGGGAGGCTGTGCTTTGCTTCAAGATCTATTTTTTTTTTTTATACCCGGCATCATTTTTTGGTTCACTGATCTATCACTAAACAACAGCTGCTGAGCAGGAGCCAGAGAGACGCACTGCGGGGAGGATGGGGCAAAGTGGGAGAGTGAGAGTAACGGAGACAGCAACAGAAAGGGGGGAAAAGAAGAGAGAAAGCATCTAAAATTGGAGACAGGAGTTTTAAGAGGTGAGGTCACTGGTGATGGCCTGAAGCTCTAAGGTACGGTGGCCCACTGAGAAAGAGAGTGAGAAGTGGGATCCTGGCAGGTCTGCCTCTTTCATGACGGATAACAAGTCACCTGAAATGGCTTCCCGGGTGGCAGCCATTAGACAGACAATTTGCAATCATCCCTGGCCCAATTTCTCTCCCCTTCTCTCTCACTTTTTCTCATATTACTCAGCTTCTCGCTCCAGTGCCCCACAGACCTTGGCAGCTTGAGTGACAGGGACTTAACTAGTCTAGTCACACAAATGTGAGAGGGGAAATGAGGAAAAGAGGGGGGGGTCAGGGTGTTTCATTCATCTCACAAATACCAAATAACCTCTGCTGCCGGGGCCATTTACATATTACCACCACATTCTCTTTTGACCAGGTGCACTATCCCGCTAACATGAAGGTACAGGGCGGATGTGTAACAATGCAGCAGAAGATTCACATGCACAAAGGCCTGGGTCCAATGTCTGCCCTGTGACAAATACAACATGCAAAATGTTGCAGTAAGATCAAAAATGTGTGAAACTATGCACATTAAATATTCTCAGACTTTCTAACAAAGTGAAACTCTTGCTGTTTTTGTTGTCCCAAGATTAATGTAATATATAATGCCTTACATTTTTTGTATTGTTTATTATTTTCATGTAGTTGTCATTTGTCTTCCCCTGACCTTCGCTGACCTTTGCTGCTGTAAGTGAATTTGCCTACTGAGGGATCAATAAATCAAATAGAATTTCATCTAATCTAATCTAGTAAAGTCTAGTCGAGTCTCGTCTAATCTTTGTATTACCCTGCACATAATACAGTAGATTTGGGGGGGAAAAAAAACAAGAAAAAGCTTACAATCAGCTTGTGATTTCCACTCATTGATTTACACAGACACTTTATTCAGATGACCAGTTTAACTGCTTGTTAACACAAATATCTATATATACACATGGTCTGGACAACCCGATTAAGGATAAATGTGCCTTTTTCCCTATGCAAAAGACCATCTCCAACTCTCTAAGAACACATTGAACCTTGAATCAGCAACAGCAGATCACCGGACGCTTAATTATAAACAGAATGCTAGAATAAGTTAGTGTATATTCACTGTAGGGATTACACCACTGCATGCCATTGCCAAAAAATATAATTGTATATCCTCATTCATTATCATCTTTGACAATGTTGTCTGTCAGCCTTTAGATGCTGAAACCACCTTGTGATTGTAAAAAAAAAAAAAAATAAATAAAATAATGCTACAACAGAGGCGAGAAGACATCAAGGCAAGTTAAGTCACAGACGGGACAACTAAATAATGAGCTGAAACTCTCCTAAACCTGCAGATTGGTGATAATTCTCTGCAGGTCCATCACTGTTACTGACCCCATCAATTAAGGCTGCTTTAAGCAAAGGATCTATACACTTCCTCCCTGATCAACCCACACTCCTGCAGTGTAATAGCCATCATTATCTTATCAGCTCCCTCTTGAGTCGTCTCTCTCTGCATCAGAAATGTGTGTGTTATTGCTGTTAAACTGTTTGCTTCTTGTCGACAAAGTTTAATCGTGTTATCTCGTCTGTTTGGTTCATTTTTGCAGCTCTGTCTGCCCAACTACAGCTAACTACAACAGTTCTTACAGGTTTAAGCCCTTTCATACTGTCCACCTGCTGGTGTATGTTTTTTTTTATTATTATTGTTCTGTTTTTTCACAGATATGGAGGGGGAAGCACCTGGTGTCCTGAATAGAATGAATGGATTGTGTGACAGGAGGCTTATGACCTGCCAAGCCATAGCACAACTGGATCAAAGGGCTCCTCTGTATTTCTTTTTTCCTGATATCTTAGCATTATAACTGTAAAGGTGTCAATTTGAAAGCTTCTAGATCCAGCTTCTGTTAATTTTAACCCTGGGAAAGTTCAATGGATGACACTTCAACCACTAATGGCCCGTCTGGATTGTTAACGCATTCACGTTCCTTTTGAATCTTCTGAAGTTTGAACTCATTTGATGCCCCATGATAATCCCTTTTTCTTACTTGCCTGGTTTAAGGAATCCAGATGTCTATCATGAATTCTGAAGTCCCTCCTTTGTAGAAATGTGCACATTTTTAGGCCATACATTTAAACGAGGTGAACTATGCAGCTCGTCAATATTTGAAGGTTAAATCCTTAGACAGCTCAGCTTCTCTTATAAATTGATGCGATTCTCGTTTTTCTACGTCGAACTGTGACAAAGTTATAGATTCACGTCTTAAATCCAGCGCCGAGGTAAACAGATGTCCTCACATGTAACCATACTGCCATCCTGTGGTGAAAATGTATTATAATAAACGTGGGGCGTAACCTGAATTAGAACAGAATAAGAAAATCGTCATACCCTCTCAAACAAACAAAGATTGTTTCCAACTTTGTTGTGAGGGCCACCCAAAGAACATCTCCCAAATCCTCTGGCCATCCACGGTGTCTCTTCTGAGGAGAGTCTAAGATCAATGTACCAATAATTCCTAACTCCAGCAATGAGACTGATTTACAATTAACTGATTAACCGTAAATAAACAAGTGTTTACTTTTAATTAAGCGCAGAGGGGTCGCTGATTCCTTAATTTTCTTTCTTGAAGGAAAGTGCTGCCCCGTTGATAATTAAAATGACAGCGATTGTTTGATCAAAGGTAGTTTGTCCCCTACAGATATAAGACAATCTGTTGATTGCACACACGCAATGTTTGAGTGGGTGGCACCGTTAAACAAAACAACATACATCTATAAATATACCTGTTAAAGCAGCAACATGAACAGCAACATGCAGATTCTGACAATGACAAAAAAAACAGAAGATAAACTTTTTCTCCTCAGACACGATAGCCCTTGTGTTAAATTCAAAGGAGCGAGTAAGGTGTGTTCTGTCCATCCTTCAGGTCTGACTCAGTCTGTAAAGTTTGAGCAATGACAGCACTGTTAATGCACTCTGCTAGTGGGGAAACGGCAAGTCCTCGGCGTTGTTACAGGGAAACTACAGCAGAGTGGTTTTGTTCACTTTTGCAGGAATGTGGGACGTTGTACCGCAGTCCTGTGAGTGGATAAAGACACAAGAATCTAGAGGTAGACAAGTGAAAGTCTCCGACTCGTCCACTGAGAATGAAACAGCAGTGAATCGACGTACAGGCACCTCCAGGAGTTTTGAGTGGAAACAATGATTTGGAGCTTCTCTGGTTCTTAAGTCCATGGTGACATCACAGCTGGGAGGTGGAACATCCAGCTGGTTTAATCGGTTTTGTCCAGCGAGTGCTGCAGGTTTAGTTCTGTCAGATTTTACACCTAAGTGGGAAACTAGCAAGACATGGGGGGGGGGGATGGAGTCTGTGTGGGACTCCTTTTGTTTGACATGGCACCTTTCTTCCTTGTTATCAGGCTATGAGTGTCTCAACAGGCCTCAGAACGGCTTGTGAGGCTTAACAAAAGTTTGGTCAATAATGTAAATCCAGCGATCTGAACGAGAACTACACACCTGCGCCTCCTCTAGAGTTTGTGTTCAGCCTTTTGCAACCTCTTTGACCGATCACAGGGAATTTAAGAGAGAGAAGGTTCTACACTGACTTTTCATCTGGTACTGCTGCATGTACCCCCAGTGGAAAAGTCGCTTTTTCAGTATTGATAACATCTGCCAATGCCACAAAACAACCTAAAATACGGAAAGACAGTTAGACAATAAATGTAATAAAATGCATGTCAATATGGGCAGACAATTAAAGGGATAAATATATTGTATTTGGTCATGTGTGATATATGGCACAGTGGCAAGTGCTTCCATTCCAAAACACTAGTACTGAACAACAGGAGTGTCAACACTGAGATTCAAAAGACGAGAGCAAAAACTCAGAAATCTCTTCTGTGATATTGTCAGCATCTCGTAGGTGAAAACCATCGACCATAATAGTGAGCACAATTTTTATCATAACAATGCCTTGAGGTTTGGTTTTAAGTTTCCCCCTGCCAGTGTTTTCATTGTATTGTAAAATGAGATGTGATAGTTGAAAATTGGTTGTCAGGAACTCTGGGAGTGCAAAGTTATGTAGTGTCAGCACACGGGTGTAGCCGGAGCGATGAGGCACACAAAAGCCCAATTGCCTTCTCTTAGCCACACGGCAACTAGACAGTAAGTGAAACGTTAATTCCATCCATGACCACCTCCAATCACCAGTTCCATTCTCTACCTGTTATAAAGTCCACTCTTAAAATTAATCAAGGGTACTCTTAGTGGACAAGTAGCTGATAGATGTTTGGGACTCACAAAGGTGCTCTAATGAGGCAGGACACACATTTTTACAGCCATGAGGTGAGAAAGCGAGATCCTCTGGCTCAACTGTCCCAGATGTTGTCCTGTTATCCAGTATCTGGTTGCACTTTGCTAACGCTGACAATGTTTCATCTTGTTAGTGCAAAGCAGTGTGAGGTTGGATTATTTTAGTGGTCTTAGTGTTGTTGTCGCACTATTCTAGTGGAATAACAGGCATTTTAGGAATGTGCACAGTGCTGATAAAATACACTTTATGACAGAAAAAGCACCAGCAGCTTGGCGCCGAGTTGTTCTTCAGTGATGAAGATGTGATATGGCAAGACGGTATGATAAGAGCAAGTCAGACAGTCTGAGTCAAGGCCATTGTTTGTTGTATTCCAAGGAAACAGTGGTAGTCTATGTTTGATGGGGGGGGGGGGGCTGGTTGTGCTGCATTACACTCACCAACCAAGGGCAACTGGGATTTACACTCACAACTAGATTTCTAGATTTACAGAGAATGACTCAAAGAGAAAACATCCAGTGTGCTGCAGTTTTCTAGACAAAAACACCTGATACCAGAGGTCAGATGAGAATGGCCATAATGTTTAGGAAGCCAACAGTCAATCAAGGTATGCAGAAGACCATCTGTAAATAGACAACACAGGCGACAGCAGCACAAGACCACTCTGGGTGCTACTGCTGCCACTTTATTTGGTGCCATGTTTGCCTAGTTATGTGGATGGTGTGTGAACATGTTTTAATTCTCTCTGAAATAATGATCAGTGGAGTAGAGTGTGGATACTTTGACCTAAGCCAAACAAAACATGCCAGGTTTGGAAGAGTGATATTTGAATTGGATAACACTGGCTAGGGTGGCACACAGTCCAAAAACATGCAGCAGTTGTAAAAAATAATGGTAGAAGAAGTGCTACTGGTGTGGAGAAAAAAAAGGAAGATAGACAAGGCAACAAACTGGTTCTCTCAGAGATCTGTTTGTGTTAAAAGGTTATTTCCACTGCTGCCTAGTGCTTGCTCATTGTGTGATCTAAGCAAAGATGCCTTGGGTGATTTGGTTAGGCTTGAATTGACTGTTAATTAAATGTTAAATATTTTAATATTCAATCTTTTGAAATGCAGTAATGTTTCCGACAGAGAGGATATCAACTCCAAAATGTGTCTGTCAGGGTCCCAGTAGAGCCTTGCCATTGGATAGAAGGGACTAACTAAAAATAAACCTCAAAAATAACAAACTCATAAACATTACTTTGTGACATGCTATAATAAAGAAGCCATCCAAATCAAACGTATTAGGAAAAGCTGGGGGTATTATTGGGTCTGACAGCCTTCAGTATTCACTCACACACCAGGAATTAGCTTTTGAAAAGCGCCAACAATAAAGGACAAATTAGTCCACAGTTTCTGAAGCTAATTCTTGGCACTCATGTGTGATTTTTAACTGTGGTAAATGCAAGCATTGTGAAAATATGAATAAAACTGAATTTGTTTTTAAAGATGAATTCAGTGGCAAAACCTTTTCAGTCAATATTTTCATAAATTGCAATGCCACCCATGTAGTGTATCAAATTGAGTGGCTGCTTTTATGTAGGCCTTGTAAAAAAAAGAAGACTAGCTGAGCACAGGTATACTCTATGCACCAACACTCTCAATTACCCTATGGCCAGGTAATACATGGAAGCCAATTACAGGAGTGATGTAACCCTCAGAGTGAAGGTCGAATATCATCTTTTGTTTTGTTAACATTAAAAAGTGCATGGTGCTATAACAGCTATTATCAATATGTTCTCAACAGTGGATCACAACTTAATAAGTCAATGAGCTTCATCGTCGTTCGTCATTTCTAAGATTTTTGAGCTTTAAGTATATTTAACTTTAACTAACTTTAGTAGTGTCACTATTATTTTTCGATTATAATTCATTTTGATTACAATAGAGGAGGAGGGCCTAGTATAAGCTATAAATGCTTTGTCCCTCCTCCTGCACCTGTTTTTATCTATTGTGCATCGCATTTTATATTATGTATTTTTTTTTGTGCAAATAAATAAACAAACAAACAAACACTGCTTTAATCAGCATGAGCTTTTAGCACTTTTTTTGCATATAGTTGCTGTTTTTAGAGATAAGCCTAAGCGTATTGGTGCGTGATTACATCAATGCAGAAAGAGTCAGCAGCTCTAGCTTGGTGAACGGTGCAGATAATTTTGCGACGATAAGTTTGATACACAACGGATGGCAGGGGTTGAATTTGCGTTTATCAGTTTGATGATGCAAATGTTGCTACATAGCTCTTGGATGTGCACATAAACATTATTGCAAAAAAGAACAATTAACATTAATAACAATAATGAATGGATGGGATTGCAGTGGCGCCTGCTCTCACTGAAGGAATGTGACTGATAATGTTTGGGACAACATTTCATTTAGCACTGATAAAGAAATAAGATCTCTTTGTTTTTCATTATTAAGAGTAGTGTCTGCACTGATGCAAAATCAATGCATCCTGGAATAAAAAATGCATCAAAAGCGCGTGTATGTGTCTGTTGTCCTGCACAGGTTAAAAGAACAACAGGTTAAAAATGAATACGACATTTCACTCATTGATTGAACTTTTGTATTATTATTTTTCTTCAAAGTTAAGTTCAAAGTGATGTTATTGTTAGGTAAGTGAATAGCCCAGATGGTTTGGTGCAGTCGTGGGACATGACATGCTAATTGTTGCCAAAGCTTTAATTAAGAGAGAACATGTCTAGCTACATTATCCCAGACTTGACTCTTTAAATTGTCCAACATTAAGCTTTAGCTGACAGAGACAGTGGCATGTGTGTGTGTGCATGTGTGTGTGACAGGGCAAACCATGACCCAACATTGTGCTTGCAAACCAGCCATGGACAAAAAGGCAAAAGATGTTGCACTTGTCTTGGTCCAATTTGCATTTTGTGTCTTATTTGAAGACCACCTACTGCAGCACAGACAGGCAGTGGGGGGGGGGGGGGTGTGGGGGATTGTGGGGGACTGTTTAGTGAGCATCTGGCACTGCCTGATGTCACTGTACTATTTAGCCATCATTCAAGGACTTAAACTTACACCCATAATGCTTTTAATACCACCTTAATTAAAGTCAACAATGCACTCTGATGCTCCACTACACGGCAGTATCCAATGTTATTTCCTAGAGGTGTCATTTACTCTCGGGCATCCATGTATTTGTCTCTCTACCCAACTACCCGAGCGTCTGTAGGATAAAAGCTCTTTACTGAGGAGGTCATGATGGAGGAGCGTCCAATACTTCACCGACTTCCATCACAAAGTCTCAGAGTGCCACTTAAACAAAAACCACTGACTACACATATATACTGTATTTACATCCAGAAATAAAGCACTTATTATTATACACTTGTAAAGTACAAGAAAGATTCCAGTGTTTGGCTGTAGAAATTGTGCTATTTTTTAGAAGAATAAACACTTAATGAGATATTGCTATATTTTTAGTGGGATTGCTGTGAACAAGCATTATTATGTTTTTCTGCAGTTGTGTACTCTGTCCCTATGTATTTGTGCATTGTGTGTGGTTTGTGCAAATAAATTTGCCCATCGGGGACAATAAAGATTTTCTAATCCAATCCCACTATATTTTGTTCCGCAGTGGCCATTTTTTCTTATTATTTCATTCTACACTTTTTGCACATTTTACTGCTTCTTCGGAAACACAAATGTTCAGCTTTCTTACTAGTTTCACATACTTTGACATACAAAAAAAAATCATTTTAACATCAAAACCTTTGCAAAAAGTGAGATTTTCAAGCCTCAGTTCAGCTCTTTCATGACCTTCACAGATTTTACATAGTTACAGTTACAATTTCATGGAATTTCAGATTGGTGTGTTTTGTGTGGAAGTTTCACTTCTGAGAGTGGTTGTTCAACTGCATATGTCCTACTTTCAATCCCTCATTTTGCAAGTTCTCTCTGAACATTCAGACACTCCAAAAACATTGAACTCATCATTTCAACTTCTCATTCATACTGTACCAATTCAATGCAGCATGCCAGATTGGCTTCAGCACCGGCGGAAGGACTTGCAATCCCACTGCAACTTCTTCAGAAATTGCTTTGTATTGTAATGAGCCTCTACCTTTGCAGTTTAACATCACACTCACTGCTGCAGTGCATTTGCTACGCATCACCAGGTCTGCATGAACTAAGCCCACGTAGCTACTTACTAACCTAATATACTGGATTTGGATTAAAGTCCTCTGAACTCCATGAAGAGGTACTTTGGTTGAGCTTAGGCTAAAATAAGACTTGGATAGATGTGAAAAAAGTATTTCCAACATTGTTTCTCATGGGCACGAATGACAGCCACACAGCAACACATTCTGCCTCCAGGCGATTTTGCTACCATTTCAACTAGACTGGCAGATATGACGTGATGTGAATTTGTGTCATTGTAAAAGTAATACTTATGAAATTCTAAAATTTTGTGGTAACGCATTATAGTGATTCGTTACCACAAAAAGTAACACAATGCATGACTTATCCCAACACTGTTGTTGTGCGGTTGTTAATCAGCAGACAGCAGTGAAAACATTGGAAGGTTTATTTTGTTGGGTGCGTGTCATCACACATCCATGGCAGTGGACAGTACACACAAAACATGGACATTATTATTTTGTCGTGTTTGGTAACAGCTCTGTTTAGACGAGCAGACGACTTGGGCTGACATGGTTTCCTCACCTCAGAGTCAAACTGACTACCACGTCACTGCAGGACAGTGTCATTGCAGATGAGGGAGACAACAAAAGGCACCAAGCAGACCTCCTCTGGGCATTGACTTGGTATTTACTAAAGGAAGACTGTGTGGTTGTGCCCAGTAAGTCTAGATATCTTACTACTTGCAGTGGTTGCCAAGAAAAAAAAATGCATGGTAATATAAAAAATATTGTCGATCCATTACAGGAATTGGTCAAACGCTTGGTTAGAAACTAGACAAAATGTTTCTCTGAAGGTTTCAGGTTTTAGCTGTGCGTGACTGGACTTGCTTTACTTCAATTGAAGATGTTTAACCTTCCATTTCAACACCTTTTCATACATTTATGTTAGTTACAGCAGTGGCATTAATGCCTTTATACATTTACAAACACTGCAACAACCTGACATTTGACAAGGTGTGTTGAAAAATCTTCATCAAACGATTACCTCGACTATGATACAATTAAGACAATTTTGTTGTGTCAAACCTGACTTCTCCATGTTAAGCACATTTAAAAAGCCTTGAAAAGATTAAATATTACAAATAGGCAGCGCAATCTGCTGCAAAACAGGGATGTGATTACATTGATTTTCATGCAGCTGTTTTAATGTCTTCAAATGTCACACAGGTTATTTTATTATGATGTTTCTAATTAAGTCTACCAGCAAGACAAGCCTGCAGATTACATATCAAGGCTTTTAACATTTTTTCATGTCAATAAACTAAAAGTCCATCCACTCGCTGGCCTGTCGAGCACTTCCGATAAGCACCTATAGTCGAAAATGGCAGATGTAAATGTGCATGAAACTATGAGCGTGTAGTTATCAGGTGATATGTACTTAAGATGAGCTGTTTGATGGCTTACAGTCCCTCCCAGCATGTTATTAATCATATCTAACGACTCCAGATATCGCACTAAACACTTTGCACTAAAGGATTCCCCCACTGCTGCAGGCAGTTTGCGCTCAATACGCTGCCCAAGGCATGACTGTGTTACACATGACAAGAAGTGTGTGTGTGTGTGTGTGTGTGTGTGTGTGTGTGTGTGTATGTGTGTGTGTGTCAAGAGTTAAGGGAAAATGGTAGGGATGAGAGAGGGAGGAAAAGGGTAGAGAAAGAGCTGCCTGATCTCAAGCGGCAAATTAGGGCCTCTCTGAAATCAATAACAGGGGAGCCATGCACAGATTTCATTAGCTGGCAAACGTGTGGAGCTAAAGGGATGCAAACGGATATTGACATTTTGAGATTGATTGATCTCTTCTTTTCTCAAAAATGTACACACTGAGTTGCAATGCAGAGTTTGCACCGGGTTTGTTTGCTCTCTGATTGTACATTCAATCTCGAATACCATTTTGCCTGTGACCTTTTTCCATGAACAAAACAAACTCGCTTTATATTCACCATATAGTCCTATGTTGAAAGTTGATACCGTGGATGCTTAAAATGAACTTGCTAGGTCAAATGACAGTCATACCCAGCATGCCCTGCAACGCCCCTCTACTTTGCCACCGGCCCGAAAATATTTCTTCCACAAGATTTAAAAATCAATAAACAAAAGTGACATTCAGGCCTTTTGCATCTAAAGCAAGTCCACCTTGTCACAGAGGCAGCATTACCAAACACATCTAATGCATCCTGCCAAGTAGATGTAACAGATAGTTCGACATGACTCAAATTCTATTTGCTATTACATTTTAGCCTAATTAGGTCCCAGATGGGTGTGGTCTACCACAAAGAAGAAACCGGAGAGGAAGGGAAATGTTAGGCATTCAGTGATTCAGTCGATGTAGGATAACAAATGATGGACTACTTTCTTGATATTATATGAATTTCCCATGTTAAATTAAAGCCGAGTCATATGGCGGATTACGCAAAAAAAATAAAAATTGGATGCTGTCCAATCAGCAAAGGCCAAGGCAACACTGAGCACTAATTATTAATTCATGCATTTCCCTAAGCAAGTCCACCTCATCATGACTGCAGAATAAAACATTTGTTTATCCCTTATCTCACCTTATATTAGTTTTATGGGACCAGACCAGGTGCTACAGCAATGTGCTACTCTGCCATCTTAATTTCACATCAGTCCTTTGATTTCCTGCAAGCATCTGATAAATGTGGCATTGTGATATTATTGAATGATTAACTGAGCCCGAATATGTGCTTTGAAATTTCCATTCATTATGGTGCGTCACATTTTATCTGCCACACATTTAATCATTTCCCCATGTGCACATTAATAATTACAGTAGTACCTGTGTAAAGAAGGAGAGAGTCGCTTGATAAAAGTGTCTGCTGCTGTACAATCACAGAGCTGCACAACGCAGTCTTTGTGACACTTAGTCCCTCCATAGTCAATTCTTGGTTTTAAAGTGTGAGGTTTAATGATAGAGTGAGATGAAAGGTAGCTATTTTCCATATAGTAAGCATAAAGCTCCTGTCAGTGAAATACCCCCCAAAAAAAGAAAAAACATAAATAAATTAAATAGCTCTATATGCTGCCAGCTATCACTGGTGACATGGGTCTCAATCTCATGGGTCTGGAAGTAAATCCTAGACAGAATTGTTATTTCACAACACTTAGGGAGGGGAGTACTCACAGCTACAGACAGGAAGGAAGCTAAAAGACATTACAAAGCTAACAGTACCTTTAAGAATCAAAGAGTCACTTTCTGTGTTGGATGTAATGTCACCCAGAGAACATTATTGCTCTACTTTAGTTTTGTGCCATGACACCTTATTGCAACTGTAATGTAGTGGACTTAACAGAGGATCAGATCCTGCTTATGTGGTGAAACAACCTGTACTCGTCAGTTTGCATGAACAATATTAACACGTTTATTGCATAATAATTTAACACAAACAACAAAAAGGGTTTGCATAACTCCATGACAGCACATCATTTCCAAATAATCCAAACTCCACTTTCTCATGTGCATCATCTGTACACCAGCATACATAATCAGCAAACAAAAGAGCAAATCTTGAAGTGCAATATATGGGCTTTCATCACAGCATAGGTCTTAAGTGTAATACATATTTATCTGCTTTTTGGATAGCTTGTGCCATCAGTATTCTCTTTTTGTTTTCAAATCCAAATCATGTTTTTTTTCTTCATGCTGCATTGGTTTGTTATCCTCACACTGTCATTTTCCACAGCCACAGTGTAAAAATTGGTACCAGACAATCAGCCACGCTACCATTGGCTCATGAGAGCCGGGGAGTGGCTGCAGGTGCAAGGTATTTGTTTCTCATAAAATCATCGTGCTTACAGAGTCTAATATAATTGCTTTATGATTATCTAATTTGGCCCACATTTCGCAATTCCAAAGTGCCCATGGTTCAACTATACTGTATGATGAAAGAAGGATAATATGTAAAAATCAGTCTGAGCCCATCTGTTTCCATTTTCATGGGGTAATTAGGGTGATATTCAGAAGAATGAAGAGCATTTGTTGCTGGCTTTCTTCGAAGAAAGAGACGATAGGTACAGTAACATGGACAGTATAACACCTCTCAGATCCTCTAGCGATCATCAGCTATATTACACAGGTCCTTTACATCTGTAGTCTCATCGTTCCTGCTTTGAAGTTTTTTCATTCTGTGGCCTTAAGACAAATATAAACCATTATTGCACAGCATTAATATTTCATATTTATTCATGGGTTAGTATTCTTACTAACATATCAACCCTGTGTTGGCGCAATTACAATTATAAGAAACTGTTAACTTAATTATCTCGTGTTCTTTCATGAACGGAGGAATTGTTGCATTCATTGATGACAGTTGTAAAGAAGTGGTTGCTGTGAATGTGATTCACACAAAGTCACTGCAGAGACTGGGATTAAATGCTGGCTTTGGTTAAGCATCGTGTGTCCATAGTTACTATGTACTCCTCTGTATTAAATCAGAACACAATCTTACTCAAACTATAGCAATGTGATGTAAGAGTTCAAACTGTTGAAAAGAGAAATTATGTGGCAGTCATTATTAACGGACAAAAAGATCTGAAGCTTTGCACTGAAAACATTTTGCCAATGTCTTATTTTGTATTAACAACACAGCTCAAAATAAAAATTACATTTTCACATGATAATCAGAGCCTGTCAATAACCATCAAACGACTTCAAAACCTTGAATAACAAACATACAATATCAGACTGCAAGCGCAGTAGTCACATTTAGTCCCTTTTTTATTTTTTTATTTTTATTTTTTTTTTACAATTGAAGCTTTTACATATTCTAACCCTTACTGAATGCACTGAATGTCCTGTCCTTGCACTCATGCAGATCTCAGGGAGCAGCAGACTGGAGCACCCTCTGCATTTCTGACTGCGTTCAGTCACTGGCAACTGAATTTTTTTCTTATTTCTGGAGGAGCGCTAGAGAAAATAATTGATGGCGACTTGAAAAAACGGGAGGTGTGAATAAAGAGCTGCGGGGTGGGCGGTAGGGAGTGGAATCGAGGGGATGAATACCTAAGTATTTAGCCTGAGTCAGACCCACCGCCGCCACCACCCAAAAGGAGGAGAATTTTCTCAGCGGGATATCAATCCCATTTCTTCATGTCTCCCGCTGTGCACAGGTCAATTATATCTTTATTACAGTAAAATGCAGATCATTTTCCTGCACAATGTACGCAAAGAAAGAGTGATGGGGTAAGGTTGCAGAATCTCCTCTTTCTGGGATACGTGCTGCTTATGCAGTAGACATGTTACGAATGGGGAGTTCATGGTCATAAACAAAGGCAGGAGTTCACTAATCTAATAGCGACCTATACTCTTAAACCAAGTCATAACCTCAGACTATGTTAGCGTGTATTCAACTTGACACTTTGAAGCATCAGCACCTTTGCCTGGGTGAGGAAACGTGTCGTTTTTGACTCTCTACTCCATAGGATTGATGCCAGAGCTCCAAATCTAAAGGTTTCTAGGTGGAGCTTTTTATTCATTTCGAACAATATTTGGAGTTGGGAGAACAATATGGAAATTGCTGTTTAAAAAAAAACTGTCATATGCATTGTTTCCCCTTTCTTTAATCTGGCTTTTTGACATTAGAATTTTTTAAAAATGCTGAAATGGGACCCCTAAATTTGTCAGCCATGGTGAAAGTGTAGCATTCAGCAGTTTTTAATGTTGTTATCTATGCTTCTATCCCTCATACTGTCACGTTGTTGCAGCCTGACTGGCATGCCCACATTCCTTACTTACTTAATAATAACACGCCGAGAAAACGTTGAAAAGCTATTGACAATGTTGTTGTTTTTCCAGCTGTTGAAACTGTTGTCAAGTGTTTACAGGTGAATATAATTAATTCTGAAGGAATAGCAACCATTAGCATCATTCCACTTACATAAGTTCTAGCAACAGAGGTTAAAAACATTGAGATTAGATCAATGCAAACACTAGAACATGTGAGCAAGTGCTTATGAACAACATCCGTTTAAATATCAATAAATAGCTGTGCAG
The DNA here is from genome assembly GCF_963457635.1 of Microchirus variegatus. Classification (NCBI taxonomy): domain Eukaryota; kingdom Metazoa; phylum Chordata; class Actinopteri; order Pleuronectiformes; family Soleidae; genus Microchirus; species Microchirus variegatus. Next base: position 16,206,276 of record NC_139815.1, on the reverse strand, counting down.
TCCCCCTGTTCCATAAACCTGCAGGCATTTTAATTTGTACTGACCCCATTATCCATCCATTTACTTGCCTCTGCTGTTTAGGGCTGAGGAACCTCTTCCATGCAGCATGCGATGGATGGCGGATGGTTAAACTGTAGGACAGGTCACATTAAGACAGTAACACACCCACAGGCTGTTTAAAATCCTCACAGAAAAGCCTCTTTGGGCTTACTCTGAAAAATCAATTACTCATTTTATTTTCCTAAATAAAAGCAGCCACATATTACCTCATCTGAACAACTTCACATGTACTGGCCGATGCAGCTTCTAACTATAAACAAAACAATATGTAAATCTAAGCGCACTATCCATCGCACTGCGACCACTTTGCAGGTTTAATTATCCAGTTTAATTATAACATACAACAAGGGGAAGGGAAACCGCTCAGCAGGGAGAGAGAATAATCCAAAAGTGAAACATCAAGTGTCAGAAGAAGGCATACTTTGTTCTTTTACTTTGCTCTATTTTAATTTTTCTCATATATATCTGCACTAGGGTGATTTAACAGCGAGCTCTCAGTTTCCTGTCCTTGTGTAACATTCACTTTGTTTCAGAAGAGTTTCATCCACCTGGGGCGTCAAAGGGGATATTACTTTAAATCATAGAGTAAAGAGCAATAGTCATAAATTTTACACATTTGGTTTGAGTCATTCATTCCTCCTCTTACAATACAGTGAAACATTTTGGAACCGACGTCTCAAAGCTGAAGATACAATAAATGAAAGTATATAAATAATACAATGTCAACATTTAATAATGAATCCTGTGTTGGTTTTTACTTGTTGCAATGACTCTAACTTGACAAAATTATTATTATTAATATAGCTAATTGCCAGGAAAGGCCATTTTTTAGAGGTGCACAACTTCAAAAAAATATGATTCATAATGATAAGCAATCACAATATTATGTTAACGGCATATAATTATAGCTTGAACATTCACAAATGTAATTGTAGGACTTGGCTTGGTTTGTCGGAGCATGCTGTGTGTGCACGTGTACAGTATAGGTGTGTTTGTGTATGTGTGTGTGTGTGTGTGTGTGTGTGTGTTGTCTTTGTTCACAAGCTCCATGCATTAATCTGAGCTGGTGACCCACAATTCTGCATTGCCTGGGTGCTGCGACTGCTACCTCCTTTTCCTTGTTGTGCCAGATGCCTCACGCACTACAGATGTTTACCAAGCACGTGTGTCAGCCTCCCCACGGCGAGTGAGCCGGTACAAGGATAGATGGAAGATGGGAATAGAAGGCCCCGCCTCCCCCTCCTGTGCAAGGTTAATCTCATCCTCAGCCGCAACTGGCATGTCACCCTAATGAAGCCCCAACAGACGAACACTTAATAAGAGTTAAGAGTAAATTAACCTTGAAGACTTTGCGCGCATATCTCCCTTTTTCATACACTTTACGCATCCATTTCCCACGATCAAGGACGAGCATTCATTTAGCTGGAGGAGGTCAGAACAAAAGCATTCCCTTGATGGTTGCAAATTTCTCTCTGACATCTATGTTCCAGACGGAGCGCCAAGGAGAGGATGAGCCTCTGTTTCCCTCTTTAATGTTGTCTGAGGCAGATAAAAAACTGCAAGCCTCTCCGCCACCCGCTCACTGTTTTTTCTTCTTGCTGCTGATCAATGCTCTTAATGATGGTAATCAATCAAGAAAATGAAAGATTTACTCTCCAATATTAATTTTGCTCAGCATCGATTGAGGAGCAAGGAGTATTACTGCCATTAATGCCTTTTGAGGTGCGGTATTGAGTTGCTTGCCTCTAAAAACAAGTCATTTGTCTTTCATTTCAACAGTTTTATTACACCTTTAAACATAATAAGAAACAGATAACAATCACCTGAGGTGATATTTAGTAAACTCTTTGATAACCTGGTGTGGTGATGCCTTATTTTTGAGATATTCATGTTGAAATTTGGTATTAGTACCAAATTGTTAACATGCTCTTATGGTGAATTCGTTCATCTAGCTAACATACTTTTTTTTTTTTTACTGCACATCAGACCTCTTTGCATTCAAGAGCCATTTTATCTGCATCACATCAGCTTTTCAGATAAAGGCAAGAATAGCCTGGATCTGTGGCTGTACTCGTTTTGTAGTTTTGTGGAGAAAAGCTCCATCGGTCCAGCTGTTCAGTTCAGGCGTTCTGTTAAGTAACCTGTTTTTCACCCGGCACACTGATAATTTTTCTGTCTACACCGTGTCATATCACACATGTAGAAACACAATGATTCCAGTCTGCCGCTGCGGTGACTCGGGGGGTACGGCGATGACAGCCGGCGCTAATGATACGTCATTCAGTGAACCACAAGGGGCAGACAACATGCCAAACCGACGAAAGAGTTTATGCCACAAGCTGATTCTCCTCGCGATACGGTGTCACGTTATCATATCAGCTGATCAAAGGCTGATGGGAGAAATTGAAAGCTCCGTGCTGCTTTTTACTGACACTGGCACAAATCTCTCTCCCTTTTTTTCCAAGGTGTTTGCCTGAGAGTAGCATTGCGATGAAACACGCATCACATTTTGTTTTTATACATTTGGTTATGCCTTCTATTTCCTTTCAGAAAGTGAAGTCCACAAGAAAGTAATGTTGCTGTGGATGTCGGAAATGTGCAGATAATGACCCCAGTTATGGTCTCTTTCTTGTTATGTTGATATGGATAGAGTGCCTTTTGCTCTGTTATTCACCAGTATAACAGAGCTTAATACTTTTAAGCCAGGTTGCTGGAGTGCCTTTCCCGCACCCCCCCCCACCCCGTCTTTCTTTTGTCAGTAGTATATACATGTACCTCAGCTTCAGTGAGAAAAGTGGAGCAGGTTTTGTTGATGACTTAAGGGATGGAAAGCACACAGGGGCTTCTAATGCACCTAGTATTTAAATAATCCCCGGGTCTCCTCCATCCTTTTGATGCTTTTGTTCACTTTTTAAAGTTATCACTATAGAGCCTGTACTGTTGGCTTGAGGAAGAAGAGAGGGGGAGAGGAATAGCGAGAGAGAGAGAGAGAGAGAGAGAGAGAGAGAGAGAGAGAGAGAGAGAGAAATGAGAAAAAGAGAGATGTCGAATCGTGCCGCTATACCTTTTCTTCTGCATCCAGTTCCCAGACCGTGAAAGAACATCTGAATACACATTCAAAATCTTATCTGACTCCAGCTGTACTGACGAATTCCTCCTTTTACAGGCAGTCTAGAAAGCACGGCAGAGGGGAACCCAGGAATAATCAGCTATGCTTATCTTTCTGCTGTACTGAGGGGAGCTATAATGAGACTCACTCATCCATAGTGAAAAGCTTAATAATTCATTGTGGTAGCTTTGCAGGTGAACCCTATCACATTACAGTTTAAAAGCTCTAAAGCTAGTATTGCTGCAGGGGAGAGCAGCTTGGATGAACACTAGGCTGAAAAGCCCACATGCATACAGGTGCGTGGATGCCACCAACACACATACACACCCACACCACTGTTAATGAGCTCCAATTTTCTCCAAATCGACTTGTACTGCAGTGTACAGGCTTCCCCCGGAAGACTATCAGCACCATAAGTGACAAGCAAGAGGTTCTTAAAAGTGGAAAACACAAACAGTGTTTATTGTGAAGAGGCACCCTTTCTTTTCTTCTTAATCTGAACAGCTCTCATCATATTAGCCAGCGTAAATCACTCGTCCCCGGAGAACAAAAGTTAACATTCCGTGGGCACAGTAGTGGAGCGAGAAACAGGGAAATAAAACAAAGCATATTACTTTTATTTGTCTCAAGGGCAAAAGAGTTCAGTACAGTCAAGTTTCTTTTTTTTTTATAATGCCACAGACCCACTGGCAAGGTGCCATGAAAATCTTACAAAAAGGGGTGGACATTAGTAGTTGTGTGCTTTGACACCCTATAGTTGTTCTGATTAGGGATTGAAAACAGTATCCTGGCATTTTTTTTTTTCATTCCCTCCTAAAAACCCATTTTCTTCCAGGGAACCTTCAGACATTCTACAAAGATGGGGTCGGCTTTGCCAGTGACCTCTGGCACTAACTGTCTGTGGAGCGCATCCCATATGGGTTGGACTGTGGCCCACATGTCCTCCAGCTCCCTCCGTCGCTCCTTCTCCATCTATCTGTTGCTTTCTCTGTCGTTTACCATTCTTCCCTCTCTGTAGGACAGACCAATGAGCTTGGGTTGCTTGGCACAAGGACTGCATACCGAAGTGACCTTGCAGGGCTCCCTAATGGAAAACTTGGCATTGTTCCACAGTTTCTCAGCCAGCAGACATGCACCCCACCCTCTACCACCCCTACCACTACCACCTCGTCCTGCTCTATAGATCCGGGCAATACTCACCTTTAACCCCCCCCCCCCCCCACACACACACACATCTTCCCACCCAAGAGCTGGGACACATCACATCAATGACATTAACTGTCACTCAGTAGCAGCAGATAAAAGCTCCCTGGCCTGTTTCACTGTGGGGATAGTGTGGAGTCAAGGGGTGAATTATCTCACTTCAAGGGAGCTATACCACAAAAGTTGACAGAATAAACACTTTGGAGTGTGTTTTTGCATGTGCGTGCTCAACCCGAGTGGTGTGTGTTTGCACATTCATTGTTGAGAAGTGTCAAAACATGGAATTACAGTCGCCCTCCCCCAACGCAACATCCCCCAGGAAACAATTTTGATGGGATTAAACGATCAAGTCCAATCATTTAATAAATCACATCTTAGAGTATTATCTAGTGCTTAAGTCATATTAGATGATCCGCCGCGACAACACAGTAACGCAACAATGACATTATCATGCATCTTTTGTGCAGATGAAATCTCCAAACCAGTATTTAATGTGGTTCACAGTTTGAAAGAAAATGTGTTGAACTACTATGAATATTTAATCACTTAATTAATAGAACTGTACCTCATTACACGGCTATTGTAAAACATATGATTCCGTTTAAACATTAAGTAAGACTGGGAGTTGGGGCAGTAAAGTCCTCTTTAGTCAGTCACAACAGTGGATATTTCTGTTTTTAACATTTGAAGGCAAAATATGCCAAAAAAAAAAAAAAAAACATAGCTCTTTACTGTATGACAGGATTTTAGTAAAAAACACATTTTTTACCTGCTGGTTAATCCTGTGGAACAGGTTTAGTGCTGAAACAATGGTCACTGAAATGTCTTTAACACCAATATTTTTGAAATTCTTTCACATTTACACAGGCTTTTCCAGCTGTCAGAGAATACGACCACTCTGCTGAATATGCTTGGTTCCAGCAGTCTCACAAGCAATGTCACTTGTCTTTGATTAGCTGTTGTTGCGGCACAGAATGAGGTGTCATATTACTTGTCTCTTGGTCTGTGATCTTGTCGCACATGAACAAAAACCTTGCAGAACTCTCACATATTTTTATGCCTTGTGTGTCTGAAACAGAGAGCTGCTGGTTTTGGCATCTGACATCTGATTTATCCCCAAATCCCCAAAAGCGCTGCCCGCTTCCATATGGTACCTTTGTCGGCCAGTTGTGTTGTTCACAACAAAAGCTGCAAAACACTGCGTGATCACACACGGTCACTGTGGAGCATGTGGTGTGTGGTCATGAATCTGGCCAAAAAAAAACAACATAAAAAACCCCAATCACTGAAATTAATTATAATGGCCTTAAAGGGGAAATATTATGCAAAATCAACTTTTTAATCATTCAAAGCCTTATATTTGGGACTCTGGAGTCCTATCAGTCAGCAAAGTGTGAAAAAAGATGACTCAGTCCAAGTACACGCGATGTTGACTTCTGCACTCATTGGGACGTCACAATGCGCTACAGAGTGCTGGCAAGGGCAACAGTATCCGAAAAACCAGAAGTCCGCGAAAAGTTCTATTCATGGCTCCACAGTGCAGCACAGAGTCCTACACAAACTTCCAGCCTCAGAGGATTTATCTCCCCAGTGTATTCATGTTATATATCACAGCAATGTGCCCGCTAGAGCCTGCAAATGATCACTTTTCCAAATGCTAATTGCGGTTAGCTCCCAGTAGCCTCTGTGGCGGATGTCATTTCCTGTCCCTTAAGTTTTGTTTTACTTTTTTTTTTAAGGTGGACCTAAACAGAGCGTTCTGAACATGGCTGTTTTGGCAGGGTGATTGAACTGCTGTGGTGCTTCATCCCTTAAGCCCAATTTATGCTCTGCGTAGGTTACGTAGAGCCCTCTGCGTCGACGCAGAGGCTCTGTGACAGGCTCAGCGTCGACGCAGAGGGCTCTACGTAACCTACGCAGAGCAGTCTCCGGCTGCACGAAATATTTTTTAAGTGTCCGTCACTCCGTCAAGGGACAACAGAGAAGCCAAGAGCTACGATTGGTCCTCAGGACAGGCCGAGCGAAGCTGCTCTGTGCCGGCTCACAGTGCGCACCGAGCATCCACAGAGGCGGAGCTGATCACCACTGACATCGTCACAAACCACATGTTTAGACTAAATGGCCGATTTCTCGCCTCAAATTATCTTAAAACTGCGTTCCGTGACACAGAAAAGTGAGAAACGGCCACTGTTTCAACAACAACAGTCTTTCTCTCTCTTTCTCTCTCGGACGCCATTGTAGCCAAAAGCACAACAACCTTGCGCAGCGACCCCTACTGATCGGGCGGGAAATTGCAGCAGGTATCCGTCCACGACGCAGAAGTATGAAGGCTCGAAGTGTCTCCGTGGTTACGCAGTCGGATAACGCATTACACAGTCGGAGAAGTATAATGTGGCCTTTATGGTATTTTGACCAAAGCAATTTCACAGATATGTTCATTAGGACACCAGCGAACTAGTTTAATTTGGATAAATTGGGTATAATATGTCCTCGAAATATATTGTATTCAGATTTTGATAAATGTTTTACCCCTCTTCCTATTTTCCACCACAATTACCAACTCCTGCTTTTGTTTTTGTGATTTTCAGATATACTGTATTCACTTTACACTGAAAGTATGCACACATTTATTGCTTCTGGCAGCGTTGCTGGTGTAGACAGAAGTACCAGCTGATCAGTCCCCATTATACCAGGTCTTACATATTTTATGGCTTTTGTTATGCCTGGTTAATGTTTGGATTAGATAAAGTGTCACATGTGCAAAACCCTTATTTGCCTCTTAGACGAATAGGGAGTTAGAAATGAATACCACTCAACACTGACAATTCACTACTTTATCACGCCCTATTGTCATACAGTCAGAACTGCAGTATAGAACATAATCATGTCCATGTTGGACGAGATCTAAAAGGAGGTTGTGTGGATGTTTTCTGTGGACAAAATACCACACACCCAGTGCAAATCTGTTAACAATGTGTGCCTCGGTAATTTTTGGATCAAGGCAGGCAAGGCTGCAGACTGGAAATCATAATAGACTCACAACACTCATCTAAAATAATACAAAATAAGAAAGTCTGTTATATAAATCTTTTCATTTGTAGGTCAAATTCTTGATCGAATACCAACAGTAGTCATCATTTTTACGCTCATTGCCACTTATGTAGTTTTTAGAAAAATCTAAATTCTATCTCTTCAGTCAACACCATGAAAGGGAAAGACAGTCCAGCCTACGGAGGTAAAACTGCACTTCGACTGGCACAAGACTTCAAGGATTGTAATACAGCCATGGGACATAGCCAGCTGAGCCATGAAAGTAGAATCTTAACAAATCAATTCAGAAACTTGCAGGTAGCTGCAGCAGAGATCATTTCTCCTTCAAGCATTGCTGCAGCATTTGGAGGAGTTTTAAGGGGGAAAGAAACACTTTTCAGAAACTGCAGAGAAGAACAGAGTGAGTCACAGTGAGCCAAATGTATATATATGTGTGTGTGTGTGTGTGCGTGTGCGTGTGTGTGTGTGCGTGGGGGACTTTCTCCATGTGCCTGAGTTTAGATAGATTTCTATAACAGCAGGTGGTTTGCTAGGATGTACAACTGGCCAGTCAGGAAGATAAGACGCAGCTTTAGCCTACTGTTACTATAAAGAAGTCTGGAAATCATTAAGGCAACATGAGTAGGTCAATGAAAGGTAAATCATAGTCAATCAAGTCATATATTATTTTACATGGACACGCATTAGGAATATAAACTATGAGGAGGAAAGTGAAATAAACCTGAACTTATTTCAATGATTGGGAGTTCTTTCAGTCTATTTATTCTATAATAATGTTACTTTATTCTGGCAGGCTACTGTATGGGGAAAGGCAGGTAATGAAATGAATGTTGGTGGATTTCTCTTTGTTTATCAGTCTCTATGCCTGACGAGAGAGAACAACACCTGGATGGTCTTTCAGCTGATCTTTGCCGCAGAACAACAGCAAGTTATATTTGCTGAATCCTGCACTGTATGACATTAGGCTCTGAGGATCAGAAGGTGTGTGAGAATACGTGATATAAGCTGTGTGTAAGACATCATTTTTATTATTATTGTTATTATTATCATCATAATTAGCAAGAATATCAAAAATTCTGGTCTTATAAGGACTTGTAACTTAGTTACTGTGTTGTCAATATACCTACATACATATAATCAATAACCTAAATGAGACCTCATAAAAGACTAATGTCGTGTTTTTCACCGTGTGTCTTTGTATAATTACAATGTATTTAAAAAATAAATAAATAGAAATCCCGAATCCGGATCTCTCTCCGACTCACCAACCTGAATCTTATCAAGGTTTCCTCACTTTCTCACATGTTCCTCAATACCTCGTCTCTGTTTTATGTCGAATATGTTTTACTCTCACCTGTTGTTGGGATGGTTAATGAGTGAGAGGTGGCTATAATGAGGGTTTGTTCCCTGTTGTGTTTTTATCCTTTGAAGCACTTGTTGCATTGATTTGTATGATGCGTCATATCAATAAATTCTGATTGATTCATTATTTTTTTGGGCTATTATCCTCATAAAATTACATCCAGCTCCAAACAGATCAGCTCAAGTGAGACAAAATTTTTTCCTTGGATTATATGTTTTGTTTTCATTATTGCATTTCAGTCAGTTAAGCAGCAAAACAATCTTGTAATAGACGTTTGCAACTCCTCAGATTTCATTGTAGTGAACAATCAAACATTGTTGTGCATTTACTTCTAAGTAATCTAAGTGGCTAAATACAAAGCGATCCTATAAATGTCGTCATGCCAAAGCTCAGCACCATAGTCTGTGTCAGTCCATCAGTGTGACAGAAATAGGTCCATACACCACCGACCACCGCATCAGTAACTGCATTCAAACATGATGAACTGTCAGTCAGTGTGACTTTAAATCCTCTTGGTGTTTTTTGTAAATAGCCATCATGAACAGGAACTGGAACAGAGCTAAAAAAAAAAAAAATGCACCACTGCACCTGATCTGACAGACAGTTTGCTAACAAATCTGCCAAACAAACTCGAAAAGTACATAAAATGTCAATATTGTGTTTGAAGTTTGTTGCACTTCAGCCAAGGGGCAAAGAAATCAATTATGTTAATCACGCTCCATTCTACTACCTGAGAGCAGAATATTTATAAGGACTGCGATTGACTGATTGACGGACACTGAATTATAGTTTACTGCAACCGAGAGACTAATTTCCACCTTCCTTCTTGCACACAGCCAATCATGCCGAGCCATTCACCTGCAGCACCGCAAACCAAACTATGCAGAGCTGATCAGTGAACACCAGGGGCGTCCAATGAGGAGCCCTCCCTCATAGAGACAACTTTGCCATGAGGGGATTTGTGGTTGAAAATGAAACTTTATAAGATCAATGATGTCACAGACTGTCAATAATGACTTGCTTACATGTATTGATATGCTGACAACCGTAAGAAAGGCTTGTTTGGCCAAAGGCTTACTTTGAATCAATACACTTGTCTAAGTTCAGTGACATTGTGTTCACTGGTAACAGGACGTAATGATCTGTTGCCGCGGCTCTATGTTAAAATGCATTTCCCCCCCCATTGGTGTCGGCTGCTGAATTGTGACCATTGGTGCTTCACTCATACTTTTAGCATTTGTATGAGCAGGACTGATTCATTCACAGCAGGTAAATTAAATCAGTCACTTCCGCTGTCTAATCTGACATAAGCCTGCCCTTGAATCCATATAATCTCAGACGGAAGCACTAAGCCTGTAACCTGGACATGGTTATAGAATCTACTGTATGTGTAGCTGATGTCCCTGATGTGTAGACATTTTGCTCTGGACTTCCTTTGATGACATGAACAAAGAAGAGGAGATCAAGATATTTGTTTCCTAACCAAAACCAATCTTTGTGGATCAAGAGCATTTAGAATACAGCCTTTAAAACATAGTTCATATTACAAGTACATATTTCACTGTCTTTTGTCATAAAGTGTACCAAACATTGCAAATCATTCAATATACTGTAAAACTGCATACATGGATGCGTAACGAGTTGATTGAAATGAAAAGCTCACAAGTTCAACTCAATCTCCATATTTCAGTTGGAAGAAAAAAGAAGAGTTTAAAACAAAACCATGATCAAAAATGTTCTTTCTTTGATTGGCGCTGTGCTGCACATGTATCCTCCTGTGCACCCAAATTATCTTCCAGGTGAATTTGCACAACAGCAGCGCACCCATGCACACACAGTTGTGTCCCAATAGCCAAGGCTGCATCTTCCAAGCCTGCCCGAATGTTGTCAAAATAAGGAAGAAGGGGAACCTTTTCTTTTTTCTCTTACTTAATTTTTTCTTTTTTTCTCCCCTAAACTACACACCAACGCAACACACAACAATGCGACACAAACAGCTACAACAATCTACAACAGCCTTGGTGGAGACAAACATCAAATGCAAATAATGAATGAATGAATGAATGAATGAATGAATGAATGAATGAATGAACACTACAAAAACAAGATATAATTAATTAGCTATTTATATCAATTGAATTTTACGGAAGAGGATTAGGGCCACGGAGGAAAAAAAAAATTGAGTTCTGACATTAAACTCAGAATTCTGACTTTATTCTCAGAATTCTGACTTTAATCTCAGAATTCTGACTTTATTCTCAGAATTTCTGACTTTAATCTCAGAATTTCTGACTTTAATCTCAGAATTCTGACTTTATTCTCAGAATTCTGACTTTAATCTCAGAATTTTGACTTTATTCTCAGAATTCTGACTTTATTCTCAGAATTCTGACTTTAATCTCAGAATTCTGACTTTAATCTCAGAATTCTGACTTTATTCTCAGAATTCTGACTTTAATCTCAGAATTTTGACTTTATTCTCAGAATTCTGACTTTATTCTCAGAATTCTGACTTTAATCTCAGAATTCTGACTTTATTCTCAGAATTCAGACTTTAATCTCAGAATTCTGACTTTATTCTCAGAATTTCTGACTTTAATCTCAGAATTCTGACTTTAATCTCAGAATTTTGACTTTATTCTCAGAATTCTGACTTTATTCTCAGAATTCTGACTTTAATCTCAGAATTCTGACTTTATTCTCAGAATTCTGACTTTAAAGTCAGAACTACGGGTACACCGTAAGGACCACTTCGCGGGAGGGTCCCTTTTCATGCAGGTGGGAGAAACGCAGGGTGGCAGAAGATGTCCATCGGCGATTTTTTGCGTGTTCGGGGGGTCCCAGAGGAAGCTATTTCTTTAATGGAAGACCAAAAGGTGAGTGAAAATAAAATACGTGTTTAGGTTATCACCCGCTTACACATTAATGATGTTAGAGACAGTAAAGACCCGACGCATTTCGTACGCTGCGGTAGTCGGCTAATTTCGTCTTTGTGTAGTCAATTGATAATAATGCATTTATTTTGCATACGGACCAAAACAACATAATGGCATGGTCACGTTCATGTAGCAATAACATACTATCCACCACTTGTAGCTTAGCTTCCGAAGCTACTCCCGTTTGCCAACATAAACAAACAGATATAAACTAAGAAAACACAAAATCGTGTGGCGCGTATGTACTTTTCTCAACTAAGATCTTAGTGATAAAGTAGTGATTTGTAGCGTTTGCTGGGCTGCAGTCAGTGCCGCTCACGGTACCACTGCTGTGTTAATTTCTTCTTTGTGTAGTCTACTACAGCGTCCGTCACTCATATTTCCAAGCCACTACTGCCCCCTATTGGCGGAAAATGGTATAGCACTAGTTATTTCAGGGGAGTTTCAAATACTAGAAATGTGACAGAAACCCATTTGAATAAGAACAAAACTATACATATACAAAATACCGTTCATCTGTTTATCTAAATAATTACACAGGCATGCCCCTCCTTACAATCAATTGGCCTGTCAATTTGTTGTTTGATCCAATAACAGAACATTGTTTCGGTGTGTTAAAGTTTTATTTAGAATGATCCAGCCATTTAGCTCCATTCACCCTAATTCTCTCAGGTACCAGAGGGCTGGTCAAATAGCCATGGATTTCCCACTATGAAATGGTTTGACAGAAATAAATTAGATAATATCAGGTCTGATTGCAGTATTCAGATACTCATAATAAGTCAGTGAATGTGTAGTCTCACATTGAAAGGGTTATCACTACCTAGCTTGACACCAGTGTACTGATTTAAGGGGCTTAACCTCAACATTATGTTTGCAATGTGTACGTAGAAGAAAATAATTGTCTTTTATTCATTCTTCTTCACAGATTGACAGTGACGTCATTGCACTGATGGATGATGTGACTCTGGTAGACCCATGACTGGAGACCAAATTGCCCTCTCATGATTATTAGATAGATAACAATGCCTGCAATGACAGAATTGGATAACTTGATTAAAATGGAAGTGTACTCCCAAAGGCCAGCTTACATGTGATGAGACTGTTTTTGAACTGTGTTGTTTGCTGATGGAAGAGAAGAAGGGATGGGATGCTCCAGCAGATCCTCTATCTGCAACTGAACTATACATCATGTTAAGAGAGGAACTACTGAAAATTATTTGATCAATGGACAAATCCAATTTTTACGAAATACAACATTAGCCCCAGTGATATAATTTAATAGTATTTGTCTTATCTTGTCAGTATGGACAAGTATGGCTATACTGCAGGTGTTTTAAGAATGTGAAGTAACAGTAATTAAGTAATAAAGTAATGCATTTTGGGTGCAATCAAACACAATGCCTCCTTTTTGTTTTATCATCTTTCACTATTGTTTTTCAATCCAGCTGACAATGAAATAATTTGTAACATTCTATTAACACTGTATTTTAAACCTTATTTACCCCATCACTTTTTACAAATGGATAGGGAGCTTCATCAACATTCAACTGAAGAACTTGATACAAATGTGATTGAAAAAGCACTAACCCTAACCCAAAACATTTTATTAACATTAAAGTAACATTCCAATGCATAAAGTAGCATTTTACAGTCAACGAGGCTTTACTAGAGATCTCAACTAAAGTAATAGTCATGAGCTAAAAGCAGTTACTGAGTGAAAAGCATACAATTTAATTTTGATGGTAAATGAAAAAACTTAAAACTTTAGCCTTAGAGAGTCTCATGTAGCCTCTTTTTCATAAAATATCTTCTACATAAATTACCTAATGTAACATATTAACATTTCAGGTAATACCAGCTACTCAACTAGGGTCTGTAGTATCACAAAATACCTCCCATTTCATCCATAAACATGGTGTAGAATAAAGGCAAGTGTTAATGCGTAAGAAGATGTGCATACAGCTATACTAAAGCTATACTCCAGACTTGCTTATAGCAACAAGGAAATACTTTCTGGTATTGTAATGATAACAAAACACCTGAAAATATGACAATGTGGAACAAGGAAGACTCAACAATTACAGCACCTGCTATTATCAAATTGGTTGACACATTAAGTGTGTAATATAAGAACCCAAAATTATCAAACTGAATTGTTTAGTGCTTGTGCAATAACAATCATATTGTCCAAAATTAGAAGAGATTACATCAGTTTGTGGTCTGTTAATATGAGATCACGACCAATAAGGACAGATGCAGAGTAGCTATATCTTCATAAGATTCAACTGAGACGTGGTGTCACAAGATACTGTAAGACCATCATCATTTTGGTTGATGAACGAACATGTGGTACCAAGAAAATATGACATATACATCAGAATAGCTTCAGTATTTACTATATACACTAATTTGCTTTTGCTATCTAGGAAGTGATATTTTAGCAGTCATCAGCTAAAGTACCTGCATGAAAAGGGACTCTCCCGCGAAGTGGTCCTTATGGTGTACCCATAGTTCTGACTTTAAAGTCAGAATTCTGAGAATAAAGTCAGAATTCTGAGATTAAAGTCAGAATTCTGAGTTTAAAGTCAGAATTCTGAGAATAAAGTCAGAATTCTGAGATTAAAGTCAGAATTTCTGAGATTAAAGTCAGAATTCTGAGAATAAAGTCAGAATTCTGAGAATAAAGTCAGAATTCTGAGAATAAAGTCAGAAATTTTGAGAATAAAGTCAGAATTCTGAGATTAAAGTCAGAATTCTGAGATTAAAGTCAGAATTCTGAGTTTAAAGTCAGAATTCTGAGAATAAAGTCAGAATTTCTGAGATTAAAGTCAGAATTCTGAGATTAAAGTCAGAATTCTGAGTTTAAAGTCAGAACTCAATTTTTTTTTTTTTCCGTGGCCCTAATCCTCTTCCGTAGAATTTTGACTCTGTGGATTCAAAAGAGCAATTTTAACCACATTTACTTAAATCAATTTGTGTTCTACTACTTCATGACAAAGATCTGCTGAATAATGAATCATTATGATTTAAACCATATACCAGGTTAGCCTGAGATACATCACATGCCAGCATATGCATTGATGCATCTCCATTTCATCCAGTATTACATGAAATATTTCACAAAACTAGAACTATCTATTTTATACAAGATGTGTTTAAATATATCTATTATTTTTTTTAGGATGTTTTGGCTGATTACGGGTTAATCCAGCAGTCAGGTTTCAAGGGGCAGGTCTTTGAACTGTGGAGGGCAGCGTTTAACCTCTCGCTGTACACCCTGCCGGAATTTATTAGGAGAACAGGAAGGAGAATTGGTTGGGAGTTGTGTGGGCTACACCGTCTCATTTCTGAGAAAGCGTCTGACTTCCAAGGCAGCCTCGACTACTGGGACACGGCTACTATCAACTGCAAGTGAGTGCACTTAAATGCAATGGCTGTAGAAAACTTGGACAACACACTGACAGGAAAAGAACATGATAGCAACAGCACTGACTCCACTTTAAATATATGACTGAGAGAAAACGAGTGTATAGTGTCTTCAGGAGAGAAGGTCTACGGCAAGAAAAGTACCGAGCATTTATCCCGTCAGACTGCTGAATGAAGACCGGGTTTTTGAGCAGTAGAATTCATTTCTGAAACTTTTCATGTTTGCAGCCACACTCCAACCTGTTTGCAGTCGTCTCGCTTTACCAGCACAATGTTTCTGTTGCCTCCATCTGTGCAGGAATGTCTCCAGGCGACACAATATGGAAACACTGAGAAATACAGAGTGAGTCACGTGTAGCTGATCGGCTTAATAAAACAAATGTTGTGCTGGTTTGAATGTAACGGAGACATTTGTTTTTATGCACAATGGCTTTAACAAAGGTTAAATGATTAGTGTAAGGATCTTAGAGCACACACAATTTATTTGTATCACTGTTATTGACAGGTTTCTTCTGATCACATCTTATATGTGACATCTGCACAGCATATAATGAAGAGAATTGATTTAAAATCTTGCCATGCCAATGTTATACGCTGTGTATTATATAATATGTTACATTGAAACTTTACCATTGAGGTTAACAAAAAAAGACAAGATGTGTTGCATCCTTCCTGTTCATTTATTTTTTTTAATCCCTTTTCATGTCTAGATCTATTTCTTAAATTACTAACAGTCCTGATTCTGCATTTTTTAAGAATACAATCCTTTTGTGGCTTATGTTCAATGTAAATTGTGCAGTAGAAATAAAGTTCAAACATTATCTTAATTCAAAAGGGAAATTTGAGCTCGTCGGCTTTTATGACATTTTGATTGAGCAGATACGATGTTCATTGGTTTCAGAGTTTCTTTGTGTAGTTTTGTGCAGTTTTGTCTTTCTTTTGCATCCGTCTCTCATATAGAAAGAATGATTTAGTTCAACTAAATCCATACAAGATTAAAACCTTGGTAGCATTGTCATTAAAATGTTGAAGCATATCACAATGTTTTGCAAAGGTTTGCAGTGATTTTATTTTTCTTTGTACCACATTGACCCTGTGTTTTACTGCGTACATGACAATAAAACTATTGAATTACCCTGGATTTCCACTGGACGCGGAACGGCCGCGGAACGGCAGCGGCGCGGTTCTGCTTCTTCCTCTGCCCGGCGTCAATCCCCACCAGGCGCGTTACGGCAGCGGCGCGGAGCCTTGGGAGCCGGCGGTATTAACGGAAGATCGCGCGATAATCTCGAACGGACGCGAGTTCGCGAGATCCAGCGATAAGCTGTGTGTATAAAGTAAACAACAACAATACAGCTTCTTTTCATTCTCCGACGTGGAAGAACTGTTGATCCGGTGTCATAAATGATTTTATGTTTCTCCACTTCAACAATCAGTCTCTCGTCGTACATTATGACTCTCTGAGACGCTCTGATTAATTGACTGTTTACCTGACAGCAGCGGTGACGACGTAATGTTGATGTGAAGTTGTGACAGGCGATATTACCTGCGTATTGTGTTTTATTTTGAAAGGGGGGCGGAAATGTTTTACTTTGATTCTGTGTCGCTTTTCCTGTCTGGTGCATCTGCTTCGTTGAAATTTACGAGGTTCAGCAGCGGCAACGGAAAAAATAGAACTGATTCCTATCGATAGCGCTGCGGCGCGGCGAGCCGCTTCTGGGCCGCTGCTGAGACGCTCCGCAGCGCGTCTGGTGGGAATGCTCTCATTGATTAGAATGGAAGCGATTTGCAACGGCGACCGCGCCGCTGCCGTTCCGCGTCCAGTGGAAATCCAGGGTAACGCTGTTATCAGTATTTGCTTAAAAGCGTGCATGACAGATTCATTCACTTAAGGTGGATTTTAAAATAACATCCTTGCTAAGATGTCCAATTAGACCAAGGGTGTCAAACTCATTTTCACTGAGGGCCACATCAGCACAATGGTTACCCTCAAAGGGCCAGATGTAACGGTCATACAGAATAAATGTAACTAAATGTAACCAAATATAATGTAAAATAAAGGTAACTACTCCGTTACATATTGCTAAATAACTAACTTTCTGTATTTATTACTTATTCAATTTCACTCGTCGCATGATGCATATACAACGATACACTGCGATCTAGTGGCGCTGCCGTCACTTTGCGGGTAACGCAATCGCCATGCATTGTGGGAAATGTAGTTTATGGTCAACACACGCCTTAAAGCAGCGTAGACCTATTTTAACACAGATTTTTAAGACCAATTAATCACCCGCGGCGCCACATAAAATGACGTGGCGGGCCACATCTGGCCCCCGGGCCTTGAGTTTGACACATGTGAATTAGTCATTCGAAATAGCTAAATAAATCTGACCACTCATAGGACAAACAAACTACCCCTTCCAGTCAAGCTGATAAATAACACACATTCGTATGTCTTTTACAGAATACAGATACTGTGGTTTCTGTGGATTATGTAACTATAAGCGGAAGTTCTGTGATTTGCACTTTCATTTATGTGGGAGAGAAATCTGTGCAGAGAAGCATATTAATATCAGGTGTGAATGGAGGCAGGATAAATTGTATCAGTGCAGACACTGGTTCATTTAAATGTCTGATGTAAAAGGTGACACTGATTTTTATTTCATTACGATATTCAGCAGGTCACTGATCTAATCTGTAAATGTCACTGTCACTGTACCTGTCACCATCCCAATATATCTCATGATTTTTATTATTATTATTTATTTATTTTAAATTAAATTAAACTTGAGCTAAACACAGCCTCAGATTAGCTGGACACATATCACTCCCTGTCAAGCTTTCGTTTTGCAAAATCAACGTAAGCTCCGCCAGACTTAATTGTGTAGCGTTGAATTTTCATAGGAAAAGGCCCGACAACATGTCAGTTTAAAACCCATTATCATGATGGTCAAAAGGAAGGAAGGAAACGGAGGAGACGAAGAAAAGGAAGAAGGGGAGAAAGAAAAGGAAGTGGCTCTCCACAGATGGCTTGTCATCTGAGGTGAGACTGAACAGAACAGAGGTAAACAATGGATGCTTGATAAAAGGCAGCAGCAGTCAGTCAGGCAGCAATAAAAAAAAGAAAAAAAAGAAGAGGGGGGGGAAATAAAAGAAACAGCCGCAAGTCCTTCAGAGGGGAAGCTGCCAGATTCCATTTGTCTGAGTGCGCAGTACACTCTGTCACCTGTCATAACTACCCATCAACCTGCTGAATTGTTCAGTCCCAACTGTCCTCCGCAGTTGTGTGCCGAGTTTCTCAATGTGTGTGTGTGCACATATATTGTAATTACACATTAATGTGTGTGTGTGTGTGCGCGCGTGGGTCCGTTTGTGTGAGACAGAGAGATTCACATATAGTCCAGACTGGTGTGAGGGCGTGTTTATAAGTGTATGACAGATGCAGGCGCTGATACCGGATGACAGCCTCGACTGTGGTTTAGTGCCTTGAGTGTTGACCTGTAAAGACGACTGTGCTCATGTAAGGCTTTTGTCTGGGTTTATGTAGACATTTTCTTTCTTTTGCTTAGAGACAAGAAATTATTGCATTTCCCTCCTGTGGTCAAGTGAGTGTTTAAATATCCTGTAGACTGGCACAATCCAATGTGAGAGGATATGCTTACTATAAGGCAATTATTTTTTAACTATGTTAATTGCACCCCTCATCAGTTTGTACTCAATGCCCCATAATTGCAGAGAAAAATGATTTTTATTTTTCTCTGCATATCCTGTGAACCCTGTATTTGTACTGAAGGTGTTTGCAAAACTTCATAATTTGTATCACGAGCAGTATTAGCTGCTGGCTAATAAAGCAAGGCACGTTTGCTCATTGTGCACCGTAATTACACAACCGTTTGTGCCATCAGAAAAAAAACAACTGTTTCTGAGAGCTGAGAAGTTGCAAGTCAAAGGCAATATGTGGTTATTACGGTAATTTCACTGGTACTGGTGCAGGAAGCTGAAGAATGAGCGTCTTTGTAACCAGAATAAAGATTTGGAAAAAAGCCTGTACATAGTTTCCATTTTTTGGCCTGTTTTTGCACATTGAGACAAAAACTCAAACAAATGTTGTGTTAAATATGCTTTATACTGTTCAAATTTAAAATGCACAGTCTGGTGTTCATGTACAACTATAGTTGTTTTCAATTAGAACTTTTTGTTTTTCTTCATTTTAAATTGTTAATGCACTATTTTAACATGCAGTAAATCGTAAATAACTGCCAAATACTGAAAGATATTCTGGAAAACGCAAAGCAAAATCACTTACTCACAGGATAATTTTCACGCCTTTTATGGTTAAAATCAGTAATTGTCAGTGTTTTCCAACTCCCATTGTTTTCATCCAGAAATCAGTGGTATTTTATGTATGGTTCAACTACTTTTTGGGAGCATGGTAAAAATTCAATGTATGCAAGAGATGCCATTTGAATGCAGTCAGTTTTACCCCATTGACAAATACATCGCATTTCTTGTGACTGCTTTACAACAAATGCCTCCCTGCGCTTTGCCAGTTGGGCAATTGTAATGTGAGAGATCAACCCAAATGTTCCGTTTGCATTCACAGGACCTCACTGTGGCTGGGATATGGCTGAGGGAGAGTGACCGTGCATGCATCATTTCATTATCTCTGGCTCGACTGTGCATGCATGAGTAGTTTGAATTCATTGAGGAATGGGTGGGTTCTAACCACCAACAGAGAAGTATACTTTTAAAAGTCGTAAATACATCGACTGGCTAGCCATCCAATGAGTCACAGATTTTAGTGTTACAGTCTTGCCAACACATTCAAAATACTGTGTGATCCACGAGGCAAAGTTTCCTTAAGATGTACGCACAGGTGATTCCACCTGCTGGGTATTCATACCTGAAGCTACTCCCGCAATGGTGTTGCACTGGCTGCAGGATTGTCATCAGTAAGGAGTCACATATCGGTGATGTTGTGCACTTTTAATCCTGAGGTGAAGGAGCAACAGAAAGGATGTCTTCCTACTGCCCCCTGCAGCCTGCACAAGGACCTTATTTTCCCCCCGTGTCCTTGCCTTTCTACTGAGCTAGAGTCAAAAGCTCCTTATGTTCGGTGTCCTCTGCCGGTCCCTCTTCCCAGGGGACAATCAGTTTGAAGATCATCTTGGTGATGGACCACAGCACAATGTACTTGATTAAGTTAATTGGCAGTACAGTTTCAAATGGGCTCGTTCTTTTATGGGCTGATTTGGTCTCTGTTGCTCTCGCTCAAAGCTCTCTCAAGAGCATCAGTGCCATCACTCTTGATTTTCATGAGCTAGTTCTTAAAACCTCAGCATGTGCATATACTTATATGTGAAAATACAATGTTTGAAGATTGTTTGATATACTGAATATATTTATATGGTTAGACTGTGTTACTGAGACACCAGAATCTAGAACCAACTTGAATTGCTGCATTTGTATGATGTGTTTTTGAGGTGCAGTAGAACTGTTGCCTTTCAACAAGAGCGGATTCAATTGCAGTTCAATCGAGTCTATGTATATGGAAATTGCAAGTCCTCCACAAGCTCCAACTTCCTTCCACAGTGTCCAACTGTGCTGCTAAATTGCCGCCAAAAGATGTTTCTGCATTGATGGACGTCTTGTAACTTTTCAGGATAATCCAGTCCCAACAAAACTTTGTATTCAGCCAACATGTACATGACATCTTCAGATTGAAGCCTTGATATCTCATCACATTGTTTGTATGTCCTCTCTTCGTCAATTTCCCTCTTGATTTTTTTAACAGCTTCTCCGTAATTCAGAGGTCTTTCATTCATGAGACAGGCCAAAAGCAGCCATCTCTACCTTATTGTTTGACATTATAGTATTGTTAATGCTTAAAGGCAGGATCCATCTCCCTACTTTATTCTATGAACTTGACAGGACCAATACACCGAAACTACATGAATTTAATTCTGTGTTAAGTAAGACCCTTTAAAACTAACAAAACACAGTTGGCGTGTTCCACTGCTCAGGTGCATTCAGCCCTGAGAAAATGTTTCCCCTTTTAATGAACCCAAGAGTAACAAGGACATTTTACAAGTTAAATTCAGACAACAAAACTCCGTTGGGATCAAATCTGTTTGCAGTGTAAACTCTGTTTTTGAATATGATCAGACATTGGGCAAACAAACGATGGACATCTCACATTTTCAAGGTGTTGCCATCACTAAAAATTCTCTCATCATCATTTGCGCCACAACAATGTAAAACGGAGAGAGATTGTAAGAAATACAAGCTACACTGTTTTACGTATATATGTCTTCATTCAAAAAAGATTTGTTGCCAAATGTAATGATCCAATTACAGCGTGTGTACACATGCATCTAGCGTTTAGTCGGAATGGAGTATTTTGACATGCGCATTATTTAGTATTTAGTACAGAAAGAGAAGAAGAAGCTGCACTTCCGCTTCCTGAGTAAACAGACGTCTGCTGTCCGCCTCTTTTTGGGAATGAAAATACAGCAGTAACAAAACGGATATATGTCACGTTTTACGTCGATCAGACACACGATAGCGCCAAAACAGGAAGTCATCAGATTGAATATGTACGGCGACCTGAACAACAATTGGCTCATACCTGCCCTCTTGTCCAGAATGAAATGCCTTTCTGAATGGGTTGTATCGGAGTGGAGTTCTTATTACGTGTCCATGTAAACATACTGTAGATTCTGACTGGCTTCATTAAAACATGGCTTTTGAATCATAGAAAATGACCACTCTTTCCCATGAGAACAGTCTCCAAACATCTGTGTTGCCAAAGGGCAAATTCATGCAGCAGCTATACAAACCAAAGGAAATATGTCCATTCCAAAAGGTATGACCTGTGCTCAACCTTGTGAAGTCTACTCTTTTCCTCAGACCATCAGTGTTGTCAAAGTTCACTTCCTCCACTCGTAATACACTGGCATGTGCACACTGTAAATTGTGCATATGCTGCACTGCTCTTGTGATCATTGTGTTCATGTCAAAGAACATGTGGCACAGACGTGTTTGAAGCGCTCATCCAAACCACTTCACACCGCACTGTGACGGATCCTCAGCAACACACCCACATTCCATGAGTAAAGTTGCAGAGAGAATTGAATCTAAAGATAGAAAAGGTTCAGTTTCCTCTCATAAATTTGTATATTGACATGAATGACCAATAACATGCAAACCAACCCCAAATCACTTGCGTCACACCCGCAACAACCACAACA
This sequence comes from Microchirus variegatus, assembly GCF_963457635.1. Classification (NCBI taxonomy): domain Eukaryota; kingdom Metazoa; phylum Chordata; class Actinopteri; order Pleuronectiformes; family Soleidae; genus Microchirus; species Microchirus variegatus. The sequence continues at coordinate 16,183,872 of NC_139815.1, read as the reverse complement.
TCCTTATTTTCTAATAACTTTATTTATAACATTATTAGACCAAAATTCCTTTTTATTCCCTCCAGCCTATCCCTATATATTATGAAGTATCCATAGGTTTTTACAAAACCACAAATATTTCCCGTTTCAGCTCCCTTTTACCTTTCCTGAGGTCAAAGGAAGTTTCGATTTAAAGATGATAAACCTTCTTTTTTGAATTCAAAACCACAGGAGCTGAAAAATTAACCTGATTTGAAGTTAATTTCAATGAATAGCAGACAATGCGTGTGCGTGCGTGAGCGCATGTTTTCAGTGTTTTCTTACCTAGTGCCAGATTAAAATACTAGGCATCCGATTTGTTTCTATGAAGGACAGCAATTTCAGGTGCAGCGGGAAGCAAGGCAAATCAATCATTTTATTCTGAGAGAGATAATTTATGATGTGCTCAGAGGGTTACTGATTCAATCTCCACCATGTTTCCACTGTCATGTCCCATGTTTAGGGCTGTCATCAGTCTTCATCAGCACAACCCACTCCACTCTTGCCACCTCTATCTCCAGAGTCACAATTTATTCCACAAATAATTGATTTTGACAGGTTGCATGCAAACAGAGGGGAAGCTAAATGTGATTAATCACTTTGTCCGATTAATTACAGCCGATTACGCATTTTAGGCACTGATCTCGCAGTAAATGATCACTGAAGATATGCCCAAGTTTTCATTAGACCTTCACCTGGAACTGACCATTCTGTATGTGGGAATAAAAGGAGTGAGGATCGTGTGGTTTAGTCAATCAGAGGGATAAAACCTTTATATCCTCCATTTCAGGAAATTGAGTTCAAAAGAAAGGAGCAATTTTATTCAACTTAATGCGTAAGAGTAAATTGTGGAACGCGTTTTGCCCCCCAGGACTGCCCTTCATATTCAAAGTACATCACCATTCACAATGAAAACTGTAAATCAGATCACACAGGCACGTTCAAGCAAATGCAATTAAGATTCAGTGAAACATGTAATCAGACAAAAAAAATGACATATATTAAGGTTAACAGTGCAGCATTGAGCCATTATTTCTTCACCTTTTATTCAAATGAAGTATGCAAACAGTGGTTCTGACGAGTATTAAACTGTCTTGAGTAATAGACAGAACTGAGAAGACACGAATATAACGAAGGCCAAGCTCAAGTCATGCTTCTGAAGTCACTGTGTCACCAATAACAAGATCGCGAAGAAGAGGAGCAGTTGTACCACAGCAGCTTGTCAAGCGTTCGCTTGTTTCATTGCTTCTTCATTGAGGATTCTGCCGCAATGCTCAGCATCAATTAAGCTTGCTTTACAACAATCCATATCAGTAAAACGTGTTCTTGTCGGAATGACACATCGAGTCGATTCCTTCCAAATTACAACAAATTAAAGGAAAACAGACAGCTGCTGCCCATATATAAGGAACAGCTTCAGTAACTTGGATGTGTAACAATAGACTTCTCAGGATGGTTAATTTGATGAGCATCAATTCTTCAGGGAGGGATTTACATCATGTCCACCTACTCAGAAACTATTCCTCATTCCTCTTAGGAGAAAAACAAATTGGAAGCATGGGATAATAAAACTGGGTTTACAATTCATAAATGCTTCTGTACACTGTTTTAACACCCACGCCGAAGACAGGAAGACTCTTAACATCTACTTGTGTACATTAAGTATTCTCTAACTTCTTTTGTGGTAGAGTTATTTAAATGCCGATGTAAAGATCTGTACACTTTCCAGTATTGCCTCGAATCACTTTCTCTTTGTAGCACCACTATCACTCAGAGAAGACATAGAGAGTTCAATGCATGACATGGACATGGACAGAGACACCAGCAACAAAACCCTGGACAATAAAGTAAAGAGGTTGTTGAGTAGGGAAGGAGAAAAAGCTAAGCGCCTGTCATCTCTCATGAATGCTCCAGACTGCTGATCTAGTGAGTCTGTGAAGTCTGTCTTGAAGTCAAGTCCTATTCCTCAGAGTCTGTCACAAGGAGCCAATACTTGGTCCCATCACAATGATAGATGGAGGTATAATCACACACTGACACTCTTGACTGAGAATAGCACTCTTAAAAAACGCTCGAGTCAGCTCGATTGATCATGGGATTTTGAGGCTGGATACTTGCGTGAACTTAGTTTGTGACAGTTTTCCTTTTTAAGGTCAGGTGATTCAAGCTCATGGCCGCTTCATCGCAACTGTGACCCACCTTAAAAAGGCAGCTGGCTGCATGATAAGAAGATAAGAACAAGTTAAGGTCAGAAGTATTCTGTTTGATTGACCTTCTATCATGCAGTTGCATACATCTGCCAGTTCTTGACCGAGTTATGGATTTGGTAGAATGGCGTCTTGAAGACTCGAGCCTTCCAGCATGAAATATTCCATTATCTAAACCGATGATGAACAGGAACTGAACAGTTCAAGAGGTTGTAAGAGGCAAGATGGCTCTAATTCTAGTTGGACTACTCTTTATTGATCCGTCACTCAAGCTTTTGCTGGGAAGCACCTTTTGTGTCACAAAGCAAAAATATCAAAGAAGTTTAAAAGCAATCTGCAATGGCTCTGTTTCTGTCCAAGCCTGAAGAAATATATATTATTAAATGCGTTTTTTATAAAACTTAAATAACCACAATCAATATACAAAGTATATATAGACTAAATTATTACACAGTAAATCAAACATTTGACATGAACCATGCACACAAACTAGGGTTTTCTGTATTTAAGTAGGAAGTTGGTAACCTTAACTAAAATTATACGGCTTAGTTTGAATTATGAATGAAAGAAGTATTTACACATTAAACAATGAGTCAACAGCAGTAAGTATCTGTGCTTCACTTTCAAAAGTTACATTAGCGTCTTCCCTAGAAGTGGCCAAGAACCCAGTACCAAAACACAGACAGACCAACAAAAAAGAACTACTATATAAGGAAATAAAGTATTCAAATCACTACTAATGTTGCCATTTATCGGTTGGACAGTTTGCAAACATTTTTTTCCATATGGGTGTTTTCACTATTGAATTTGAGGTCAAAAAAATCTGTTAGAGAATTTTAAGAAACATGAGGCAAACTTTGACCTTGCATTATTATTCATGCTTATTTGGCTGCTCTTCGTCAAAATATTGCCAGCGACAAGCAAGCTTGTATGGTATGCTCCGACCTTGGGTGTGTTCAGTGTTTTTCGATTTCAGATTTCAAGAGATCCCAGAACTCATCGGGTTTAACTCTCGCCCTTAAGGTTAAATATCCACCCAGTCCCTCTCTTTTTTCTTAGCCTCTGTGGTGTTTTTTTTGAAATATAGTCCAAAGATATCCCAGTCGGTGCACATTTTAGTTGCTCTCAAGATGAAAAACACTGCATCTAAAATCCCCTATACATTCTGCCTGAACACACATTTAGAATCTCATAACCATCAGTGGGCTTTGATGCATAAAATAATGCAATATGGTGCACAAAATAAAATGATTAAGTGGATTTTAAGACTGGACCTGCTCCACCAAAGTGGCGTGCCTTGTGATCATGTTTTTTTTATTATTATTATTGCAAAACCCTCTGGACTGCAGGAGATGCAAAGAATCTCTTCTTTACAAGGAACACTAAATCACATCCTGTTCTATAACTCAGTAAATCTTGTAATCTACTATCTGAGGCCTCGGGGTGAATTGTTGCTCGAGTAGCTCGGAGTAAATAAAAGGGTCACAAATACACAATATGAGATTGCATCTCAACACAACTGGTGATGTTCTTCAGTTGCGTAATTGCATGTACATCGAGTGCCCGATAATTGCTTTTTCTCTGATAGTACTAACAGCAAACAATATTTTCTTTATCTTAAGTAATTGTGATGTGAATTATCACGTCCAAGGAACAATCCCACTTTTTGTTCGAACTTTTCCTCCTCCGAGTAGCTACAAGCAGCGTAAAGATGTCAGCATGGTGACCCTTTACTACTGATTTGTGCTTTCGCACAGTGGTGTTGGCTACTAATGATGTAAGAGGAAGGTCTCACGGTCGCAGAGCACCATTTTCGTCCTCCATTAGAAATCAGAGTGCATTTGCGAAATGAAAGCAGACATTTATGCAAGACCATAAAAAGTCAGATCAAAGGCAAGTAGGAAAGTAACACAACAAGATAAACACAACAACTCGTCAACCTTACGATCTCAAAGAAAACTTTGAAAATAAAAAGCAAGCAAGAGGAACAAGCCACAGTGTCAATCAAAGCCTTGTGTCTTTGAAATACACACTTTGTAATAACCGTCTGAAGAGAGAACAGAACCGGCGTATTTATAAATACACTTTGGTTTTAGCGGATAACCCCTGTCTTTTTTAGTAAACGTGTTGTGTTTTCTTTTCCACGTTTTTTTTTTCCTGCACCAGGTTTAAAAGCATTGTTTCTTATTGTCTTGTTTGGTCACTATTTCTAACGTCAAACTAATCCTAGTCAGGGGCAAAACAGGTTGGTGGGCCACTTAAGACAAATAACATCACTGGGATTCATGACACAAGCATTTGGCTGATTGGATTAATAAAATCATTAAACTGTATAAAAGCCCTTGCCATTCAACTTGGGTCCCCGTAGTGTTTCACCTTGTCAGCTTGGCAGCGAGGAGCCCTCTGTCTTGTTGAGAAATGAGAGCAGGTTAGTCTCGCACTCTTGCGGCGCTCGTCAAGCCCCTCCGCTGGCCAGCACGTCTGCCTTGCTCAACGCCATTGATTTCCTGATGCAAGCAAAAGCCAAGTTTGCCGCTCTGATCATTAATCCTGCCGCAGCCCCGCTCTTAAACAACACTCCCTCACTCATGCTTCTATGCCCTTCTTCCCCTTATCTGGCATGCATTGAAGTCGCGAGGGCATGGGCTAAATGAGGCCTGAGTGATGGAGGCTTTGCCAAACAGGATTTTTTTCACATGTGGGGGGGTTGGATGTGGGGTGTTTACGGTACTTTAGGATATGAGGAAAAATACACTCTGAGTTCAATAATTTATGACAGATGTGAATCCCACTAAGAGCAGATTTGGTTTAAAGTTTATAACATTGCACAAATCATGATGTACAAAAGACACAGAAGCAGGTCCAAAAGCAATGCCGGCAGTTCGGAAACTTGAGAGAATTACACTGAAGAACAAACTCAATGACCAGCAAGACGAAAGAAAATGCAAATTTCGATTCTGCTGCCGCCCACACTTAGAAATTCTTAATCACAGTTCAAAGTTCTTGATTTGCACCATTGTTCTTCTAATTCTTCGAATAAATTCTTCAGCACAGAAGTTAAAAGCCTCCCGTGATCAAAGTTTTTCTTCTTCTAAACAGTTTCTGTCACTTAATTTTCTTGCATAAAGACCAGTTGCATGAAGAAAGGCCAAAACTGCCTTAATGGCAGGGTGACAATTATCTCCCTCTTTTTCTTGTAACAAATTTATTTCAGGCTACACACCAAAGGAGGAGCAAAGCAGTGACAAAATTACTACACGAGTCTTATCTAAAGTTTAAAAAAAATTCTGAATATATTTTTGTCGAGGCAAAAAATAAATCTAACACAACCCATCTGTGGGTCTTGATCCAGTCTTTGGGAGTCGGTGGTCTATTTCATATTCATAGTTTTAAGATTATAAAGCTAATCTGACATTATGTCGATAAATGCTGTCTTTACATGGCAAGTGACTGCAAACAAAATCAGTGCTGGCATTATTCTTGCTGTTTGCACCACTGTATCATGAAAAGGAGCAGTGCAACACCAAATGTTCAAATTAAATGATAAAACTGCTAATCTGACCAATAGCATTTTGTTCAATCACTTCGCAGTCCTCGCTATTTTATGTTCGGCAGTCAAAAATTGACAAGTAATTATCCTCACCGAGCTTTTGAGTATTCTAAATTTAATAAATTGACGTGTGGGAGGTAGGAAGTGGAGAAAGTTCACAAAGCAATTTGACAAATGTAGGGCAAACACCGGCACTTTCATCGGTGCTACAGATTTTCAAAAGCTCTGGCTATTGTTTCAATATCTATCCAAAGTCAAAACCTGTTCTGGGCTTATACGCGCCGCTGTTGTAAAAAGCAGAAAATCTAAAAGGACAACCATTATTTTTAGAGTTGCTCCTTTACCCATGGGAGAGCACCTCGGATTCAAGAAGCATCAAAATAGGTGCTTTGTTGTACATTCTCAAAAATGCAGTCAAATGTGATTTCAGTGACACCCACACAGTGTCTAAAACACTGACTGTGAGGAAATTTCACACCAGATAATTATCCACTGGTTTCCTTTGCCTTTGGGAGTAAGGTGGGTTAGGACAGCTGTGTGAGGAGGGGGTCAGATGTGAGGGTGAAAATTACACAGGCTCCTCCACAGGCTTGGCGAGCCACCAGACCTCATCAAGCAGCAGGTGAGCACTTTTTTGCATTTCTCCCACAATGTCGTCCCGACCAGTATAAATAGAACAGCATGGTGTCGCAAGTCACATCTCATTTGGTGTGTTGTGTTTTGGCGCACCTCCGCTGAGACGCCGGGCACCGAGGGCCAGCTACAAGAAGGCAGAGTCTCACTAATGGACGAGAGCAGGGCTTGGAATTTACAGTCCCCACACAGAAACTACCATTCGAGCCCTTCAGCCTTATCACAATCTGAGCAAACACACACTGAGCAACATTCTGGGCTTTTTCCCCTTTTTCTTTTGTGATGGAGGAGTGCAGGCTCTATCCGGATCTCAAGGGTTTTTTTTTTTTTCTCTCCTTGCAGAAACATAATGCATGTTAGTTTGATAGTCTGTGTGTCATTATATGAACACACACACGTATATACATATACACAGGGCTCTCGTTTGTATATGTGACCACAAATCTTTGGTCCGACTGCGACCTAACATTACCAGAGTTTTCCATTCATTGGTCAATGCTTGGCAACAGAATCAGCACTGATCATCAGAAATGTTATCATTTTCCCAACACGTTATAAAAACATAATGTATTTTTCCGTTCATTCATCTCACCCACAGCCACCCACATGCATGCACACACACTCCAGGGCCATGTTATTGTTCAAGTATGCGGTTAGCGCGCACTAAATACTTGACGACTGACTCTAACCTGTAGAAGCTTTCTCTTGTATGTGAAAAATGTGGAGAAAAATGTAGTTGTGTTTCAATAAAGTGATTCAGAAATATTTATTTGTACACGGTACACCCTTGGCAGGTTCGTTTTTTTCCCCATCATCCTTTGATACTGTATGACTTATGCTCATGGAGTAGTTATGGTCAAACACTGACAAAAAACCTCCTGTGGTCACCAAGATCTGCTAAATGCACCCGTGTTAATCCTGCGATAACCTTAAACTCCGTCTGTCCATTTGTGGTTTGTCACTGCGGGTTTTGTCAGAACTCTTCCACTGAAAATCTGCTTCTCGCTGCGGCTGGAAAAAGCTGATGAGAGCAGTGAGAGTGAAGCTCAACACTAAGGCTGTGGGCCATAAAACCAAAACTATTAGGTACAAGCTGCTAAATGAGCTGAGGGGGACTGCAGAGTAGAATGATAATTGCCTGTGGGCTGGTCACTGTGACACTTTTCACATGCAGAGTCACTTGATTCATTGCTAATATACATATATTGATTACGGTAGCTTTGCAGACAAAATAAATGACTACAGCTGACAGCTGTATAATTTCATAAATTCCAACTATAACAAAAAGAGACAGGATTTATTGTCAAAGTTGCGCAAGTTATTCCTTCCTCGAACTTCAAAGAAGTTTCATTTCAAGCAGCGATTGTAGAGAGGAGTGGAAAAGTCAGCCGGACAAATGCAAACCCCCAAAATGTACGTAAGAGTTGACATGTCAAAAATACTGAGAGAATCTGCAAAGACAAAGAAAGTGTAATGTGCATTCATGTTCACCACAACAAATACACTCATACTCTCATTGTGCGTCTGCCTCTTTTCCCACGAAGTTTTGTTTTATGTCTCTTTCATTCTTTGTTCTGTTCGTGTTGCTGCGTGCAGACGGTCCCTGCATGCTCATATCACAGCTCAAAGAGAAAAGCTCATTTAGATGGAAACGAAATTGTAGCTACCTGCCTTTAATGGGAGTAAACCACCGCTTGTGTCACAACAATAAAACTGACATAAAACAAACAATAACACGAACAATAGCACGCGTTTGTAATGCATGGGCACGCGAGTTATGCGTCTCGTTCTCGCGCATTTTTAAGGTGCGGCTGCTTTTTCCACAGATGTCACCTCCTGAGCTCTACATGATGCAAAATAAGCTTTGTTTGTTGGATTTTTTTTCCACTTAACTATGCACACACACACACACACACAAACTCGATGCATACAGCCTGTACCCAGCGTTCATCACATAAACAGCACACCTATCTAATATCTATGAGCCAATCGAGGTTAATCACATAAGACTCCTTCATTAGATATACAGTAAGTGCAGGAGAGAAGGACTTGTCAGCATCTCAGGAGGCTCCCAGCAAAACATGGATTATGTGGAGATTATTAAATGTCAGCTTTTAAGACGAATACTTTTTACAGCCTCAAAGTAAATCAATACTACTTATCTTTGATAAAAGAGGCAGAGTAGATATGCCAGCGTAGCAGTCTGACAGCTCTTTCTTTCTCGCTCGCTCCCCCCACCCAAAACCTTTACTAATCAAATAAAAAAAAAATCCCATAGCATTGTTGTAAAATGCATCACAGTGCTTTTTACATATGTATGTGTTTGTTTCTTTGTCATATTAGTGTGCACAAATAGATCATTTTCATCTGCTATTAATGCTGCTACTCCTTCAGAGTCTAGCTTTCCATTTCTCATTTAAAAATAAACATTTGAAATTGCGCTGGCATGTTTTCAGTATGAAAGACACAACACGCAGAATCCGTCTTATTTTAAGAGGCGATCACGGGCTGTTCATAATCTCCCCCTCTCTGCCTGTGTGTGCCTGACGACCAGTGATATTTTCAGGTGCACATTATGCACCGCGTCTCTCGCTCCGTGTTTCTCCATCAGGCCTAAAAACAATGACTTCTTTGAACATTCTGTTTCATGCTGATAAATCCATTTTCTCAAAAGGCACAGAGATTGACATCTGCAAATATTGATGGTAAACAAACCAATCAGAGCAGCTCTGCCAATACCTATATGGAGCCTGCTCACAGACCTCATATCACAACAAGTGCAGAATGCATTACGCTGTGCCTGACCCCACATTACTCCAGCTGATGACGCATCCAGTTTAAAGATTCAGCGTCTCCACCCAAGAAAAGTGTGCCATTGTGTCACCTTTGCTGTATGTGTGAGCGTGCATGCGTCTGTGGACTTTTTTGTAAATTTGTTGTGCTCTCGCAGTGCTTTCTCTGTGCCGACATCCAAATCATAATTACAATGTAATATCACGCGTAAGGCAGTGCCCCTGCTGTTGTTTCACTTTCTCCTCCTCTTCCCTTCTATGAATATCAAATGCTCTCACACTGAGCTCTGAAAGCTGCACAGCTCTTTCGAAGACACACAGATGGAGAGTGTGTGTATGCGTGTTCGGTGGTGGCTGTAGTTGATAGTATTCTGCTCCTCTGGCTTTGACGGGAAAAGCCAGTTGCAGGACTTCGATTAGACAAAATAAAAAGCTGTATCCCTCAGGTCTGTTGTTACCCCTGTCCAAGCGAGACAACCTTACATCCTATTCAGCTGTCCTCTGTGGCGTGTGCGTGTTTTTATTCACGTCGCATAAACAAAAATCACAAAGACCATCTCCGATTCAGTGTGAGGCTTCTTCGTGTTACACTCTTGGAACGGCCGTGCGATAGAACAGATGAGGCAGTAGCTAAAACATTGGCGTATAAGCACTGGCATCTAACAAACAGTCAAAAGAGCCATTCTTCATGAAAAAAAACAGCTGAAATACAACCAGTGAGCAGGAAAACATCACAGCCACTTCCAGATGAAGAGATTAATGTTGATTATCTTGTATCAATGGTGCGTGTCAAGGTCTGTTATACGCCTTGAGTCACTTTTCTGTTAAAACGTGTATCGCTGCCACACAAATGGGTCAGAAGCAGAATAATACAAAATCAGCAGGGCTTGTGGAATGCACAAGCTGCTGTCTGAAAGGACAGAGGGGCTCCTGTGGCACAAATCACAGAAAATTTTAATAATCCTGAAAGGAGGATCACACCAACAGTGCAATGCTCCCTACTGTGCATAGTGCTGAAGAGTCGCCAAACCAATTCAGAGTGCCCATGCCAGTCCTATTGTTCTGTTTCATCAGTGTTTGTGCAGTGCTGGTTTGTTACCCATTTGTCCACCATGGATTGCTTTGTGCGTGTTATCTTTCAGTGTATTTTCTCCACGAGATGCAGTTTCCCTTTGATTTGAGAGGTTTTTAAGAGAAGGATTTTCCAAGGGCTCATTTGAGTGATGTTGTCTTCTCAACACAATAACACAGCCAAAAAGAAAGTAGCACTTTTTTCCCCACTACCCAGTGTTTATTGTGCAAAGCACTAATTCAAAGAAACTGCCTCAAGCATTAATATAAACAGATTATCTATTCAACTCAGGACTGGGGGGGGGGTCTCTTTTGTCTTTGAAACATGCAGTACACATTCTGATGTTTGCTCTGCAGGTAACCAATAGATGCAAACAAAAAACAAATTCAGTAATGTTCGTGAGCTAGATAATATCACTTTGTAATAAATGGAGGCATATATAACCTTATTAAACTGATGACTAGACATTTTTATAAGGACACACATTTCAAATTGTGTTTTAAAACATTCCGGTATAAGAGTAGCAGAGGAAAACAGTGTAGAACCTATACTTAGGTTAGTAAGTAAGTTAGTTTTAACCTTGAACTTCCACAGCACTAGTCTTCACAGTTGAGTTTATACAATTCTGACTGACAAATGTCAATGACCTTTTGGGCCTATTCTAGCCAATCACCAATGAAAACAGACACACAAGCAAATGTATGAATCAGGTTACCATTTAGAAGAAGAAGGCCTGGTCTGAGTAATTAGTGACATGTGACAATCTGCATTTGTATAACAGAGAGTTTACCTTGACACTAATCACTATGCGTCGTGCCCTATGAGTGAGTGCATCCTCATCCAGGAGACGATCACCCATCAGCATAGACATATTCATGCTCACATGTACAATGTAAAAGACCAATTTTGAAGACTATAAAGACTAAAGGACTATTAGGTGTGAAAATGACCTGAAAGAGTGCATTTGAATAATGATTGCGTCGTGACTTTGCAGACAGAGTGTCCTTCGACCCAAGAACGAGCGAACAGGTGGATTTTTTCCCCATGCAAACCTATCCCACTGTGCACCAGAGATGAATGAAAAGAGCATAATGGCAGCCAACACTGACACAATATCCTTGGAAAACACTTTTGAAAAGCTACTGGTAAAGATATAAAAAAAGGGCCTCAATTATTGATTAACTATTCCAGTGTTTCTTTACATGCCATTAGTGATACATATACCATGTCCAGCTGCAGCTCTGTTGCTAAGCAACAGCGGTAACACAATTGGGAAATTCCCTAACCAAATCAATGTGGGAGAGTAAAAATTAATTCAGGCCCAATTCTGTGGCTGGTTTTCGATTTGCTTAATTCACTGTCCAGTGGAGAAAGAAGGCAACAACAAGACAGCGCAATTATGTCTGAAGATCAACTTTTACAAGATTTTACAGTACACAATGGAGGCTAAAACAAAGTGACACAACAAAGATGAGCTCCCAGAAAGAAGCAGGACAAGGTAATCGACTTTGTCTGCCAGGATTTCCCAATCTTGTCAACACCTCTGCCATTGTTCTGTCCCTGTGTGCACTGGGAGTGGCAGCTGGTTAACTGTACATAAATGTAAGTAAGGGAAATTGTGAAAAGACAAGTCATTCTGGGTGAGTTGACCAATGTCATTCAAAGGTGTCTGTTAATCGATCTAAAGCAGTCCGAAAAACTCAGATTGTAGTGTCCTGAAAAGACAGGATATAACGTGGTAACAATTCAGAACAGCTTCTTCTATCTAAAAAGGAGCTGATGAATGGTATCCACCTTTTGTGGCCATGTAGCCTGCGTGCTATCAAAGAGCAGCCCTGAAAACTGAGACACAGCTTCTGACTGTATTAACATTTTCAACTAAAATTGTGGTTTTTCTTACAAAACAAATGCATCTGTATCCCAAACCTGACAGCACAAAAATGCCACATCCAGACACAGATGTACCGAGACGGCACAGTGAACACAGATAACTGCAACTACCTTGACTCAGATCAAAATATTATCGATTTTTTTTTTTCAAATTATCTTTAGATTAAATATTACAAAAGACTAAAACAATACTTTTACTTATAATGATTTTGTCTGAAGCAGCCAGTTAGGCATATTATGTGAGTGACCCACACAGTAGAAGCTGCAGATTGAGCGAGTGGAAAACGCCAGAATATTGATTCAAATTGATCTAATGAGGAAAAACATTTGCACCATATGCTGATGCAGCTTCAACTTTATAATGTCCTTAATAGGAGGTGATCTTGACAGCTGAGTGAAAAACTATTACAGCGGCAGAGATTTCACACAGGTATGTTTATTCTTCTGTCAAAGCTCACATTAGCATTCTTAATTAGATATGGGGGATATGGAAAAATAAATCAATTCAACAGCATTTTCCACATTAGTAAGGTGCTTCTGCTGCTTGCTGTCTCGTGGGAATAAGTGAGATGATGGCTACAAATTAATTTGTGACACTCAGAATTGATTTTCTAATCCCACATGGTATTTGATAAATAACACTTCAGAAAACAAACACCTCAGACGATAAATACAGTTATTATCTCTTAGAGGGATAATTAGTGCTTCCTACAAAGATGAAGCACCCTTGGTCCTCTGCTGCACTGCTGCAAACCCAAAAGTAAAACAACTAATAAAAGTTGCATTATTCAATGATCAACAAACAATAGGAACTTTATATCATAGGACTTCAGGTGATGCTGAGCAGCTGGACTCAGGTGGTGCAAGAGGAAGACATTTAGACATGGGAAGCCTAAAGGTAGTGTCAACCACAATATTGAGCCAATTATGAAGTGTGGTTTTAACTGAAATTATTACAACTACCTGAGGGCGCATAGACACAAACAAATTAGTCTGGGATGATATTGTTGAAACACCTATGCACCAGTTTTTGCACTTTCATTGGCCGACTTGTTCATCATTGTATATCCTCCTTGATTTAGTGTCATTTTTTTCCTGGCAACAAAAGTTAAAACAATCCTCCGTTGCTCTTCAATTGCTCTTTTAGGAATATCACTGGGATGACTTGTTTTATAATTGTCTGTTTCTTATATTTGCATGTCAAGAGCTGCTGGACAATGTGAATTTCCTCCATGGCTGATCAATAAATTATCCATCTATCTATTGATGTATCTAGATTGATTGCAATTTTGCTCAGTCTGTCAATGTGGCCAAACCAGATAATGTTAACAACTGGTGGATAGTGGGATGTCTGCAAAACCATTGTCCTATTGGATGTCGCATGACTCAATTTCTTTTAACAGCCATTGTGGAAGCTTGCCTTATAATGTCCCCGCAGTGTTTTTCATGAGTATGCATACAGTCAGAGAGGACATTATTCCAGACCATGCAGTGTCCTGATAACTTCCAACTTACTTGTAAACTTTGCCTCATACTACCCCGTAAGCAGTTGATTCTTTTGCTTATATGAACTGATCAGTAGTTTGAGTATCTGGTACAATGCTCTCCCCTTTGCTTGTTCCCGACTGTTTTTGTATCCTGAGGCACAACATCCTCCATATTAAAATACATCTGCCATTTTGAATGCACCTCTTGAAGTTGCACAACATATTGCCTGTTGCACTGTAAATGTTGCCTGGTATATACGTACATCTATGATTTGAACAATGCAACTTTCCTGCTAAATGGCTCCGACTGTGAACCAACTAAACAATATCATTCCCATTATAATCCAGTGAGAAGTCACTAGTGTGGCATCTCCAACTTTAATGACCATATTGTCATGACATATATAGGATCCTTATGAGTTCAACAGCAGCAGGCATAGCAAAACGTTGTCATCGCAGTTCCAACCATAGGCATTATTATGGAAGAGTCATGGTTTGCCTATATCTGTGACTAACGCTGCGTTTGCACCAAACACAGTTAAACATTTTTTTTTTTGTCTGATGAGATAACATTCAAAGTCAAAGCACGGATTGCAAGGACATTCAAATTTTGCTCAAGTTGCGCTGGGGGATGCAAATTGTGCAAATCCTTTCAATCAAATCCCACAAATTTTGCATCATTCCCTGCAGTCAATCAAGTTCAAATATTTCACTGGGTGCAATACCCAAGAAGCATTGAGATTCTTCCAATGTTGTAAGAGAAATACTTTGTATGACCAACTACACAACGGCCGAATACTCATAGATAAGGTGCTGTCATATAGAGTGACAAGATGAAGTAATTAAAATGAAAAAAAAAAAAAAAGAGTTACGGATTTTCAGGAAGTCTGACCTGGTAGACAGTTATGAGAGCCTTCACATGGCTCCAGAATGAGGAGGCTTAATTAAACCTCGATTAATATATTTTAAAAACATGGACACCTGGAACAGCAGCAAACACAGCCACGGTTGTTTCATAGTACGCCTCTAATTTTAGAATGGCAACATGTTATTAATGAGAGTTAGTTGGCTTATTTTATTTGGTATAATCAATTTGGAGCAGTCTGACAAGGAATGTGTATAATCTCATAATAAGAGGTTCAATAAGGTTTCACTTAGTGGCACACACAGTAAACAAAAAATACAGCACACTCTCTAACTTATACATATATGTACCCAACTAGCAAACAAAATGTATTGAAAAAAATATAGGTTAAATTTTGCCAGTTTTGACATGCATAGAATCAGTCTTTTCAATCCACCCTGTATGATTCTGGTAAGGACTTTTCCATAACACCAAATGAATGTGTCAGATGCCTCCCCATCACAAAGACTATTGTTTACTCTGTGTGTTCTGCAAAGTAGGAAGCAGGGAGGCTGTGGGGGGCTTTGTACAAATGGAGTAGAGCTTCACTGTCACTATGGCATTCACTCTAAATGCAAATGAGAGGGTATTAGGAGTGTGTTGGTCAGGTAAAATACACCTACAGTAGAAATGTGGTCTTTTAGTCTGGATGACAGTTACCAAGAGGGAGGCCTGGGGCCTCGTCTATAAAGCTTGAGTACGCACAAAAGAAGGCATATGCCACTTTCTATGCAAAGTTTGGGATTTAAAAAAAATAAATAAACTTGGATACTCCATGCGTACGCAGGTAAACAAGACAGAGGTGAAACTGCAACTCTGATGGCAGAAGCAAAGTTCTAATTGGCAACAAACAAATATTTAACATGAATGCAGCAGAAAGCTGCAGACCTTGCCCTTCAGGACTATTTTCCCTCCCAAACATCCAGTGGATAAAGACTTCTCCATAAACGTGTTGAAATCTTAACATTGTTCTGCATTTCACAATTTATTTCACAGTTTCCTGGGTTTAATCCTTTAAAGCGGACCTAGACCGGAAGTTCCAATTAACACTGTTTTTTAGTGTGTATCTGTGTCATTACCTTGTTTACGAAGCCCTGAAGTTTCAAAACAAACAGTTCAGCCATTGCTGAGAACGCTTTGTTTTATTATAATCTCGGGCTCAGCGAGATCTCTGAAAAAACCTGGTCCGGTTACGTAAACAGCGGTTCTCCTGAACAGCAGATCCTCCTGCTCCGGGCACTAGTCCGGGCACATCCGGTTGCGTACATTGAACCGCAGAAGAATAACGTCCGTTGTGGAGGTGTTTCACAAGCGACAGTGTCTTCTGACTCTGGGTCTGACTCCTGGGTCCTGGGTCTAACTGAAGTTATAAATGGGACTGCGGCGGGGAGTCATGACGAAGCTATTTTTAAACATTGTTAAAACAATGTTTTGATAATGAGTAGCAGTGCATCCACCGTTCCAGAGGGGGGAGCTGCGCTTCTGAGAGAGGGAGTGCTGAATATGTCACTTCCGGGTATTGGCCAATCCCAAGACAGTTGGGAAGGCTCTACACTGGCTGGCCAATCACAACACACTCTGTCTTCTGGGTGTGAGATTTATGTCTGAAATATCGCGGCTCAGCTCAGCGTCAGAAAAGACAAATTTCTATCAGCTCATTTACAGCAACTAGGAGGTTTTTGGCCATAAAAACAAGTTAATGTATGTAAGTAGACCTCCATAACTAACATATATGTGCAACAGGACCACTCTATTACTTACATACATTACATTACTTGTTTTTAATGGTAAAAAACCTAAAAAATAAAAAATAAACTGACCTAACCAACCTTGGATAAAATATGCGTGACAGGAATATAATAGACTAGAAGACTGCATAGGAACTGGGTCCAGCGAGTTTGGGCAGTGATGAGATTACTGTGGGCAGGAGCAGGTGGACAAACAAAACAGAGGAGGTACTTTCAAGGAAGAATAGTGTGCATAGATGACGTCAAGAAGAAGATGGGAGCAGGAAAAAACATCACCGCACTTTAAAAAGACAAGACTGACATAATGAGTCTTCTGTATTGCAGTGATTCACAACCTTGGGCACCGAGTATGTGTTCTCATCAGTTAGTACTCAGAGAAAACAACTGAAGACTTTTATTTTTGCGTAACTGGCTTAATTCGCAAAACTTCAGCCCTGCATCTGACGTAGCAAGGGAGTGCGCTATAGCAGGACAAAGAGAAGATGCCTTCTCAAAAAAGGATTCTAGCTCAAGACCAACAAGTATCAGAACAGGACATATCAGGCAAACTGTTCGGTATCCAGAAAGTTGAGTGAATCCATAAGTAAATGACAGAATACACATAGATAACATAAAATACCATAAATAAGAAGAAAATAAAATATCAAGGAACTTTTACCATGCATCAGGTGGTATCATTGCTCGTAGCAGTGGAAGTCAGTGACAGGGTACAGCTTTAAAACAAATAGATGTAAAAGACTAGTGAAAAGCAACAGGCTGATTATTAGCTTTAAAGTATTTTTCCCTTGGCTGTAAAAAGTAAAACTGTTTGAAGGGCATCTGGACATGTTCAGTGATTACACTCTTGAGGAGAAAGTTTCCTGGCAAGGCTGACAAATGCCTACTGAAGGCTTGGATGTTTTTACCTGTCATATGACCTTCATTTCTTTTGCGCAGCAGATGTTTTAACTTGTCACAATAAGAAAAGCATAAATGAGAGAAACAAGAAAAGAAAAAAACATTGAGAGGGATTTGAATAAAATGTTAACAGGGATTTAATGTTCTGTAATATCTATAATCACTGCAGTAAAAGGTAATGGTTGCAGTCATTTCTGATTTGACTCGGCTCTTTCAAAGTAAAATGCATACGGTATGTAGTAGCACTGTTAAAGTTAAATGCATACGGTATGTAGGAGCACTGTGAAGGTGATACACTCAAATCCATGAAATCTGTGGGAGCTGTAAAACGTATGATGTGATGCAAAGAGATTATCCAAAAGCAAATGGAATCCAAAGAACAGAGTGGCACCGATAGTCAGGGCCAAGTTTAACTGCAGGTGTTTTCCCACAGAGGAGAGGGTGGGGGTGAGGTTTGGGACAATAGAGGGGCTAATCCAGGTAGGAGGCATTCATATGTCAGCTGCGTGTGTGTGCAAGTAATAAAGGAAAAATGAACATCACAACACACACCAGATAGTTGGGGGTTAAGTGGTAATACACCACCAAGATAGGACATGCATATCACTAAGTATGATAAAAGAAAACAACATTTCCAAATACAAAGTCATGGATAATCTGTAAAGCAAATGCCTTTTAATTTCTAAATTCAAACACAGGCTTGTTGGGCAATGCGGCGTACTGTATTGGCAAATTAAATTTCTTTGTCTCAGAAGTTAGAGCCTTTCTCTAACACAAGATACCAGGTTCTTTTATGTATTGTATATTGTGTTACTAGGATGTCTAGACTGAACTGGCACCTTCCTACAACACCCGCAGGGAGTCGGCTCCCCGATACCTACAGTAGACAAAGCGGTGTGAAAACACAAACTTCTTGTCTATTGGAGGAATATGAAAGGGGAGTTGCTCAGGTATAAGTGTGGGAGGGCCCACTATGCTCTGGGTCTTTCTCCAGCTAGGATCACTCCTGTGAAGAGTGACCTTTTCTTTACAAAAGAAAATAAAACCTTGTCGCAGCAGAGAATTTCCACAACAGTACGTAATACAGCTTTTTTTCACAATCGCAAAAACACCTTTCCTGAAACTTGGCCCCTGTTCGTCTCCAGACTCCACACACACAAACCAAAACCTTTTTTAACAAAGTTGGAAAATCAAGCTCCACATCACAAGCTACACGAACACCTCTAAACGTTGAGTGACCAACCTTTGTCCACAAATACCTGTTTTCTTAATCTTCTGACAGCCAACTGCACACAAGTAAAAAAAAAACTTGACTTGAAAAAGACACTTGACTTCATGACAAAAGCAATTCACAAAGCTTCCATTTACCCGTCAATCACATATCACAAATTTGATGTTGGTCAGGAAACCGAGGTTTTATGGAATGAGTTTCTCAAGAGCATACATTTACCTTAGACTGCAAATTAGCACTGATCTACTTGTGTCACTGTGCATGAGCACGGTTGTTGTTGCAATAAAAAAAAAAAACAAGAGTGAAGTCCTGTGGGTACCTTTGATGCGGAGGACGTTTAATCCAAATTTATGCAACTCAGGCAGAGCTTCGGGTCAAGGACAGTGTGGGCTTGCATCCGACCGCCATGCTGTAAACAGACCAGCCACTTACCTGCCAATCACCGGCCCATTGCTGGAGGACTGGACACAGATCTGCAATATCCACAGTCAGCAGGCAAGTGAGACTGTATGTGTGTGTGTGTGTGTGTGTGTGTGTGTGCACATGCACGCAGGGAGCTTTGCATCCAGAGTGCTTTTGACCTCCATGGTGAGACAATTTGGAGTTCCTTCAAGCACTATGAGCGGAGATGGTGTGGCAGACCTCCACAGTCCTTGTCCGCCTCTATCATACCGCTGGTTAGACCTAATCTAAATCGACATATAGTGTGTCTGTCATTCAGCAGCCATGTTGCTCGTTGCTTTCAAAGTTCATACTTTTTGCCAGACGCAACTTTCTGAGTCATGGGATGAAGGACAAAATAACAGTCGCATTATGTAGAAGTGTATAAATTGCCTTCGTCTGTGAAGGCTTTGTGTGTGTGTGTGTCATAATAGCCTTAATACTAAAAATACAGATCCAAAGAATACAACTCACACAAAAGCATTGCCATTAAAGCCAGCAGAGCTCCCATGTTGAATTAAAATCAGATGGCACTTTCTTTTTCTTTTTCTGCCTCACCTCGCTTCCCAGCTCTCTTTTCTGGCCCTGATTGGTTGATGGGATCCATTAAAATGCCCAGATGAGATATAGCTTACATTACTTTTTCGGAGTGATGAGTGAAACTGACTATGAATACAGTAAATAGAAAAGCGACGTAGATGTACGCACAATAAAGCTTGGAGCCAAGGACTTGATGATATTTGCATTTTTATTTTTGATTTCAATTCTCGCAAACCTAATCATTTCATTCCTGCAAATGTGAGCCATTTGTAAGACTCCTACATGATGAAGCTTTGCAGCATTAAGGTAGAGAATAGCAGACTAATGAAACAAGGTACTCCACGTGGTATTTTATTGCCAACTCTTTTTGTTATGCAGATGTTTGCTGCAGTGCAGAGAAGCAGAGAATGGCCAAATCTAGATGTGAACTCAAATGCATAAGTAAACAGACTCACAGAGAGAACCTACAGTATGTTGTAATGCACAGACACAGTTTGGGGCGTCCAAGAGTTCAGCTTTCTGAATAATTTCAGATGAAAAAGTAAAAAAACGTAGTGTGTTATTAATCTTGTAGGTAACTAAATGTGTTTATACAACTAGCTAATTCAATGAGACCAGAAGTGAAGGCTGTGGAAGTATAGGAAGCTTTTCAATAAGAAAAAAAAAAAAAAACTGATGGCAGCATGTGTGGGTGACATTAGAGGAGGAAGAGTCGGCTCCTGTTGCTGTAGCAGCAGACGCATCAAGATGTGAGAAAGAAGGCGAGATACCTCAGCTTTCAATAGGGTAAGATAGAGAGAACGGTCTTGAAAGAGCTATAAGAAACAAATGGGGGGGGGGGGTTATCAGCAACTTCATAAATTATAGATGTCAGTGTGAGGTTTATAGATGTCACAAATATACAATATATAACTTATAACTAGTGAAAGTATAATTGGCGATGATATATTAACTAGTCTAAGGGTTAACATTGACCTTTTCTTGGCAACACTTGAATTTTCCACACTTTCATCTTGTAAAAGTCCAAGTCCCTGAAAACCCAATAAATTGGACAGGACACTTTGGAAGAGCACAATGTCTCATGCCTTGTATGGAGCAAATAGTGTGTAGAATCAAAAGATTTTGGGACTGGGCCAAAAATCCCATTGTTTTTATATCCAAACAATTCGAGTATTGCTTTAGGTTCATTGCCACCCGCCAACAAGTTCATTAATGTAGCACATTCTTTGGTAAGCACAAGGGGAATAGTTGCAAAATGTTAATGGAATTTGTTATAACCAACAAAGTTCTGATTGCCCTTTTTCAGCAGACCTAAAACAATATGCATTAATTTCTGTGATTTACCAGGTCTAAAAATCAGATTGATATTTTCATATCCCCACACTATAATAGGTCTAGTCATTACTACCACGGAGAGATATAAGGATGTCGAGTTCCATTCCCCTACAGCTGCAGTACAGCTTTCATCTCAATGTGATAGCTCAATTGCATGTTTATCATCCATGACATTGGCGAAAATAATTCTTTCTCAGAGTCACCTCATAAAACCCTCATTTGCAAAAGTTTAGCTGAGATTAGTCCATTAGCCAAATTACCTAGCCAAGCAGTTGATTTCCAAACGCAGTGTCTTCAATCTGTAGCACAGCATGGGACTTTGCTCTCAGAAGAAATAAGAGTGGGAGTGAGAGACAAGGCGAAGGCTTTTGGAGCACTGCGGCGGTGCACGAGTCACCCAGCCTTTGGCTTTTCAACGGGTTCAACCTCATCGGTAAACCATGCATTGACTATAATGTCATCTACCTTCAAAAAAAAAAAAAAAAAAAAAAACAGACAAACACTACCATGTCACTGTGTCCTCTTTGCACTTAATGGGAGGATCAGAGGTGAGAGTTTATCCTGAGTAACTTTCACAGGCACAGCAAAATATCAGAATGGTGCTTGGCATTTGCAGCATTGGATTCCAGCCATCTTTTCTGATGAGGAATCTGATACTTGAGCTCTGAGTGGGAAAGGACTCTTTAAAAAGGGATTTACAAAGGGCTCTCTTCAACAGATGCCTCTGTTTGTTTGCCCTCTGATTAGTTTGATTAGTTTGAAGTCAGCCTTTTTGCAGAGGCACAAAAATTCCGACTTTCATTCTCACTCTCCTCCATTTTTACTGTTTCAATATCCCTCAGTTTTTGGAGCAGAGATTAAGAGGCATTAATTCAGCAGTACAATTACTCAATTTTCTTTCCCCAGCTTATTCTGTTCCTTCTCCCTGCTCTTGCTCTTTGGGACAGGTCTGGTGTCGAAACTAAGGCTTGACCCCCTATTTGAATAAGTTAATGCAGAGGCCTGATCGTGGGGAGAGAAATAGGGGGAAGCCGGTATCAGTTCCATACAGTTGGCTCCAGGGAGAATTTGATTCCTTTTCATCTGTCACTCTCAAGGTGTCATTCTCCACCAGAGGTTGTTATCGCCATGCAAGCCCCGACAGCTTCAAGCCGCTTCCTCAAGGGTAAAATGGAAAGAAAAAAACTCAAAGGTTTACGATGAATGCGGTTGGAAGGAGACAAAAATGACATATCGTTGGTTCACAGACGTGGATTGATGCTGCACGACGCACCGTTCTAATAAACAGAGACCAAAATCACAATGGGTTTTTTTTGTGTTATTCAAAGGTAATTATTGGATTAATTTGTAAGGTCTTGCTATTGCCTGTAATGCTACATCGTCTTAGGCCAATGCAAACAAAGCCATTTAGGTTTTTGAGTAGCAAGACCTGATCTCGAAAACATTGAGTGATTAAATCCTTAAGCTACACTGGATGCACTATTGTGTTGTTCACACATGAGATGTGTCTACTGCAGAGCAGCTGTAAAAGTGCTGTGGTGCTGGAATTATTGTTTGCCTTTGAAAGTTGACATGGTTTTTAACTTGTTCCTTCGTGAGACATCTGTGCAAACGTTAACACACGCTTAAACCCAGAAAAACTGACAATTTGATGCCACTTAGAGGCAGTCAAAACTAGCTAAAGAAACCACACAGCAGTGACATGTCATCACCTTTAAGTAGTTGCATTTACATGTGCAACTTGTGCAAAGAGCTTTCATTATCCATTTGTCCTGTAGCTGTGGTTCTGGTTGTGTGGTGACTATAAGTCTAAAATGTTCCTTTTATAGTCTTTTCCCACTCCTTACTGCTCTTTAGCTTATAAATGCTTCACCACCTAAAAGCTATTATCATATGTCATATAATTTGGTGCACGGCAGCTATAGTATAGAGAGTATTTTTGAGCTGCTGTAGCCAAAAGATTAAGTTTTGTGCCACAGAGCCAAGACAATTAGCTGGCAGATGCTGAGGAGCGCTGGGCATTAATTCTCTGTGGTTTTGAAAATATTGATTATAGCTGCTTTAAATACTGCTGCGTAGGTTCAGGCATGAAGGTATAAAGGCATACTGTACTGCAGGTAAGATTAAGTGTTGGGTGCCTAAACTCTGTAATTGAGTCACAGTGGAGACATTTTTCATTGATACAATAAAGTGTCATCTCATTGAGAATGCGGAAACATTTTCTATTTAAATCCACCTTATCTGCCACAAGGGCTGTGTTGATTGGAGTGCATCATATTGCATCAATCACCGGAGAATTAATTCCAGAGCATTAAATATGCAACACACTGTATCCATTA
Organism: Microchirus variegatus; assembly: GCF_963457635.1. Taxonomy (NCBI): domain Eukaryota; kingdom Metazoa; phylum Chordata; class Actinopteri; order Pleuronectiformes; family Soleidae; genus Microchirus; species Microchirus variegatus. The sequence goes on along the minus strand of NC_139815.1, from coordinate 16,160,788 downwards.
ATGATAACTACAGCTTTTACTGTCAGACTGGGCAAGCGGCCTGAAAATGCAACAAACATTTATTAAACCTCTGATCATCAGAGAGCGCAAAAGTGTCATTACACCAGTACCCCGACGAGTCCTTCATGCCATCTGATAATAATTTTGTAGTATGCTTATGTACAACACAATTAATTAGACATTCATTTGCAGGCTTAGCATTTTCATATCAAGGAGGATTTTTATGCATCTGGATTCAGTTGTGCTCATGAACAGGTTATTATCACCACGGGCCCCAGAAACAGACTTGTCACAGGCCGCAGGGTTATCAATCAATCAATCAAACTTTATTTGTCGAACACTTTTTATACGCATCACAAAGTGCTTTATATAATAAAAAACAGAATCACCCCCAGCTGCCACCCCCCAGCAAGGAGACACAACCCAATGTCAGGCTGGGCGAGAGCCAAACACCACCGCTGTAAGATGCATGGATTTTTTGAAAATTTAAAATAGAAAACAAGATTAAAAAAGGGGGGGACATTAGTTAAAAGCCAAATTAAAAAGTTGGGACTTGAGTGTGAGGTTCTCCCACAAGCTGTTCCACGTGGCTCTGAAGTGTGACATGGAATACCATGTTACTTTGCCTGTTTTCAGACAAAAAAATATATATAAATCACATATGCCGTGTTTCCATTAAGTGGAACGGTTTGGTTTGGTACAGTATGATACCGGGTACAATTCAGGGCTCCACTCAACAGTGAGCTGATTGGGGCGACAGAAAAACCTCACTCCCTTGCGACCAGTGTAAATGTCCCATGGAAGTCGAGTCAATTTTAAATAGCACTCTACTCTCGATGTCATCGCTCATTGTCGCTGCACTGGTCACACTACAGCTGTGTCTCAACAGTCAAGGCAGCATCCTCCAAGTGTGCAGTTACATTTCCTTGTGAAATAAATCATTTAATAAAGGAAATATTTCAATTGACCTTCAGTGTTGTTTTTTTTTCTATGAAAAGTTTCAGTATTTTCAAACTGACACATTTCCTTTGAGTAAATACCTTTTTTCTGTGAACATTTTGCTCTATTCGAGGTCTTAAAGGCGATAAACAAAGACGAGGACAAATACCCAAGAAATGTACATCACATGCTGCGCCACTCAAGTTATGCTGGATGAGAAAATGCACTTACATTCCCAGTACTTTTGAACCAAGCTGGGGTCATAGCACATGCTGAGATAGTGTTGTCAGTTTACTACTCTCAGTTTCCAAACTAAAATTTCTCTACGGCTATTGGACGGATTCTATTGATATTTTGTGAAAACAGTCGTGGTCCAAAAGATAAAGCTCAGGCTGAAGGAGATATGTCAGACAATGAAGAGGACCCAACTCTTCAGAAGAAAGGCTTCAGAAGAGATAAGGCGGGGGCTAATATTGGTCTGGCATTTCAATCCAACATAATTCAAAAGGACTCCTTCTCCCCCTGGATTCATAAGTTACTTGTTGCATGCATCATGTATCCCCAATAAAAAAAGTCATTTTTTAGCAACTGGTGCTGAAATATTGCATCAAATCGCCAACACCAAATCAGTATTCCCCCCCCAAAAAAACTGTTGGAAATGGCCCTAAACAAGTGTACTTTTACAGAACCTATTAATGTTAAAATAGTGTTAAATAAAACAATAAAACACATTGCTGAGAAATCTCATATTATCCTCTGCTCAGCTCAGGCAAGGTTGTGCGATCTTCAGGAGAGGAATCTTCATTCACTGCTCCCATTCCCCTCTTCACATACCTCAAGAAGAAAGACACAAGCACATTTATGCAAAGAAATCCCCGCGCAGAGAGATTGTATTAATCTCTTCTTTATGTTCCTCAATTCCTAATACCTCCCTGCGCAAACATATTTATGATAATCCCTCGTATTGCATAGCCATTGCTGTTGTCAATGCCTTTTTCATTCCACTTTGTATTGGTAAATGTGGAGGCACAACAGAATTGTGCCGTGTAATAATTACTTGAAGCACACAACTTTGATTCACATGGCAGACATCGGATTACCATATCACAGTACAGTACGGTTCGCATAATTCAAAAACTCCCTGGATCTAATGCTAGAATTCATTATAATCCAAGATGAACACATACTAATCTGCTCTGATCTTCTAGGGTTGTATGCACATACGTATAGCTCACGCAGTGGACTATAGTCTTGTTCACAGTCAGAAACTGAAAGACTGGGGGGGGAATCAGCATACGTGAGGAGGGCTGTGTGTTATTAATAGAGCACCACTGCTCTTGGCAGATGACGAATTCAAGCTCAGTGTTTTCTTCTTAGCTAACCACTAACCACCAAATATATTTGCATAGTATATATACTGCCTGTGTGTGCTCCTGTCGTCCTCAGCATAAACTAGCACAGCTGCTCCCGACTCCCCGTTGTGTGAATGTACTGTCCATTGAATTAATGTTCTCTGAGAAGGCTCGTTCCTCCCGGAGTGTATTTTTTATGTGTCATCCCCATATCTAAACCAGTGGCTCAGTGAAGGTGTTCAAGGCTCCGATTCCCCGTTTCTTCCATGTAGAGGTTGGCCAACAAACTAAAGCATGGCCATGATTTTGTTTCTATTAATGTCCTGATTGTCCTGAGAATAAAGTAGATGATGCTCAGGCAGAGGGTCCAGGGCTTCTGTAGAGTAAATATATATTGACTCCAGGTCAGAAGACCGACACCAACCCATGGTTGTTTCTAGTTTTCGTCACCTCCATACTGTAGTTGTTTTGCTTGTAAACAATGAGATGTCATGATAGCATGGTTGTGTCTGGGTGCAATTTCAAATCCTTGAGTCCATATTTTGAATATGGTGAGGTTGTAGTTGAGCCAAGGAAGCACCATCATGTCAGCTGGGATTGGCACCAGCAACCCCCATGTAATATCAATAATTGTTGTCCTCCTCGTGTAGCTGTTATAAACATTCACTAGCAGTTCTCTTGTATCATCTGGTTGTGCTTTACTTCAGCATTTTTTTTCATATTTGTAATACTGGGTAGTCTAGTGACCACTGAACACTGTTTTAAACACAATGGATGACCATGCCTGCGGTTCATTTATCAGCTGGATGGATAGCTATGTTTTGGACCTTCTTAAATTATTTTACAGCTTTCCTATATGGAGAGGTGCCTCCAGTACCTTTAACCTGAGCCCATTTCTGACTTTGTTATTTTGTTTATTTGTTCTTTTTTTTTCGTGACACGGTGAACCTGAGTGACAAACAATCTCAGACAGAGACCTCTTCAGTCCTCTTCAATTGCTGGATTTTCATTGTGCATGTTTGCTTATCACTGTTATGTGGGTAGAACATGATTAATGAGTGTGTGCTTTGCCTGCAAGTTTTAAGTTTAGGTACACACTGCTGGTGTAGGCACAGTAGTAGGTTTTATACACAGCCCAGTTGTGTGGTGTGGCTGCAGACGCCTCTGCTAATAGGTTTCATGCGAATGGCCCTGCTGCTGCTCTGTAAAGGTAATATGTCACAGTCCAAATCCCCCCGGCCATGTGGTCTGTCTCACCACCGTGCTGCCCCACTCCATCAAGTTGTCCCTCTGCACAGACTAGCCTCAGGGGGGGGATGCCTGCCCAGGAGTGTCTAGAAGTCTTTAGGTAATGCTAGATAGAGGTATGGGGCTGCAGTGGAGTTTGTGTGTATGAGAGAGAGAAAGAGGGAGCAGTGGGGGTGAAACATTGACGGCTTGTGTGCAGCAAGCACTTGTAGTTAAAGAAACTACTTGCTACAAAGTGTTCTCTGAATGAAAAGACTGTTTGCCTTCACTGTCACAAAAAAGAACAAGGACACAAATCCAGTGTGTAATTATTGTGAGGCGTCACACTCAAGACTTTTTTGTCTTCCTTGGAATGTCATAATTAATTACTCTGGCACAGCATCAATGATGTTGGAAGTGCATCACCAAGCCCAAGTACTGTATGTGTCATCAAGAAGCAACATACAGGTGCATCAAACCAATGTATTTACTTAAATTAAAACACTCTTAAATCATACAATTAAAACAATTTTTGCCTAATATTACTTTTTCACACAACATATGATGTTTAAATGACCCTCATTTAAAGCTCACATATAGTGGTCCTGTTGCACATATATGTTAGTTATGGAGGTCTACTTACATACATTAACTTGTTTTTATGGTCAAAAACAACCTCCTAGTTGCTGTAAATGAGCCGATAGAAATCTCTCCTTACTGACGCTCTCCTCAGCCGCACCGTTTCAGACTGAAATCTCACACCCAGAAGACAGACTGTGTTGTGATTGGCCAGCCAGCGTAAAGACCTTTCCCAACTGTCTTGGGATTGGCCAATACCTGGAAGTGACATAATTAGCACACCAGCCCCTGTGGAACGGTGGATGCACTGCTACTCATCAAAACATTGTTTTAACACTGTTTAAAAACGGCTTTGTCACGACTCCCCGCTGCAGTCCCTTTTATGACTCTGACCCGGAGTCAGACCCATAGTCAGAAGACACTGTCGCTCGTGAAACACCTCCACAACGGACGTTCTTCTTCTTCTGAGGTACAATGTACGCAACCGGATGTGCCCAGACTACTGCCCAGAGCAGGAGGATCTGCTGTTCAGGAGAACAGCGGTTTACGTAACCGGACCAGATTTTTTCAGAGATCTCGCTGAGCCCGAGATTACAATAAAACACAGCGTTCTCAGCTATGGCTGAACTGTTTGTTTCAAAACTTCAGGGCTTCGTAATGACACAGATACACACTAAAAAACAGCGTTAATTGGAACTTCCTGTCTTGGTCCGCTTTAAAACAATGTTTGCCTGATATTGCATTTTCACGCAACATATGACTTCCACTTTTAAATGACCCTCATTTAAAAGGAAAAGCACTCAAAACAATTTATCCAATTGACTATCATGTATGATAGTGTTCCCTAAGTTTTTTTATTGAGGGACCCAGATTTCTTGAAGTTACAGAAATGTTACAGTATTGTTTTGAATAGGTAAACCATTTCCAAGAGACACATGTTTGATAATTAAATCAAAAACATTGTATGCATCTTATATAAAAGGCTATAAAAATTGGTGACCCAAACCATATCTTCCACATCCCATCTGTGGGTCGTGGATGACATATATGACAATAAAAACCGAAAACAACTCACAGTTAAGAAGCTGGAACCAGCAGATGTTTGACGTGCAGCTGGTTGGGTCCAAGCCTTTTCACTCATCATTTTTTCTGCAGAGTTTACCTCCCAATCAGTATTGTTTTTTACAAACTTATCCGAGTTGTCTTTCTCCATTTTGATTCTGTTCTCTGCAACTCTTCCTTCCTCCTTCCCTTCATGGAAACGGAAAGTAATGCTTTGGAAATCCCTGTTGAAGCAACCTGCCTACTAATAGCATTCAGCCATAAATTATCTTTATCATACAGTGGCCAACAACCAAAACTCCATGGTGTATACTCTGTCAAATTATTTACAGTTTAGGAGACTGCAGAGACAAACTATTTTCTCCCTTTTTTTTCTTGCTCTCAAGTTAAATCTTATGAGAGTAATGGTACAACAGAGCTATGAAACATACAGTATTTAATGTCAATAACCACAAACCTGTGGACATACCTCAGATTCCACTTTCATTCCTCAGTCCTACTGTATATGTCAGGTGCCCACTCTTTTCTTTTAAAGAAAGAAAGAAAACTATTATTTTCTTTTAAAAATAAAGGTAAAATCAATCTCTGTAAAAATTGCAAACCGTTACTCCTTAGTTCGTGATTTCCATTTTCGCCATCCTATTTATCTACCGGCTGCAAACAGTAACTTATTTCAGCAGCACGTCATTCACACATGAAAAGTCGTTATTATTTATACTGCAACCTTGCGGTAGCAAAACCAACACTACCACGTGTACAGTACATCATCCGCAAGTATCCTTCTATATTTCATCAGTTTGACCAAAAAACAACAAATACAAATTATTTCCACATCGTCTCGTCTATGAGGAAGCACATGAAATATTAATGCACCAAAACATGAGAAAGGTTGCAGTTGACTATTACTGAAACTTTCATTAAAAAAATAGTCGAAGGACACAAGCAGTCACTCACACGCAGACCAGCTTGCTCTTTGACATACAATTTTAATTGTCTTACACGGTACGTCTGGATTGTGTTACTTCTTTTCTTGTGTCATTTTGCAAAAAAACAAAAAAGCAATATGCAATCCTCCCATTGAGTCCTGGGTCTATAGCTGATGTAGACTTGCAGGTTACCCATTGTGATCAGATGCCTGAACCACTCAAAGAGCTCCCACTGCATGTCTGAACTCTTCACCATCTAAGGCTGAAACCCAATTCCCTAAAGACAAACCACATTGGGCTGCTTGTACCCGTTACTGGTGTCGCAGAGGAGAACCGAAGCAGCAGAAATGTGAAGCTGGTAAAAATCAATTAACTGCATTTGAATAGCGATTATTCATGATCTCAAATCACTTCACAAAGACCTCACAAAGACACAGTGTGTCTAGTTTCCTCCCAGATTGCCTCGGAGCACAATTGATTTACCAAACCGCAGAAGTTATGTCAACACAACACATCTCTGTTTTCATTTCAGTTGTCTAACCTGCCAAATTACCTGCAACAACTATATATTTTCCAGAAAACAAACTTGGGTAGAAGTAACAAAGTTAAAATTACAAAATTCAAACTTAGCACATGTCAATTGCGAGCACTTAGATGTCTCTGTGCAGGCAGCACTAGACACACTGCAAGTGCTTTTAGTTTAGTTTCTTTACAAGTAAATAAAGGAAAGCAACAGAGGATTAGGACTAGCAGGTTAAAGAAGAGAGATAAGGACACTGTATTGTTTTGCCTCTGAGGAAAGTGGAAGCAATTCTCCATTTCCAGTTCCTAAAACAATAAGAGTGGACCCAAACATTCTGTTCAAAGCCCATATTACTGCTGATGCTGCATCAGTCTGTCAGTCTCTCACTCGTGGAAAAAGCTTCTTGAAAGGGAGTGAGACTGATAACCCCACTTTCCTTGAACAAGTCAAACCGTTTTTCAAAACACCGGCTGTGATTATGTGCGACATCAAACACTAACTGCAGATAAAGACTTGGTGTTTGTTTCTGCAAATATTGTTACTCCGGAAAACTGTCATCGCTGATTTAGAGGTAACAAAACCAGATGCAAGGTGGAAGTTGTTGTATGAAACACCTTTAGCTGTCAGCAGAGGTATTAGCCAACACATGATTACACTCACTCGCCCTTTTCTTTCAGGAAGAGCTTTGGACAAAATCGATTTTCTCCGTTTCTTTCTTTTTCAGTGGAGGGTGTCGATTCCCTCTCAGTTCAGGTGAAACCAGCCGCTGTGTTGCTCAGCAAGAGGCAAAGATGTAGTCAAGCGAGAGAGGTCACCGATATGATTATCCCCGAGTGTCAATACAAAAGGGAGACATGAGAAAGGTTCCCGCTGAGCAGGATAATGAATGGCTTTGGCCTCATCAAAACTGCAGAAGCGTCGCCGCTTGCTAATTAAGACCGAGTTGAAGAAAGTCATCAGTGTACATGGATGGCCATCTTAGCTGAGGCTAATCAAACGCACCTCACTTCATTGCTGCCATTGTATTTATCAAAAGAGTAAATCTCAGACAGAAATGGAAAGAGGTGAAGCAGTTATTGGGGGGGCGGGGGGGGGTGTAATCATGATAGCATTAAGATAACTAGTTTTTCAGTGTTAGACGCACTATACTGGGTGCCAGGCTTGGACCATGAGCTGCCTTCCTTCACATAGTAGGGTAATGTCTCAATAAAAGGCACATTATTCCCAATTAAACTCTCTAACATCCATCATAAACTGCCACTGTAAACCCAAGCAGAGGATCATTATTGGCTCCCATTAATACTGTATATTTAAGCAGATGGCGATGGAGTGAACACTATTAAAGCGAGAGAGAGCCTCATATCTGTGTATATATCCCAGAGAAAAGGCAAGGTTTTCATTTATTATTATTATTATTATTATTATTTATGAGACAGATGTAAATGCAAGTACAAACGAATGTACACAGACTCGCACTTTTCTACATTATCAACAACCACTGAGCAATTAGTTGAGCAAATCGCCCGTCATCATGGGTGTGCTGGCAGCCACAGTCACTGAGGTCCCTCAGCTGAAGCCTCATACAACAAGCTCCCTCTGCCTCTGACACCTTTTAGAAGCTCTCAGCTTGTGTTCTGCTTTCACCTCTGTCGGTGTGTAGTAATTACACTTCCAATGCCACAGAGTGCACCGCCACAGATGTGAAATGCTACCCAGCCTTATCAGAGGGAGAAACATGGATGACCCTGATCACACAGAGAACATAGTGATCCTCGAGGATGCGTCCTCCCCACACTACAAAGTGCTCCGTGTGAGTAATGGGGAGATAGGAGGCTGGGTATGATTATGCACCCTTCCATGCACCCCACCACCACCAACCCAATCCCAATCCCTCACCCCCCCCCCCCCCCCCCCCCAACAAGGAGGAAAAAAAAAAAGTTAAAATAACAGCTCTGGTGTCAAACCTGCTGTCAGGTGACACCAAGGCAGTGACCCTTCCATTTCTTACGTCTGCCTCTCTGAAGGTCAATCTTCAGCTGCCCTCCACGTGGCTGCAGTCCTGTTTACCCCTTTCTGAAAGCCAATTACGTTGCTGAGGTGCTGTGCCAGTCAAAGCTGTTATATTTCACACATACACATTTACACAGATGCACAGTGGACATCCCGACACACAGACAAACACCTGCAGCAGCCTCAGGTCTTTTTGGCTGCGGTAGAAGCCGTAGATAATACCTTTTGACCCGTCTGCGGTGAGATATACTGGCATATGCACGCGGAACGATTATTTACAGCTCAGGCACATCATGAAAGTTAGTGAGCGCGTTAAAAAACGATGGTTTGTTTACCATGGGGTTTTATATTGCATTGAACGCGAGACGATTATAAACCTGTCTTCATTATCTGAGAAATGGAGAGGCCTTGCTAATGTTTGCTGATTTATTCTATAACCTCAAGGGTTTTTGTTTTGTTTTTTTGCTTTTTATGCAAAGTAATGACAGCTTGTGTGATCGTACAAGTGTTGCTAAATTAGTGATGGATGGCAAGCGTTGTCCTCAGCAGTATGTTGGCTTCTGTCTATTACACTGAATGATGGCAGTTTTACATATGACCATGTAAGGGTGGGAGATGTTCTCAGTGAGTCTCTCACATGGGGCTTGTTTGGATTTAAGTTTTTTGTTACGTTAGTAAAATTCCCAGCATTTTAAATGTGATGGAACTTAACTTTTTTCAGTTATCACCAACTGTGTGGGGCAATGGCTAAAGTGTCTGCCAACTACAGAGAGTATAAGTGCCAGACTGCTATAGGAGCACCTGCACACTCAGATTGTTCTGTGCAAGTCTCTATTTATATGTCAGTGTCAGCACTATATGCATGTCCATGGCTCATCTGCTCCCCATCGTCTTGTGACTTATGAGTATTCTGTGAGGATGATTTTTTCTTTGTGCTTCTTAATATATAATGCAACGTCAAGATCATGCATGCATTGAGATATTTTCAAATCCTCTATCAACTACAGCAGATCCAGCAGAAGTAGGGCAGCAGATGAGTGTAAGTATCTAAACCAGATGACCGCCATCTGCTATTTGTGGTGTTGCGGTTGCTGTGTGGACCAGAAATGCTGCAGGAGCACAAAGAACATCCACGGGTCACTAGCAGTGTTTTGTTTTGGGGTTTTCTGGATTTTTTTTTTTTTTTTTTTACTTCTGTCATCAAGCCTCAGGTAAACTTGGAAAGATTCTTGTCAGGAAGAATGAGAATAAACAGCCAGTAAAGTGCTTTTCTGCGAGGAGACGAGGAATGGTCACATATCTGCGGCAAAAAAAAATTATGTCAGTCTTTTAAGCAGCTGTAACAATTTTACTATGACTGATAAAATATGACAGCTCGCCATACATCACAAGAGTGTCAGTATATTATATTTCCGCCTGTGTGTGTGTGTGTGTGTAGATGTGTGTGTAAACAGGTCTTGCTCCGTCTACTCAAAAGAGCCCTGGGGTGGAGCAGACACGACGGGCTCCATCTGGCACATGGGCAGCAAATGAAAAGAATAGAGAACTGTGGGAGCCAGGAAGAAGGGTAACATCATGAAAAGCTCCATTTGATTTGTTGTCCAGTTCATTGGCACCGGCTACAAGGTGGCAAACAAGACAGGTGGCTAAACAGGAAGGAAAGGGATTGTCAGCAGCATCCAGTTGTCATGGAAATGTTGGCTTTTTATCCTCTAAAGACAAAGGAAATAGTGAGGGAGCTGAACCTGGGTATCTGGTAAACAATTAGGGCTCCTGTGCAGTGTTTGGGCTTGTTCGCTGCTTAAAAATGTGCACCCCGTAGCTACTTCTTCCCTTGGGGAGACAGAGTGTCGTATGGGCTCCGTGCGCTATGCCCCTGAAGCATTATGGCAGAGGAAATGATGGTGAGCAGAGAGCCATCTGCTTTGCCACTTGCCACGTCTGTCTGTGCCAATGCCTCCCTCTTCCTGCCATTTCACAGGTGGGGAGTGGAGTGGATTCACACTGTCTGCACAAACACACACATAACACTAAAAGATCCCCCCCCCCCCAACCTGAAAATGCCAGATGTGTCGGCACAGAATGTAAATGTAGAGGGATCTCACATTTTTCTGCACTTTAGATTCACTTGATGGCGTCTGTCACATTTGCTCATTTTGTCAGCTTTAATAATCAACAAATGATATGGATGTGAGTGGTGTTGATGTGGATGTGCAGGGATGCCAGCAACAGATGGAAAGCCTTTAAATGATAAAGCAGCCCACAGACATAAAGATCCAATGGTATGTTCCTTTTTTTATTTCTTCTTTTTTAACCACCAGTCTGTTTTCATTCTATCAGAGCAAGAGTGCAGCAGAGATAGGCCCCAGTGTCCTTGACAGTGGTGACACAGAGGAGATGGATGTACGGCTGGTCAAAGGAAAGTCATTTATTTCCTTTGACCCACTTGGTCAAGTGGATTGAAGCTGAGCCTTTTGATTTGGCTTTTACTTTGCCCCCCCCTCCCCCCCAAAGAGTCCACACTGCTTCCACAATTACTGCAAACAGAGAAGGTGATGGGTCTAAGATTTTGTCCAGATAAAGGAGTCAGGACCCTATCTCTCCTGTTGACACCATTAAGCCATCACTGATACGGAGAAGGTGGCGGGGTAGGGTGGGAGGAAAAAGGGAGGGAAACTGAGGAAGTGTCAGTCAAAGCTTACCACCCAGCTCTTGTTTAAACCCATCTGTCACTGAAGTCCCACTGGCCTCTTCGTATCTGATCCCAAAACCAGAAGCGGAGGGTCGATAGACTTAGTTGTCAGCGGGCATATTCACCACTTACTGTCTTAGAAAATGCAAGCACGAGATTGCAGCAATACACATATTCTTGGATCAAAGTAGTAGGTGAAAAGTGCTTAAGGCTTATTTGTCATGCCAGGCGGGGCTGGTATTCAGTGTCTCTGCTATAAAAAGTCATTCCAAAAAGCGATCATCTAATTGCGAAAAGCTGAAACAACAGCAAACCAACTGTCACGCTTTGGAAATCTCTCCGGATGGAGGTGCGTCTTGTAGAAAGGCGATGTTAATCCCAACGTGTACGGCTCACGAACTTGAACCCGCAATCGTGTAGGCTAAAAAGTGCAGTCATTCCAAAGTCAGTTAAACTCTAATCCAATGTCAGTGTCACCTAAATCTCTTCATGGTGGGACTTATCAAACAATAACAGATGCTTTGCAGATCCATTTATAGCTGTAAGAGATGAATATTGTGTTGTGACTTCAAGGAGGTTGCGGCACACGTGTCAACTTGTTGTAACACCCTAATATTTGATCTATTGCATATATGTATGAGGAGTTGTCACAAGCATTTTATTTTCACATTTTGTTCAAAAGCTTCTGAGAAGATTATGTCAGAAACTGAATCACCGATTACACTTGAATTCATCTAATTCCACCTCAGGTGACAATTTAGTTCTGGAAAAACAGAGTTAAAACAACCTCACAAAACACGCAAGGACAGCTGTCACAAATCAAAACACCCACCTCTGCTTTTCACGAGAAATCATCTCTTATAGTGCTTTTCTATTTAAAGTTGTATAACAGCTATGTGTGGCAAAGAGAACTGTCAGATTAATAGTTGAAACTATTAAAATAGGCTTCTCCTATCACCATAGACAGGACTGTCCATCACATTTTCCGTCTCAACCAAAGTAAAGTGTTGGTTTATTTAATTGGAGACCTTAAAACTCCAGTGTGTAGCTTCTGTTAATCAAAATACTGCTTTGCGTTCTGTTGACAGAGCACACATTTTCAATACCTGCTAATCGCATTTTGTGAGAAGCCAAATTGTGAAGTCCAACAGAAAAGTCCAGTTTTTTATTATTTTCTTGGGTGTTTCTTGCTATTTTCAGCCATAGTCCAACTGTATGAAGCCGTCTCTCTTTAATAGCACTGTGTTGTTCTTCTTCTTCTGCTCATCTTTCCATGTGCATTGTGGGAATGTTGCCACAGACAAGAAAACAAACCTGAGAAACACACAGTCATATGGAGCTGATCGGCTTAATCAATGGTTTTAGTGTAGCTAAACCATTTAGTGTATAGGCGCTACAGGTTTAAATAGACTCATAGGCATTTGTCCTTTGTAGATTTCCTTGCAGCATAAGCAGTTGGAATAGCAACCTTTCTACTGAAGGGACATCTTTTCAATAGTAAAAGGCCAGGACTGACACCTTTTTTCCAAATCGCTGCAATTTACGATTAATCTGTCTATTATTTTCTCGATTAATCGATGAATCAGTTGGTCCATAAAATGTCACAAAATGTTAAAACATTGATCAGTGTTTGTCAAACCTGGAAATGACGATGTTCTTGAATGTCTTGTTTTGTCAACGAACCAAAATTATTCAGTTTTAATGATTTCTTTGTTATGTGGAGCAAAGACTAATAAAATATTCACATTTAAGAAGCTGAAACAATCAGAAATCTTGTTATAATCATGAAAAAAAGCTTCAAACCGATTAATCGATTATCAAAATAGTTGGCGATTAATTTAGTAATCGATTAATAATTGATTCATCGATTAATCGTTTCAGCTCTAATTACTACCAGATGGAAGTTGAGGTTATCTTGGAAAAGGGGGCAGAAGCACTCACTCATTTGACTTTTTTTTTTTTTTTTACAATTCTACAGCCATAAAATCAAAACGCATCCAGACGGCTTGAATATAATTAGCTGCATTGTAATTGGCCAAAGTCACAAAGTCTTCACCCAAGTCTGTAAATGGAGTCTGGCAGAGGTGCAGAAATATCTTTCTCTCTCAGATCAAGCAATTTACATTTTGCTGAAAGGTTATTATGCAATTATAGATCAATAACACCAAAAATATGTTGCCTACCCAAGCTTAAACACGGTCACTGTGAGCATAAATGAATGGTGCAGAAGAATTTACCCCCAAAGCAACGCTTTGTCATAGGCCACAGTGTCTTGCCCAGCTGCTCCAGATAATATGGACTTTTAGTCCTAATTCTACAAAAAAAAAGTTTCTGTGCAGCCAAAGCCTGAAATAGCTCATTTGTCTGTGGCATAGTCCGTCATTATTATACAGCAACACATCACTAATCCAAACTTTTGCAATGGGTGACGTGGTCTTTCTCCATATCACGAACATGGCCACTGTAATTTATTTTGACTCAACCCCACTGTCCTGCTGCTGTAAATATACAGCAGTGCATTCATCATCGGGCTAATAAACTGTCAATTTACTCCTTTTTGAGTAAAAGTATATTGCAAAGCTCTTTTCCACAATCTCTGAGCCTTTTGGGGTATAAAAACGCGTAGTAGTAGTGGGGTCTTTCCAATCCTTTATGACCTCATATATGAACAAATGGCTTTGAGTCTAAGAGCTCGGAACAATAGAGGGTAAAAAAAACACACACACTGAGATATACACTTTTCCTGGGATTTATAGACATGAAAAAGAGCAAGTAAGACAACAAGAGAATGCTGACTGCATTATATAATTAAACAAAACGTGGTTTCCAACCAAGAAAACGGCTCACACCTTTGGCGAATAACAACAAATCAGCACCATCTCGTCTTTGCTTTTACAAGAGCTGTTTAGTACAGAAATAAAATAAAAGGGCCCAGACATGTGTTCCTAACTCAAACACACTTTCATGATGTAATTCAGATCGAGAGAAATAGAGAATCTATGTAAATACCATTGCTGGTAAAGCAGCCTGAGGAAAATCGGATAGGCTGAGCCTCTCCAGCTCTTCTGTAATGAAGAATGACTGAGAGGGATTGCATGGGCCAACAGCATCTGAAGACGGAGGCCATTGCTATGCACCGAGTGTTACTTTTCAGCCTGGGCAAGTTGACACCTGCTGTGCGTGAGGTTAGATTGCAAAAAGACGAGAGGAGTGCAAGGTTAAACGTCTCTCTTCTCGCTCTTTTTCCCCCTAAATGACACAGCTCATTCAAACAAGCAGCGTGCGGTCAAGGACGCCAGCAGGACTTAAACAGTCAAAGGCTTTAATTGCAGTTTGAAGACGATGCTGGGAAGAACAAACAAACAGAGCGAGGGGAAAAAATACGATGGAAACAGAATAAGCGACATTTATTTATCACGGCGAATAATCCATAAGAAGAGCTTTTGTGGATTGAAAGACCTATAATCTATGGAAATGGGGCTAATGGCTTCATGTACCTGTGACGTCTCATACCTGAGCATTTTTCTTTTTTTTTTTTTTTTAAATGTGTTTGATAAGGTGCATTCCTAGAGAAGACACTCTAAGTCATTGGCTTGTTAAAGCGAGGAATGAGTAAATGCATGTTCACTACAGGCCTTTCTCTCCCCCAGATTTCAATCCTTGGAACCAAAAAGATTTATTCCCATCAAGAGGCTGCTTTGAAATCCACCCAAGTGGAATTGATGTTGACAGTGATTTTTGGTCCCATTACATTCCCAGACATTTCTTTGCACGACAAGTAGATGCATATTTTCTCCTTCAGAGCTGCCTATATGGCAAAATGCACTTGAGCACATCTGTGATCAGAAACTTTCATCAAGAGGACAACATCTCCAGCCATGAATAGCTATGATATGACACCTTTTCCCGTGATTAGAAGTCCTTTACGGTAAAATGATTCCATTCATTGCAAGAGGTAGAGAAATAATTAATGCCAAACTCACTAAGGATTTCTCTTATAATTGGCCATATGGACTGGAAAGAAAAGTTATATTGTTTTCTTTTGTCTTTCAAAGCAGATGTGCAGGGTCTTTGACTTTTGGCTTTAGGGACACTGTCATTTCTCCCTTGGTGATTCCAACCATAATTACTGTACCATGTCTTCTATTTTAATCGCTGGTAAGGTTAGAAAGTTAAGCACATTCACAGTTTTGTTTCCATGACTTCCCTTTAGTGTATATTCCTTGGTCAACACGGTGCTCTGAAAAGGCGTAATGTCAGTGTGATGTATGATGTACAAACTGGTGCCAAGGCCCTTGTTTTTGCAAGAAAATCCAACTTCTAATGTATGAAAATAAACCACACTTAGCACAAAGGTCCATTATCAAGTCAAAATTCATCTCTGGTAAAGAAGAGCCAATGGAATAGACTTAATGATGACACTGGCATTGTACAAAGGGTTGAAAAGTCCTAACAAATCTACAGATTTGCAGCAAATTATAATGTCCATCCCTCTGTTTTTCTCAAAATCGGTAAGTATTATGTAAATCGGTCTCTATTAAAGCTGCGGTTGACTGGAACTCTGGAAAATAAATGATAAAATAATCACATTTTGGGACGGCTGCTGTCACTTGTTTCATATACAACAGGATGTGTGTTTTATTGCAGTTGTTGTCCAATTACCTTTTTAGACTCAGTCACTTCAGACCGGAGGGAAACTTTACCCAGAGTAGATGCAGTGGAAGAGCCAACAGAAATGCCCTCTGATTGGTCATCGTCTCTTGTCACTCCCTGAATTCCTCATATGATCTAAATGAGCAAAGCCTACCGTGACACTTAAGATTTATTTGGATGTAAATAGAACGCAGCGGATGTATTAGAAGTGTTGTTCCCCCTCTCATCGTGCATACTGCATACCCATCTTCTCACCCTTTTGGATCAAACTGTCTCGGACTATATGGATTTGTGGAAGATTAAAATTGACAGTTAACCGTTTAACACCGAGCGTATCGCAGACGACACATTTGCAAGTGCAAGTCTACTTTACATTACAATAACTATGTGACGGTTTGTGCTATAAGAAAAAAAGTTTCTGAAAGCTGAGAAGTTGCACATCAAAGCCAAGTTATAATGTAGTTATTACGGTAATTTCACTCACGCTGTTGCAGGAAGCCAGAGAGGAAAGAGTTGGAAAAACACCTGTACATAGTTTCTATTATTAGGCCTGTTTTTGGACATTTGAAACAAAGACAACAAATGTTATTTTAAAGCTTATACTGTTTAAATTTCAAATTTAACATGCAAAATCTGGTGTTCATGGACAACTACAATGTGTTTTTAAATTTTAAATTGTGAAATTGTGAATAACTGCCAGATATTAAACGTTAATCTGGAAAAATGGGCAAAAGCACTTACTCACAGGACGTTTTCTGGTAAATGTTAAAGGGTTAACAGTACATCAAAATTATACCGTAAACCATAAACAGTAATCTAAACAGTGATATAAAAATTTGCTGCAAATCCATGCAAAATAATATCCTCAACGTTAATGAAAATTCTGGCATAAATAATATCTCAATCATCAGATAAAGTTATAAAAGAAACTCCCAGAATTTTGTCATCACTGAATTGCTGATACTAGTTTGAAATCTTCCTTCCTCCACATGGACATTTGAACTCTGCGTCTTGGTAGTTGGTGAAGTTATAAAATTGAATCTCAAGGTGTATAATTTGCTGCATGTGCAGTTCACCGTGTTGGCTGATCGAATACATGCTAGTGCGCATGAAAGCCCCTTTTACCGACTCAGACCCTCTGCCTCATATTTTACCGTGTTACTCGTACATGAAACAGCACATCTCAATCAAGGCAGCCCCTTGCCTTGTTTCAACACAGGTAAAAATGTCTGCCTGAATGCAGCCTCAAATGGTTTGTGGCATCCAGCCATGAAAACATAGCCAACCCCCTAACAGAGATGCTTTTAAAGCTGCTGTGAGCAGAGCTGCCTGGAATATCAAGTCAATACAGTTGCCACTGTCTCGTCTCTCATATAGTCTCTCTCTCATATTACTTCTAATTTGCTATCATTACTTTTCCAATTTGTTATTATAATGTTGTTATTGAAGAAGAAATTACATCATTTGGTGAAACACAAATCACGTTAGTTCAGCCCAAATTACGTTAATTCAAATTAAAGCATGAACATGAACACATTTTCATACAACTTGTTCTTTTTTGTGCGAGTGTATGTCACACAAACAAACAAACACTCCGTCTGTCCGAAACAGTCACGTTCCACAGCACATGCGAAATCCTCCTCCTTCCGACTTGAATCACACCAGTGTTAAATCACATCACGTCACATAGTGCTAGTTTGACCACTCTAGCCCTGCACTCTTTCCACAGATACAGGTCTGCTCGCATAAAAACCCAAAAACCTATGGTGACAGGGACATTCAGGAACTCTCTCAGGGTAGAGATTCATATATGCCCCATCTCTGGTCATCTGTTTTGCAAAAGCTTTCAATGAGGAATGTTTTCCTATACTGAGTTGTTTAGCAGCATATTGAGATGGCCAATAAACACTAATGATACATTAAAAAAAAAAAGAAATGTTCCTCTAAAGTGCGTGTGCTTTATGTAGACAATCCATCACTGTCAAATATTTTTTTTTTCATAATTTGGACACAGAAAGCAAAACAAATCACATTTGCTAAAGTGTTCAACAGTAATTCTGGCTCACACTTCAGTATGAGGAAGTGTTCCAGGGCCCACGTGATCCCTCTGTCACTGCACAGAAAAATGCCACGAGCAAAAACCTGCATTGAAATTAGTTCTGTTTCTTCATCTTTGATGTAGGGATCCAGGGCCAAGCCAACATTTTTAAATGACTGCCACCTGCTGCGCTGCTGTAAATCCCCCGGGGGAATCTGTGATCATTGGCAGGTTGCAGCAAATCAGACACGCAATTGACTAACTCTCAAAGACAGATCCATTGCTGCTTGCGGGAAGTTGTGGGTTTTTTTTTTTTATGTATCTGTCTTTGTGTATGGATCTGAGAGACACCAGTGAGTGTCTAAACATGACGACATGGCAAGATAAAGGGTTTGATGTCACAGCACTGGCCAGAGTTTCCAAAAAAAAAAAATCTTTCAGTTTTATATATAATTAGCAGCACTTTTACTAATTTCTTTGATGAAATTATGTAAATCAAGATGGGGTGCACGCTCAAAAGAGCAAACAAACCGCTCCTTCTTTACCAAATACAAATGCAAATTACATCAGCTTTTAAATTAATCCACTGAGCCATTTGCCTTTGCACTCTTAAGCCTCTTTTTTAAATTAAGCATTCTGTGATCATATCCGAGTTTCCAGGAGTGGAAAAACGGAGTAAAAAAAAAAGCTCACATGACTTGGTGGTGGAAACAGTAATATGTCATTCAAAATGTAAAAACAGCCATTTTTGAAACTTATGATACAGACTTTTCTGATAATCTTCTTAAGTTATTTGTGGATTAGACACAATCAAGCAGGCAAAATTAGAGGGTTTACATGTCATTTGTTGTGTATGACATAAAGCTGCTGTTTTTCAGTAACATTATATTATTTTCTTGAATTTCTAGGCCTCTTATTTGTGCTTAGTTCTGCATTTCATTGCATAAATTAATATTTATATTTGAGCTTGTTTTTCTTTTCTCCTTTTTTATTTTAATGTTTGAAAGCATAACAATATTCACAAAAGTACACTTTACGTCACTAAATGTAGTTAAGTTATTCGGACTCTTATTGAAACTGAATTGTAATTGCATAGACATTCATTCAGTTTGTCATTTCAGTTTGCACGTGACTTGGCCGCAGTATTTATTCATATTCTTACACTGCACAGGCCACAGAATAGTTAGTGCAGTAAGAAACGCGAGCAGGACAATATGACACTAGTGGTGGCAGAATAATTCACAAGGTCATTGATCAGAATGCAGGTTTTAGCAGCTCACAGAACCACAATGCAGAGATAAGGGAGTGTTTTTACAGTATGCCCTTAGCGATTATTCACAAAAGCCACAAAGGAAAGTATTGTATATCCCTTTTACATATTTACAAAGTGCAAAGAAGTCTAGCAACAGCCAGTCTAGTTTTCAATGACTATGGGTTTTCCATTCCTGACTGTGCATTTGCATAATGGAATTATGGGCTCAGCCATGCTACATCTTTAGTGGACCATTAGGCAGGCCTTTACTGGATTGTAATTAGTGGCTTCTGCCCTTCACCTTCATTAGCATGCAAATGAAAATTCTGAACACCAAGAAATATTTGGCACATTGGGAGAAAAATGCCAAAGTGATTAACAGGCAATCCGTAGTGGAATCGTCTATTTCCATCTATCAGCATAGAGCACTTGAAATGAAACATGGCAAAGCGGTTGAGTCCTAGCAGGTTGATATGAGCAAGCAGTTATTGAAATGAATTTTGATGACATGACCATGGACCGGGAGTTCATTTTGACCAAAGTGTCTGTGGCCCTAATCTCAGAAAAATTCAACCCGCTGTTCTGTGGAAAATGCATATTAGCCTTTAATCCTCCAACTTATTCTGCCTAAAATTACATCTATTTAGTTAGAATCAGAGGCATTTTCTGTCATGCATTTTTTTTTTTCCTTTGAATTCACACTCACGCAGCC
Source organism: Microchirus variegatus (assembly GCF_963457635.1). NCBI lineage: Eukaryota > Metazoa > Chordata > Actinopteri > Pleuronectiformes > Soleidae > Microchirus > Microchirus variegatus. The sequence continues at coordinate 16,140,823 of NC_139815.1, read as the reverse complement.
AACCTTGGAATACATTTTAAAAATCTACCTGACGAGACGTCGTACTTGAACTCTAAACCATCGCGAATCATTTGCAATTCTAATTCAGTCATTTTAATGAAACACGGCGAACCAAGAATACAACTGAACTTTCACGACATGTCAGACAAGACCTCACCAAAAGAAGCCCCTGACAAATACGCATTAATCACAGGAGGTAGCCACTGGACTGGCGAACGAAAAACACTCTTCCAGCGGTGATACGTGTCAGAGAGGGGTGAAGCCTGGGGGGTTGCTCTCCTTTTGTTAACCCTGTCTAATTAAGAGCTGAAAGTCAGCGTGGGGAGACAACTTGAAGGCCGAACCGGCTGCATCACTCTAACAAATTCTCCACTGTATAGCCGTAATTGATTTAATGTGTGTACAGGCCATCTGCGAGGATGGATAAGCTCAGGACTCATTCTGTGGCGCAGCTTATATATATTTTCAGTCATTCAACATAAACACATTCACCGGATTCATAATTTAACAAGGTAAGGAATTAACATAGGTGCATTCGAGTTTTTCGAACTTTACACCTGGCATTAAAATGGGGTTTTTCAGTAATCAGATTGCAATGGAATAGCACCTGATCTGCCAAAGCTCTTCGGGAGGTGGTCGGAAACGCGTTGTGGCCACATTGAACAGAAGTTTAAATGCGACGCGTCCCGCCTCCACCCACAACGACTTAATGAGCGGAAAATACTTGGTGGCTCCAAGCACAGCTAACGTGAAAGCATAATTGTTTCCGCTTGTCTAAGACAAGTCACTGTGCATATGGCAGCGCACAGGACTTAACCCCGTCTTCTGCTGCTGGAAATCTTTGCAGAAGAAGAGGAGGAGATGACATAAGGACACCATAGATACATGTCAATACCATGTGTAAATGCATGTGGTGAAGCGCAATCCGGTCCGTATCCGATCACAGAGAACGCATTCCAATGCCAGGTGTAAAGTGGCCATAGAGCGCTCAGAGACGGGAGACAAACAAGAATGAATAATGTGAATTTGGCAGCTCCTCAAAGGGTGCAGTTCAGCAGCCCATTGCTGTTCATTGTTTGTTCAATATTATAATAGGTGCTCGCAGAGTAATGACTTTAATGCATCAATATGACAAAATGACTCCGTGACTAAACAAATAAGCAAAAACCAAGTAAGCTCTAAGCCAGTCACTTCAAACGCAATAGATGCTGAGGCTCAATGATGGCGCGCATGTAATTTGAACATTAGGTTTGTATTAGATCTTCCAGTATGTTGTGAAGCGCTTGTGTCCTACTCGGATAAATACATCTTTAGTGGGCCTCCAAAATATATCAGGTAAATATTAGGGTTTATGAGAAATTACCATGAAGTCAGGAGAAATGGCATTTCAGGCAGGAAATGTACCATTTAGATACATGGCCAAAAGTATTTCTGTTGTTACTCTGTTACACACACATATATATATATATACACACACACACACATGTATATGTATATGTATATGTATATGTATATATATATATATATATATATATATATATATATATATATATATATATATATATATATATATATATATATATATATATATATATATATATATATATACACATATACACATACATATATATACAAACGATCTAAGGTATATATATATATATACACATACATACATACATATGTTACATATATATACAAACATATATATACACATATACATATATATATATATATAAACATGTGTGTATATATATATATATACATATATATTTATATATATATATATACACATACACACACACGTATACATATACACACAGATATGAAGAACAAAACTGCAACATGATCAAGTAAATTCAAATTTATTTATAATGCACATTTAGTGCTTGTATGTGCAAATACACATTGGAAATGGCCAAATGCAAGTAAAAGAAAAAAGAAAAGGGTTAAAATACAATGACTGAATTTAAATAATGCATTAAAAAAGAGAACATTAAAAGGTAACTAGGGGACACTATTGGATTGTACTTAAAAAGGAAACATTAATTGTAGGAAAGTGAAAAAAGGTGGATCTTTAGCTGGGATTTAAAAAATATTTAGGGACTGTGCTGCACGGATGTGTAGGGGGAGGCAGTTCCAGAGTCTGGGGGCTGCTATGCTATGACTTTGTTATATATACTGTATAACAAAGAGAAGTGTCCAAGTCCTCCACTTGGTAGACCTTGTAATATCAAAGAATTCTAACTGTATTATGTTGCAGCTCATATCCTTCCCTTAAGTAGTGTACGTACTGTAAATCAAACAAACCAGCTGCACTTCAAGGCATTCTATAGTATGCAAACCTGTTGATGTGACCCTACCGAGCGTTCATTTTGCTGCATGTATCCATTCCATTCATATTCAGGTTCGTGCCGAAGTGCTAGCTGTGCGTGCATAAGGAGACATTCGGGGAATCATTGTGAACAGGTCAGGCCATTAATGAGCCCCTGCATCAACATGCAAAGCTGTACAACATGTAATTTTTATGTAGGGTCATGCCTGCCTCAATGATTAGTTCTCAGGGTGTATTTTTCTTCTTCTTCTCTTTTTTTGATGTCTCTGAATAACTCAATTAAAACACCAACAATATTATTAATTTAGTTTGCCGAGTGGATATGATGAAGAATTAAAATCAATAGCTCCTGCTTTGAAGACATAAAGCGGTTTACATCTATGGCTGTGCAAAGGAAGAAAATAAAATATCAATTGTTTTGTCATAATTAGTCAAGAATCGTGTTCAGTATAGTCACGGTAACCTTTGACAACCAGATTCTAATCATATTCGTGAGTCAAAGTGGAAGTTTGTGCCAATATAATGAAAATTCCCTCAAGTCATTTCCGAGATATTTCTGTTACGAGAACAGAACAGGCAAACATACACGAAAGGAGATCTAGGTAAGTCGCTCGTGGTAAGCCAGAGCAAAGATCAGCTGCATAATCAGGTGTAGGAGATGTCAAGTGAGCAATTGAAGACGGCGTAAACGTGGTTAACTACCCGTGTGCTAGAGGACGAGCAGTCTGACCCGGCTGCCCTCTCAAACAGCTGCTGTATTGTTTCCTTAAATACAAAAGTATTTCTCACCAGTAACGCTCAGGGTTTTACGGAGCCCCCGAAGTGACATGAAAAAAAAAAAAAAAAATGCCGAAAACATTTTTTTTGGATTTTTTTTTTCTTTTCAAATTTTAACTCAAGATCAAGAATGACGGAAAAAAAAAAAAATTTGGGGGGGGAAACTTGAAAAATTAAAAAATATTTTTCGGCATTTTTCTTTTCTTTTCATGTCACTTCGGGGGCTCCGTAGGGTTTCCACCCGATTAACAGTACATGACTGACGTAATGACGTAATTCATGTGTGGTTTTCGCCGTCAGCGATCTTACCTTATCATCCTAAATATGATGTATGAAAAGGCATTATACCTACTCATCACATGGAAAGTAATACGTCAATTACTTCATTCTGTTCTGTCAGGGATAAAGGATTCAATTTAATGGACTTCTACAGATGATCAATCAGCCCTAATTACATGTACCTTTGATTAGAAATCTGAAACTATTAGATTGATAAATATGACACATAATCTATTAAATTGCAACATTAATAAACACTTATTTAATTGTGTCGTTCCAAAGACAAACATCTGTTTTCATTTTTCTATCATATTTCTCACGTCAAAAACGTTTGCCAAAAAACTCTCGGACAAAAGTGGATTTTTGATTATTGTGAAGAGGAATATAATTAGTTGACCCACCATGGCAAATCCCTTTACTAAAATGGACTAAATTATGCCGGCCCAGACTACAGGATACAATTAAGAGACACAAAAAAAATGATTTCACAGAGTGATACCATTAAGATCAGTCCTTCCATGGCGTCTCATTACAGCATTAGTCTGCAGAATGAAAGAAGTATTCATTCACCCACAGTTCACTTTGACAACATACTGTAAATCAAGTTAAATATTTTTTTTAGGTCGAGTGGGTACATTTCATTTTATTTTTATTATTTTTTTCCCCTAAAAAAATCCCAATTGCATCATTGCTCAAAATGGACAGCTCGCTCAATAATTCATACAATTAGTTTTTCTCCTTAAACAAGCTCTCTTGTTTCAGTAACCCGTCTCAACCTTTGCACTGGCCCCTGTCTTATTAATCAGCCTCCATTGATTTAGTGTTGAAACTAATTAAAGACCTGACATGTGCAGTTGATTCCAGACATCTGTATGTGTCATGAATGCAAAGGCACTTTTTCGTCTCTAACTTGTTACCCATTGACATCCGTGGAGAAAATTGTTCCCCTAATGCCAAAAAGAAGTGACACATTTAGTGTTTTTCAGCTGATTCATTGCCACCTTTACACCATCGTCTGAATACTAACAAGCATCTCTGAAACGTAAGTTTCTCCCGGGGTGACAGTTGAACAAAATCTACGACAGAAGTTGGCTTTACATTTATCGAACGGGGCCGACACATTCGCTGGTGCCGATCTCCGTCACAGCAGCAGCAGAGTTATAGAATACCATTTTCTGAATGTGTAAATAAACCTCCTCTTGTGCAGCGAACGCCGCCCAATGCCTGATTTAAAAAAAAAATTGCCAGAGAAGTGGACTGAGGCCTCAGTGAGAGAAAGGAAAAAGGGGAATGAGAGTGCTGAGCAGAGGGGTAGCGTGGTCTGGTAGTGAAATCTGAGTTGCAGCCGGCCGGCAAGGTGCTTCCCAGAGAGAGAACGGTAACAGAGCAACAGCTCCTGTGTTTGGTGAGCCTTGTGCCGATTAGACAAGAGAGTGATGAAAGCGTGAACCGGTGATGCAAGGTAGACCAAAATAGCCAATGGCGAAATTTGAACACAGTAGCTGATGTTTGACCAGAGATGCAGTAGATACGCAGATTTTTGAAGTATGAGAGAGAGTTTTGGTAAGTGAAATCTTGGTGCATGGTTTAAATTAACTATGAATTATTAATTATTAATATTGTTCCAGTGGTGTGTATGCAGCTGCAACAGTCGTAGAACCAGTTACTTTTTCAGCAGCAGTAAAACCTTAAAAAGTATTCGGCTGAAATTAAGAATTATGTAATAAATCTAAAGCTAAACTGGCTATAAAATCCTCCTAATATGTCTAAGAGACTCAGGATTAATGTTCATATAACGTACTGAGCTCACCAACAACAAATATTTGCATTAAAAAAAATCTTTTGCAAACTGCAAATCATGTTTATGTTTTGAAATCATGTTTTTGCATGTGGCGCCACCTACAGGCGTCTACCAATCATTGCAGTCAGTAGAGTCTCAGCTGCCCAGCAACCACAGGTTGCCAGTTACGCCAGAAAACAAAACCTAAAAGACCTCGGTATTTTAAATTTGAATGCAGTAACGTTTTTTTGGCCACATTCTTACATATGGCACCTTTAATTAAAAGCACTATACACTACAGCGAGTCTCTTTTGCCGATGCATCAACTGTGGCACTGTTGAGATTCATGGCCTATTGCAGCCGTCAATGGATGGATTATGTTTGGCTGCAATTAAAGACACCGCCTGGAGACTTTGGCCCAAAACTCTTAAATATGTGACGTTGTTTTTAAACCTATCAGCCCTCGGAACATTAAGCACACTCCAAATTATCTTTATTGGGGTTTTAAGGACTCTGCAGCCGGGCGTGATGATTAAAGTAACAGGTTCAACTGTTTCCACTCTTCAACAAAGATGGAGGCAAAGTCACCTTAGATCGCTTTTCTAGTTCCCCGTAGTGACTTGTGCATTGTGTTACATACAAACGCAACACTGTTTTTACATTGTACCATGAGTAAAAAATGCTGGTAATTGAAATTATATGGGTTTGGTGATCATTGCGACACATTACTAGTAAGTTTTTTGGGAAAAATATAAGCAAATATAGTCAGGCAAAACACATTATTATTATTTATTTACATATTAAACATCAACTGTACTCCAATGTGCTCTGCAAAAAGTCTGAACATTTTTATATATATTATATTTATATATATATATATATATATATATATATATATATATATATATATATATATATATATATATATATATATTATTATTATAATATTTTCAGCGAATATAGTTCACAATTTTAGTATTCTGTGTCTTCACTTGCAGTTTTTACATTTCCTGGATAACAGTATCTCTGACTATTAAATCGTGGGTCAAGTCTTTGTTAGCTGGTCTGGTATTAGTGGGCGCCTAAAGATTTAAATTGTTAATGAGGTCACATGACTATGAATAAAGAAAACTATTTATACTGTTGCACGATGAAAAAATTTGGCAGCTCAGTCAACACAAATAGCAGTATTGTTCTTTCTGCAGAGTTCCAGGTCACTGTATTTCACTCATGTGCATGATGTTAGTCATCACGCAGTGTCTCAGTAGACGTGTACTTTGATGCACATAGCTTATTGATTTCAAAACAACAGAAGCAAATAAAAATAGGCCACACTTGCAAACATTGTTTGTTGATGTTAAGGCCTGTACATACTCCACAGGAACAGAGACATTTGTTCTCTCTCCTGTTTGGGAGTTCTTACAGCTTGATCTTGACACATTATCTGGGCAGAACTTTTTGGTGTCCGACAACTATTGCGTGATTGGCCAGAAATGTGAAGTGGGCGGGCTTAATGCAGAAATGTTGTCATTCCCTGAGTGGCATGTCCAAAGTCCGGCCCGTGGGCCAATCACGGCCCTCGGTCAGATTTTGTACGGCCCGCAGCTTCAGTTCTATACTGTATTATTTGTTAAAAAAGGTCTTAAAGTCTAATATTGGCCCCCAGAAATCTTTACATTATCAAATTTGGCCCTGGTTAGAACAAGTTTGGACACCCCTGTCCTATGAGGATTTCTGCACTTGAGTTTTGGCCAGAACTAAATGTTATTTTTCTTGAGATGGCAAGAACAAGAACAAATTTCTCTATTCCTGTGGAATATGTACAGGCCTTTAGGCAGCTATGGCCGTGTTCTAGTAGCTGCTCGCACACCTGATTTGTGTTTTACATTTCCCTACCTAACGTAGTTTTAATGTTTGATGTAAACTGAATTTTATTTTTAATTTTTGAATAACATTGCCAAACAGGTAATGATTCTACTTTATAATATGTATCATAGTAGGTGGTGTGATGAACTGGACTTATGTTCAAAAGAGTATTTTGTTCACCTTGTACATGAGTTACGGAAATATTAAGTGAGCGTTTTATATAATATATTCCACCACCCACTTCAATCTTGGTAATGAACAGAATGCAGAAGAGTCTGCATTTGGACAATGTCAACAAATTTGTAAAAATCATTACTCTCATAATATTATTGTAGACTAGAGGGAGGCTAATGCAAATGTCTGTTCTCCATGTTGTAGACTTCTGTGCTGGCAATTGTTTCATTCTACATTCTGGTGTTTTGAAACTGGTATAATCAGTCCATGACCTCACTGAAAATGAACGTAAAATCGAATTTTTTAATTTTTTTGTGGAGAGAGTGCATTTGCTCCTCACCCTCCCAAGAACAGCAGCGGCAAGCACCTGTTGGGCTCGCATGCGCCCCCTTTCAGTGGAAGTATTATAATAATAAGTTTCTATGAGGCTAAAGTGCTCTACACTCACCCATTTACACCCTTTTTTCACACGATTCTGTCATGATGATCATCATTCGCAGTGCACGCACAGCTATCAGTAGCAATTAGGGGTTTCATTGTCTTGCCAAAGACATGTGAACTAAAGGAGCTGGGGATTGGTTTATGGACAACCTGCTGTACTTCTTGAGCCACAGACACCACAGTTAAGTGCATTCATTCTTCAGTAGTGTCAATCACTTAATTTGCTAACCTTTTCTAAGGTTACGTAAACAGCATTTCTCATGAACAGTGGATCCTCCTGATCCGGGGACTAGTCCGGGCACATCCGGTTGTGTACATTGTACCGCAGAAGAAGAATAACGTCGTTGTGGAGGTGTTTCGCTTGTGACAGTGTCTTCTGACTCTGGGTCTGACTCCGGGTCAAAGTCATAAAAGGGACTGCGGCGCGGAGTCGTGACAAAGCCACTTTTAAAACAATGTTTTGATAATGAGTAGCATCCACCGCTCCAGAGGGGGGAGCTTCGCTTCTGAGAGCTGTTGTCCTGATTACGTCACTTCCAGGTATTGGCCAATCAGAAAACACTTGGGAAAGCTGTCATTGGCTGGCCAATCACAGCACAGTCTGTCTTCTGGGTGTGAGATTTCAGTCTGAAACAGCACGGCTGACGAGAGCTTCAGTGAGGAGAGATTCCTATTGGATCGTTTCCAGTCCACAAAACAAGTTAATGTATGCAAGCAGACCTCCATTAATCACATATGTGCGATAGGACCACTCTATGGGAGTTTTATTATATGAAGTGAATGTGGCAATTCAGGGATTACAGGATCCAGATGCAGACACACACACACACACACAAAAAGTGTAGTGGAATACCAATAAAGATGGCATACAGATTGACAAGTGGGAAAACTTTAAGTCCAGGCATACAGGAAACAAACACTCAGAAAACCTAAAAATGTAGTGAAAAATTCTGGGATATTAACAAAAAAACAAAAGTGAGGCACAATGAAAACACTAGGGAACAGAAGAGGATTGAATGAAACTAAGCCAAACTGAACAGACAGACTGACAAGGAGAACTGGGAGCCTGGAGACGGAATACACGAGGGAGAGCGGGATAACTGAATGCAGGTGAAACGCATCAGGGCGGGGCAGATGATAACAGAAGCAGGAAACGGGGCAAAGACAGAAGGTAAAATGACAAAGAAGCATAGCAAAAACTGCAAGTAAAGGAAGATTTGGTAAGTTGACTTATAAAGTCAAAACTATAGAAAGAACATACAATTTAAGAAAGTCTTTAGCAGGTCAGCCCAGGACATTAACATTCCTTAATTATCACTTCATGGTGAGCAGCAGCAATTAATGTGTTAACTCATGAGTTATCAATTAGGTAAACATTAGTTAAGTACAGGTTTTGTACCCTCATTATAAATTGTAACCACATGTGCATTTAAAGATTGTGCTGGTAGTGAAACTGCCGAGTCAGCACGACTGTGAAAGGCCACAGACTGCATTGAGCAGTAATGCAATGCACTAATTATCTAACACAGCAGCTTCAGAAGAAAAAAAAAAGTTAAGGCTAAGTTGTTCAACCTTATGCTCCTAGCTGTTTTACAGTGGCTTTTAAAGTGTATAGCTTGTGTAGTAAATGGCCCTTTCCATGGCAAACACTCAACACCATTCATTAAGTAGGATAAACACTCATAACTAGATTCCATGCCCCTAAAATGAATATGTGCCACTTAAAGTAGCAGTGGTGGGTAAACAATTAGTGTATTCAACCCCTCAATGATGAAGCTTCCCACTACCCTTATTAAGTCATGCCATCTTTATACAGTTTATCCCCGCTGTTTTATGAATTCACAATTACACCTCATTAATGTGTCATTTGCATAATTACAAGGAATGGGGACACCATTCGCAGTGGGAGAACACACTACCTTGAAGGGGGAAAGGATGTAACATAGCGTTGTGAGCTGCAGCCTTGTTGCCAAGATATTTGGATTTTGTTCATGTTTTTCGGTGGCTTGATTATTAATGAATATACAAAATTGGGGCAAAATTAATTTATGTATACTGTAACGATTTTAGCTCCAGCAATGCTTAACTGACAGCTGGAACTCACGAAACCGAAGAAACCCATTGTTCATATTTTATTTTTCCTCGTACATTCAGCCGAATTAATTCCGAAAATGTTTAATTCTGTCTCATAATGGGCATGAAATAGGGTGCGAAAAAAGCAATATCTGCAATAACAGCTGAGAAATTAAGTGAAAGAGCTTATTTGGCCTGCGCAGGTACTTTAACCCACCCTCTCTAGGTTATTTGTAAGATAAATGAAACCACAGAAACAGATGACAGGTCTTTAGCTCAACTATAAAATGCAATTAACCAGCAAATGAGGCCAGGCAAGCCACTCTGACCATTCGGCATGAGCAACAGCTAGAGGGGAAGGAGGAGAATGGTAATTCATTCCCAATCTGCAAACTGCTCTGCTACCTTTACTGGGCTGATAAATGGAATTTGGCATTTTAAGTGCTGCTGATTTGGGTATTCAAAGGTATTTAATAGATTTTTCAAATCATTTTTGTCATCGCTTCCAAAGAGGATTGAGCAGAGATGGTCTCTTTTATTGTTCTCCGTTATCCTGCGTCTTATTTTAATGAAACTCAGTTCACGTTCAAGTTTCAGCCCGCTCTCATTCCATGAGCATCTTATACCACCGCTCTGTCACGTCCTTTGGTGTCGCCTTGAAGACGCACAGGGTATCCTTCCACATCTGAAAGATATGCATCGGGCGGCACATTTAGATGCTCAGAGCAGCTGCCCTGAGTGTCTATCCACCCATAATGTTGCTGTGAGCATTAAGCTGGTACTAAGCAGTCACTGACAGGGAAAATATATACTCTATCTGACTAGTCTATCCTAGTGTGAGCCAACAATATCCACTAAGACTAACCTGGATATTTATCCTAACACTAAGCTCAGTCCTTTTCTTTGCCCTAACCTAAACCATAGTCCTTTCCTGGTCCCTAACCTTGACTTCAGACTTTTATTGTACCGCTGCTCTGCTCTGAGCATTTAAATGTCCCGCCTGTGGGTTTATATTGAAGTCAAATGAAAAGCCTGGTGGGCTTTTTCAGGCACGGATGGGTACTTTTAATTAATTGTTCAAGCTAAATTGCTAATCTCAGCAAGCTGACCATGGTTAGATTTTCAGATTAGCAATAAACACAATTCCTTAAACAAAAGTATGGCATTTTGAGCCAAAGATCTATCCACTGTTCATCATGTACTGTTTTAAATGTCATAGCAATCCATCCAGTATTTGCTGAAATATTTGAAAAGAAACCAATAATTCAACTTCTGGAAGGTGCTATAGACGGAATCAATTAAGAGACTCGGCGTCCTCAGGGTGCAGTGCAAACTGTAGCATTGTTTCTGCTTTTTGAAAAAAAGTAAAACCATGCTACAACCAGCAATCTTTAACGAGGAAGGAATAAGAAACAAGGAGGCAGTAATGCAACATTACAGAAACCAACTGCTGCAAAACACCGAGAAGAAGAACAATAACAATCAAGAGAAGATTAGCGCCGATTCGAAAACCATTAAACTTCATCAATGTTGTTTTTCTACACTTATTGGAGATTATATATCATATAATCACACACTATGACTTCAAAGCGTGCCTACTTTTCAGCTGGGAAAATGTACAGCTCAGTGCGTACCGCCCACTTTCCATATCCACAAGAAACCTACAAGCCCCAGTGGTCGGATACCTTGCCAAGGCCTTTTGTTCTAAGCCATAATACATCTTTATTAGTACAATCCTGTTGCCCCTGTGCTTTACTCACACTCAATTAGTCTTTATCCAAATCATGTAGTTACAAACAGACTGTCATTGAAGGCAGGAGAAATACTCTCAAGACACCAACGATGGGTAATTGCTTTAACTTTTCGACAAACTGTTAAGTGCACGAAGTCTCTGAAAAGCCTTTGGCGAAGAGACAACAAGAAGCCCATATTTGGAGCTAAGCGCTTAAATGAAAAGCCTCTTTCTGACAGTTACACTGTTTCCATGCAGAAGAAACCTGGCTCTGCTTAGTCCCCATTTCTCTCCCGGAGTCTGGATACAACATTGTGCACAGGGGTCCCGAGATTTATGGCAGCAGCTCAATGTAGCTGGTGGGGGAAAGTCTTTGGGGGTTTTTACATCCCTCCATTTGTTTTGCACATTACTGATGTTTCCCTTAATGTGCTCCGAGCATCCCCTTGAGAAGTTTAGATGGGGCTGTTCTCAAGTTCAGGCTTCATTTAGTTTTCCCCTGTTCTTCTCTGGAGATAAAATCTGACATACAGACCTCTCTGGCTCTCCTGAGGTGCTATTAATACGGGGAAAAAGAACAGAGGAGAGGAGGTGGCAAGCCCCAGATCCACCTGGCAGACCAAGCACTGTCATGTTTATTTGGATCGTACATGGGAAATGGATGAATAGGCAAACAATGGTTTATAGTAATGGTGGCAAGCTGATGCTTCCAAGGTCCCTGAGGAGCTTCCTGCCAGCCAGAGTTCTCCCACACTAATCATCAGACCTCTAAACACCATTAATAACTGTGAACTGTTTAAATCATATATCACCCTGAGAGATTTTCTAAAATTGTTGACCATCTTGGAAGTATGGTTTCAAATATTGAAGAGAAATGCAATAACAAGAGGTTGGTCTTGTGCCAGGGCATGAAATATTTACAACATTCTTAGCATACAAAACACGCCAAAAAGGATGTTGTCTTTTCGTGTGCACACAACAAGGCATATATTTACATCTATTTGCGGGGAAGGTGGCTGACCTCTTTCTTCTCATAAAATGTATATACACTGCTCTGAACTGAGCCTTAAGCAGACAGGCACTCGTGAATCCTGGCTTCCCGACAGAAATATCGCAGAGCAGAGACCACAGCAGTGGTCCAGAAGAACTGTAGCTAGACATGATAAGAAGTACCCAGTGTGGTTAGCGCTTTAGAATACAAGAGGAAGTGAAAAAATAAAGTGTATGTTACTGTTATCGGGCATATAAAAAAGTAGCTTTGTTAGAAAAAAAAAAACCAATCAGAATCTTAACAATTTAGATATTTTTTTTGTTGGTGTTACATCAGCTGGATCACGCATTATTCATGGGATTTAGCCAATTAAGCCACAGCTCATGTAATCTCTTATGATAGGATTTCAATTTACAAATTAAGTTTATTGTAATGGTACATCAACTAAGTACAACATTCTACTTTACAGCATGTGTCACAGTATGTGTAAATTGTTTGCTTGTCATCTATTTCAGCGTGATTGTGCTTGCCGTGTTATTGCACGTCTTTTCGCCCATCTTGTTCATAAATCAAGTGATTCAGACGATGAGCATATATGCAATCAACAAATGCACATGTGACATTTACGACAGTTGTAACAAACAATACCGTTTACCAACTGTGGGGGGAACCTGGGAGAAGAATCCTGCATTGTGTCACGTTAAAGTGTGATACTAGAGCAGGGCTATTCAACTAAAATTTCCTGAGGGCCAGTCAACCCCTGTACTACTATTTTGCGTTGCATGTACAGTCAACGCATACAAAATGTCATAAATTATTTAGCACTTATTTATTGAAATGATTTTGTGCAAAAAAGGTAAGTAACAAAACCACCAACATTCAGGTACAATACAATTTGTGTATAGTGCAAAAAGGTTACAGTTACAGTACCACCAACATTTGGGTATAACAGTTACAATTGGCTCTTTCAAAATTAGAGGCCACAATAGGCTATTTTTGCAGAAATATAAGTAACAGTACCAAAAATATTCAGGTACAATTGCTATAATTGGCTCTTCGTGCAAAAAATAAAAAAGTTACAGTACCAACAAGACACAGGTACCGCTACAGTTGGCTCATAGTGCAAAATATTCTGGTACATACATAGACTGCGTACAATTACAGCTGTACTAGTATTTGCCAAAAAGTGACACAAAGTGTCGCAAAGTACCAGAAATAGGAGAGGCTACGGTTTTATTGGCTTTTTAATAATACATTCATTATTTATGGGTTAGTGGGCCGTGGGCCGGTACAAATTGCTTGAAGGGCCGGTTCTGGCCCCTGGGCCTTAAGTTGAATAGCCTTGTACTAGAGCAGGGGTTCTCAAAGTTTTGATACCTGAGGGCCAATTTAGGAACCCAACATTGGACTGAGGGCCGCCAAAGGAAAAAAACAGGAAAAAAAAAAGAAAGAAATCCCATTTGTAATCATTTTAATGACCCGATTGCAGTTCTATAGTTTAGCGTTAAGTAATATAAGCGTTAATATAATAACGCTTTATAATTTCCTGGGTAATTACCCAGTATTTTGGCCATTGTTCTTACCTTCTAATTACACATTTCTGTTACCATATATTTACTGGGTAAATAGCTAGTAATTGGGGGCTGTAGCTACCTGCTTATTACCAGCTTATAACACAATAATACACTAAAATTCACCATATAGAAACCAGGTAAATACCCAGTATTTTTGTTTACACTTATTGGTCTGTATCCAGTAATGTCCAATAAACATTTAACAAGCTTAGTACCTCCTGGATTAAAACTATCAACTGTAATTCATTGCGGGCCGCCAGAAAGGTTTCTGCGGGCCGCCATTGGCCCCCGGGCCGCACTTTGAGAACCAATGTACTGGAGGCTCAGCAACTATAGGGTCATTTGTTTTTAGAACACACATTTTAGCTAATAAAAATAGTCCTTTAAAATAGCTGATATCTTATCTATAAATGTTTTTTCTGAAACGGTTTTCCCAAATCAAAACGTCTGCAAATCACACGAAACACCAAATTACACGCAATCTTCCTTTAACTAATAGGCATTGACATTACTGTGCAGGTTATATGCAGCACCGTATTCTGGCTTCACCACTCAGCCAGATAACTTTGCCATTCCTCAGTCTCCTCTAGCTAACAATGCCTTAACATAAGGACAATGAAGAGAAGGCGATAAATCTTTATTGAAGCAATTATAGAGCAAATGTTATTTACACCACCTAATTGGGCCTGCGTATCGCTCTGCTCATAGAAATTAAGGCTCAAGGGGAGTGAAAATGGACACCAATTAATTTTTGCTGACAGAATCAGCGAAACAGCAAATGGCAACAAAGGGAGTTTCCCCAGGAGGTAGTGACTTTAGAGGGAGGTGAGAATAACTCGACTAATGTAGTCACAACACCACGCCATTTCCATACAAATAACTTCTAAAGAAATAAGAAACTCATTTGCGCCATTGAAAAGAAATCAATTATGGCAACAAACAGAATAGCAGCAATCCCGTGGACCTTGAAAAAGTACAAATGATGTGGTTATAGTGCATTCTAATGCTTTGCTGCGGGTTCTAGTAGAATATGCATAATGTGCACTGACGGACAGGGAGGGGTAACGCCAGCAAGTAAATGTCAAGTACACATACAGGACCACACACAGCTTATTAAAAAGCTGTCACTAGGAGAGGAGAAGCTAACAGGATGTACCAGACTTGATGAGGATTTATTACCCACTGCCATCTTTACTAAATGGCATTCTTAGACTCTGTGAGTCTTAAAATAAATCACCCTGCCAATGTGTGTGTGAGTGTGTGTGTATGTGTGTGTTATTGGGTCACTTTTGAAAAGTTATGTTTAGCATAGCATTTAGGAGCAGTCTCACATTTGACTGCTCCGTCATTGTACAGTAAATCTAATAATAAAGAGTAAATAAGGTCCCTTCTTCTTCTTCATCACCAAACTTTGGTTCCGTTTAATAGCTGTCAGAATACATCAAAGAGGATATTGTTGCCGCTTAAAATACACGGCGCACACAGTCGGTTCCAGCAATCAGGGACGCCACAGGAGTGGAACTGGTCTGAATAATTTAGGGGGGCCTATAGCTGAAGAGAGCAGCGGTTCCAATATTTATTGTTTAAGAGCTCTTGAGTTGTTATCGGGGGTCCCAGATATACAGCACCCTGTAGCTAAATAAAAACAAGCTCTCTCTTTGACACACACCAGTTCGCTATTGTCACAGTTCATAAAATAAGCTCGTCTCAAAATGAGGAAAAACATTTCTGTTAGAAGCCTCACCATATTTCTCGCCCTGACCAGAGTGAATGAATACTACAAAAAAAAAAAGACAGCAGTATGAAACTGAAATATGACACCAAGCACATGGGGAGTTTTCCATTAAAAAGAAGCTCGACTTCGACTAAAAGCGCACTGTCTGTTTCTGCCACTGCAGTCAGGGAGTCGTGTTGATCATTTAGAGTTGTATAGAGTGCACAAACACATATCATGATAAGGACTGAACAATAGCTTTAAAAAATGTGTCAGAATGGAACTACAGTTTCAGTGCCAACATCCTAGCCTATATGGTAGTGTTATTGCAGTAACGTTATGATGCTTTTCCATTATAGTTCTAGCACAACTCACTCTCACGGTGCTAGTTTTTGTTTTGTTTTTTGCTTTTCCATTACAGATAGAACAGACTGATTGGCAGAGTGTCATCATGAGCCGACAATAAATCAAACCGAACAATGCCGAACTGCAGATCAGTTGAAAAGACATAAAAATCCTGAAAACATTCGTTAATCTTGAGCATTTAGCAAGGAAATTCTAAAATCTCAATATTTAAAGGTGCATTATGTAATAAATCTAAAGCAACTGGTCATAAAATCCTCCTAATATGTTACAGAGACTCAGTAATGTTCAAATAACATACTGAACTCACCAATAACAGTACAGCTGAAATATTTGCATTAAAAAAAATCTTTTGCAGACTGCAAATCATGTTTATGTTTTGAAATCATGTTTTGGCATGTGGCGCCACCTACTGGCGTCTACCAATCATTGCAGACAGTAGAGTCTCAGCTGCCGAGCAAACACGGGTTGCCAGTTACGTCAGAAAACGTAACCTAAAAGAACTTGGTATTTTGAATTTGAATGTAGTAACTGTTTTTGGCCAAATTCTTACATATGGCACCTTTAACAGAGGAGTCTGGTGTATTTTTAGCGACAGCACTGTCAAAAGCCGGCGATCACCATCCAAATGACTACACGTTCAGCCATATCTTAGTTTGGTGACTGTGTCAGATATGCTCTGGTCTTGTAGAATGTACTGAATTAGTTAATCTGCTCTTTTCTTTAACTGTTCCAATGATTCAGTACACGGAAAACAACTGCTTTGCCTGTCACTAGTTGTATAGTCGAGCCAAGTAGTGTTAGAACAGTCTCAGTTTGAAGGCCTAGTTAGCCCTTAGCCTTCACCTTACCCTTCTGTCTCAGCAAGAATGAGGACAGCCTATGCCTTCACATAAGTTAAGGGTAAGTGGTCGGAGCCACAGGTAAAATGGGACTCAGTCTTAGACAGCTCCTGGATCCGCCCCCTAATCCACACATCTGCACCAACCATTTGGGTTCCTCCCTAGCTCATACCCTATCCCTTCACAAAGCAATGTGAAAAGTAGCCTTGCCGTAACCCTACTAACAATTCATGCACTGCAATAAAAAACACACTCAATAAGTTGAATATGATGAATTTTCATTATTGGGGGAAATAATGAGGGGAAAATAATAAATATTTCATTTAAGTGACTTGAAAATGCGGTCTTGCTCACCAACGTACAGCATATTATTTTTATATATTTTTATTTAGGTGGCCCAAGGGGGAGCCTGTACCTTTTCAGTCATTCCAGGATCCTGTGTTTTATAATGATCTTATTTATAATGACCTTGTACATGTATCCCATTTGTGGTGCAAAACAAGTTTTCTTATCAAAACCTAACGTTATTGCGGTGTTGTTTGCAAGAATTGAAAGCATACGTTATTGTCACAATAATATTACAGTTTTAATTTATTTTATATATTCAAGCGAACACACACACCCCAACCAACATGTATGAAAGTGTGTCACTAAATATCTTAAAGAGCATTAGGGGATGAGGTAAAATTAATACCAAACCATATTCCTTTGTGTGTTTGCTTTATCTAACAAATTATTCTGCATATATTAAACATGCAGAGCCTGCCACTCACAACTATTACAGTTTCAAACATTTACCACCACAGATACTCATGCCAAGGAGCCATTAAAGTCCTGATAAGTAACACATTTTCAATCTCGAATACATATCTTGAACAAGAATATACATCCAGTATATACTCACATACTGTATCCATACAAACAAACACATACATGCTCATGTAGAGTTTGTTGAAAAC
This sequence comes from Microchirus variegatus, assembly GCF_963457635.1. Taxonomy (NCBI): domain Eukaryota; kingdom Metazoa; phylum Chordata; class Actinopteri; order Pleuronectiformes; family Soleidae; genus Microchirus; species Microchirus variegatus. The sequence continues at coordinate 16,122,926 of NC_139815.1, read as the reverse complement.
AATTGAGCACGAGTTCACAAGGCTTATAGCAACACACACACCAAGGTATAGACTTAAGTGAATAGTAGGGTTTGTAAAGTGTTTTTACTCAGGGTGGGGGCCTCTCAGATCCTCAGGCAGGGTGTTCCATCTTGGGGCTGTTTTAGACTTGGTGTGAGGGGGTGACTAAAAGACTGCTGCCTGTGTACTTGTGAGTCTTTGCCGGTTCCCGTTTAATCAGCATGTCTTTAAAATATCGAATTGAGCCATTTAGAGTTTTGTATACTGGTAGGGTGTTAAACAAAAGCAAAAATCAATCCTACTTCTCACAGGAAGCCAGAGTAAGAATATGAGAACAGGTGTGTTGTGTTCAAACATTTAGTTCCTAATGCAGCTGCTTTTTTTTTGCTTTTTTTTTTAATTAACTGTAATTGTTGGACAATTGATTTTTGGTGGCCAAACAAATAAGCCATTACAGTACCAAAGTCTACTTCACTTTTCAGAGCCATTGATAGAAATTCTCTTAATCATTGTTAAACTACCTATTGTTTTTAGCCGCTCTGTGTGTCTGTCTGTCTGTTTGTTTATGCTTCCACACTTGCCAATATGACCAACAGAGGCCGCCAGAGGCTTTTTGTGTGAATGGGGTGAAGTCTGCCCTCTCCGATTGCCTTGTTTTGAAATGTTTTTGAGATGGTGGAAAGCTGTTTTGAGATACCATTTATATTTTAGTTTCCTAAAATTTAGATTACACCCAAATTTTTTGGTTCACTGGTATTTGATCAGCTGTAGAATGTTCTGTGACATCCATTGATCAATGTCATCCATACGATGAGAAAGGGATTGTATGAAATGTAGGTCATCTGGGCACAAGAATATGTACAGCCATGTATCTGCATAATTGTAGATTTATTTTGTGGTTTTTTTATAGCATGTAAAGAATGAATAACAATGGTCCCAAGAATGAGCCTTGAGGTACTTCACACATAATTAATTGAAGGTAAGGTAGGTTACAAACATACTCGGAGGAATCTTTGTGGCTTGATAAAGTTTTGAAGGTCAGATCAGGTAGCTTGACGCACTGGGCGGCGACTAATCATGTTAAAACATGTTTCTTCATTTGGCTATGCAATGCAATCTCTAATAGGGCTGCAGTTGCAGGGCCGTATAAGACATATTTCCAGATTGGTATTATTTGGAATGGCGGCAGAGACAGTCTGCAGTACAGCTGTAACGCCATCCTTGCTCAGTTGGTAGACACACTACTTAATCCTCTCTACAACACATATGGCTAAATTAAAGATATCAGTCACACGAAATAGAACACATTTTCTGTTGTAAGTGTTGAAATGTTTTTGCACATTCAATAACATTAATTTGAAGCAGCACATGTGTCAGCTGTTTAGAGGATAAGGTGATGGAATTCAATCTGTTGAACAAACTGGGAGCAGTCTTCATTTGGAGTGGAAATGAGCTGAGCACCAGAGGGAAAAAGCAATATTGTCTGCTCTTCCCTCACTGGACAAGGTCAATTAGAGAAGGACATGTATTGGCAATCAAACCTGACACCAAAGATTGACTATGGTGATTATAACCATGCAGATGGGAGGCTTTAAAGGTTATTAATAATGATTTATGGAATTAATTAAAGAAGTAAGATAGGATTTTGTGCCTTAAATACATTATATAAGACCAGCAAAGGGGACGTTTACTACTTGCAGAATCTCCAGTTATAAATGCAATACATTCTGTGACTGGATGGTTTGTCATTTGGGCTGTGGTGGAGTTATGATTATGATTACAGAGAGTGATGACAGATAAATAGAAGAGACTCAACATAAATATCACATCTGAGATTTTGAATACGCATTTTTTTCTTAATATACTTCATATACAACAAAAGGTCATTAAACAGTGGACCACGGTCTTGATCCACACCCATCCTATCTGGACACTGACCTAATCCCATAAATATAGCGATAATTGCCATGTTTTGATAAAGCTTTTTTTTTTTTTTTTACTGGCGCAGCTTTTCTAGCCTTTATGGCACAGTCTATACGCATCCAATCAGCAAATTGGGATTACACTGGATGCATAGAGTAGTAGAACGTCGTTTGTTTCATTACACTTTTAGGAATTCGACTTCTCTCATATTTTACCTTGAGCATTTCATTATTTATTACAGTTTCAATGTCCATACCTGCCAAATATGTCACAAACAACAGTCTACAGCAGTCTACCATTCCAGCTCCCTGATATTTACAAAACCGACAGAGGCACCGCTCATACTGAAGAGTCCTGTGGCAAGTTGAGTTCAGATGCTTATTAAAATGTATATCATGCTAATGAGCAGAAGATCTGAGAGGAGAAATGCTGAGTTATAATCAAGAATACAGTTTTTAATGAACAAAAAGAAAAAGTTTCACTTGTTTTTTATAATTACATTTACTGGAATTAATTTATGCTTCTGTACTTTTTTTATTCCCAATTTGTATTCTTAAATCTTCATCTTAAGTTCTTTATTTGAATGTTTACCATCTTTCAGCTGTGTTATGTTGGTCTCCACCATATCCTGAGGGAAATATCTGGGTTCTTAGCAGCTAAATGTTCCTCTGTTTTAACTAGTTTCCTGTCAATTCTGCCGTTTTGGTGGATAAACAACAGAATTAACACCAGAGTAGTCATGCAAGATGACCTGTGGGTGCATGACCTGGAAATCTGAAAATGGAGAACAATTATTGTGGTGGAAAAATGTTTGGAGAGCACTAACGTAAAAGAAAACTGGGCTGTTGACCCTGCTATTGTCCACTGTCCACCTTCTAGAGCCCATAAACAGGTATAGTACACAAGAAAACTAAGCTGGCTATACCCAGTAGGTTCTTCCTGTCTTATCATACTGTGTGTCACAGTGACAGCTGTGTGGAAACAACTGCCATTGTTATCTGTGTACAGGTGTGGACATTAAAACCCAACAGTGACTCTCTAACCCCATGGCTGGTCATTTCCTCCACTGTGGACATAAGTCAGCACTGTTTTTTATTTCACTTTGAAAAACTTCAAAGAAATAGCCCTGAGGCTGATATGGATACAAATATTGCATGAAATATTAAAGTTGGATATATTTTAGCCCACAGAAAAGAAAACAGAAAAAAAAAAAGCTTGGGACTACATCTGTGACAAATTATATTGGTTTTCAGTTAATGAAGAAAGATGTACTCCTGGTTTCCTGAGCAATGGCTCCACCACTCTCTTTTGTGGTAACGCAGCAAATAGCACATAGATGGCCTCACAGACATTTATATATATATATATATATATTTGAACATTTTGTAAATTATTATCTTAAAAGACAAGCGCAATCCTGAAACATGAAGTCCTTTTTTGCTTTCCTTTTTCTGTGTCCATTTCAGGGCGATGGTTCCTCTCTTAGTCAGCCCCCAAGCACAGTCAAAACTGACATGATCATTTGATGCATTACTGTGTAATGCTCTACTAATTATTCTTTCCTTTAACAAGGCAGGCGAGTGAGGCCAGTTGGCCCCCCTTACTCCCATGCCTCAGTCATTTATTTCTTCATTTTCTGTCAACTTAGGAACAATCTCAGTTCGAGCATAGAGGAAAATATGGACATGGCAGTGGTGCTCTGTAATTAATCTGGGACGACCAGTGTGTGTTAAAACACGCTGAACGACGCTAGTTATTTTTTAATGTTTATGTAGTCAGGCATGGTTGAAGTTGTAGAAATAAGGGGGGTGGGTGTTGTAACCACACCGCAAGGATGTAAGCAGGGATTGGCTGTGGAGGATAAAGCAGTAGAAAATTGATGGACGCATTGTTTTTATTTTCTTCCAAACACTCTTCTACATTCCACCCACACGTGAGAGCTGCAAAGTCAAAAACATGTCTCCCGTTGTTGCTCCAGTGGCAAAGTTAAGGGGTTAAAGATCATGGCTCAAAGGCAGCTTGACTGGTTGTTTTTTGACCGGTCAGAGAAGGACTGATTCTCTTCCTGAGCAGATGATGTCCAGCCTGGAGATTTGAATCAGAAGACCTCTATATTGCAGGCTTTACAGGGCAAATGTATGAGATTTACCAGAACCCAAAAAGTGCAATATGTAACTTTTTACACACATACATTTTTATATATATATATGAGGTGTTACTACATTCAAGAGCTAACCTCTCTACAACTAGGCCTGGATGCATTGCACCCATGGGGCATCTCTCTCGCCATTTAGCACATAAACTAATGAGACCATACAAAATGCCCATGTTACTCATGCAACTCTTTTGAGAATAGACCTCAATTTCTTCTATAGACCCCTACATTTCACGCAAGCTGTCAAGTTTCGAGGCTACTTCTACTTTCTGCTGCCACCAGTGAACGGGATGAGGCCACTAAAACGAGGACTCCGCTACAGGCTGTGACAAACCCAGTGATCCAGATGGCGTCCTGGCATTTAAGGACTCTCTATTTTTTTGTAATTGTGTATTGTATGTGTTGGTTAACCCTAAGGTTCTCCCCAAGGTTTCTTCCTTTTTTCCCCCGTTGTAAGGGTTTTTTTTCCCTGGTAGTTTTTCCTTACCCTGGTCAAGGGTCTAAGGACAGAGGATGTTACCAACCCTGTGAAAGCCCCGTGAGACAAACTGTGTTTTGTAATTGTGGGCTATATAAATACATTTGATTTGATCTGAAATATAAATATACAATACATGCTTCTTTTTTTTCCAACAAAGCCTGTTTAATATCTGTACCACATGTGTGATATCATACTACAAAGTGGTACTGGTATTTCTTACAGAGTATAGAATTACCTATATTTAAAAGTATATTTTATGATTTTTAAAGGCAAATGATATGTAAAACAGCAGAAGCTCCACTCTTTTTTTTTTTCTTTTTTTTACAGATGGTTAATGGAATGTACAAAAAGCCATAGCCCACATACAACCTTGCACCTTGGAGACCAAAATCAAAGCTAAAAAAAATAATTTGTGTTTGCCACTTCCACAGACGGCTTATGTACAAAAGCAAAAAAACCTTTTGTTAATCACTTGAACTGCTGATTTATGCAGGGGATTTTCACGCTGTAGAAATGCTCTAAGTTACCAGTTACCATGACTATCATGCAATACTGTCTTTGACTATTATTTCTGAAACCCGGGGAACCTGAAATAGCCCCATCTACTTAACAACTCTGTTAGTTTTACCATCATACAGAGGTCAATAGCAACAAGGGCATTAGAACCACACTGAGCACAGAGGAAGTTATGTTTAGATTTTGACAATGACTTATTTTGTGTGTGTGAAGAGCCAGCGAGAGAAAGGGGTGGTATAAAAGTAGAGGAGGCGAGCCATCAAGAAACACATCCTACATGGTTCAGCAGACTAATTATACAAGAAGGCCAAGCTAAGTCGACCACTTCAGAGAGTCTGCAGGCTACACAGGGACCAAGCGACATGGATACCCCCTTTCAGAGAAGAGAAACAGCTTCTCATGCATGCCTTATTACCCCAAAGACCCACGTCTGTGGCAGATAAGTCACCTACTCCTTCTAGCCTTGCTCCTCTGTGGACTCAGATCCTGTAATGATACATTTCACTTCTGGCGATTCCAGTTTGATGGGTAGAAATGTGAAAACAAAAAAAAAAGGAAAAAAGTGTGCAATATGGGACATCATCTCTGACCCCCATCAAAGAGTTCCCTCTTCATGCCGCGTGGTAAGGCGACACAGTGCCAACCACTCATTTTCCTACGGTCCATCTCTAATGGGATTTGGGTTTTATATTAAGTCCACCGTCCCCTCCCACCCTTCATTTGTCCTGACACTTCAGTGTTAGAGATTTGAATTTAAAAAGTGGCTAAATCCATAGAGCTGGCTTCAAATAGGATTGTGTGTGTGCCTTTCACTGTTAACCAGGGCCTTCCAGGTAAGCCTGTTCTGTAAAATGACAGAAAAGGTGAGGGGTGCAGTTATGTAGGGCATCACTTCCACACACGCTCGTTCTCAAAAAAAAAGCGCTTTGACAAAGTTATGCACAGCTCAATGAGGCAAATTTGTCTGTTGGCAAGACCTCATCGGAAAAAAAACACCAGCACAAAGTCACTGGCGGTAAGACGTGAACACAAACACTCATGTGTTTATGTTTGGTTTGTGCATGTGTTTGTTTTTTTTCCCGCACTACTCATTATATGCAACAATGAAGGGGATGAGAGTCTTAAATGATTCAAGGTCAAGTACATGTAACATCAGTTATTTGAAGCATTAAATAGCTTTTAGCGATACACTCAGTGTTGGAGAAAAACATTTTTCTTTTATATTTTTGATCAAATCAAATCATTGTGTGTGAACGTCTAATTATGTCAAACATGTCATTAACAGTAATGGCATGTTTAGTTCTAGTGCCAAATCACAAAATGTAAGTATAATATAAACAGAATAATAATATCCATTGCCTTTAGGAACACAAATGTAATGTAACATATTGTGATCTCATTTTGGTCTTAAATGCAAAGTCAGGCAAAAAGCAATAACATGTTTCAGTGATATTTAGTTTGAGAAATCTACAGTTGCATCTTTAAGGACAGTGTCAAATAAAAAAAAAAACCTCAAGCTATGCATCTCAAAGGACACTAGCTGCTTACAACAAGAACAAAACTAATGAAGCCTGGACAAAGGTTTTATGAAAATCGTCAGGTTTGTTTGGATCAAACAGGTTTTGTAAATGCCATATTTAAATGAAACGCCAGCATGCTATAGAAAGTACCACCAAAGGTAATAAAAATATGTACCATGAATATATAAACACAGATGTCCATGCAAGACATTTCCTCTCCCAATGCGTTTCCTGAGTTGCAAAAGTTCAGCCGTCGAGGACAAAGTCCCACAGTGCATCCTGGGTGCAGGGCAGGCCAGCAGTTGTTCCCGAACAAGGATCCCATTCACCCACAGTCATTGTCCTGCCAGGAAACGCAGACCTATCCACACCTGTCTGAGCACACAGGAGGGCTTATCTGACATAGTCTGCCCCTTCAGAGTGCATGTGCACGAGGTCGCCAGTTCACCAGCAAACTGAACCTGAGATTCACGTCAATTTGTACAACCATATAACATACTATGATGCTTCATATCATTTGTGGTCAAATGTCTAAATTATTGTGGGCACTTGATATCCATTTAATACATTTATAAATAGTAAATTGTAAGTCATACAATAGAGTCCAGCGAAAATAACAAATTCTGCTTATATTCCGGCAGAGGAGAAATTCAGCTAAGGTGAAGGATTTCTTTTTGGTGTATTGACGCTGTGACACAGGGTTCACAGCATATTATCTCCACTGCAACACAAGAATGTTTTTTCAAAGACAGAAAATTTAAACTTAAGGCTACAATGGAACAACAACTGTTGTTGCTGCTAGCAAAAATCACTCAGGAGTGACTGATTTACAAAGTGACATAAACTCCACTTTCCTGATAATAAAGCCTGTCTAATGATGAGATAAAGTGGACAACATAATATTGTATCACTGCTACAGAATTAACTGAAGCTCAGGAACAAGAACAGATTGGTTTTGTTTTGCAGGTTAACATTTAGTATACAAAAATATAAAATCAACTCTACAGAACTATGAACAGCTATGAGACGGTTCAGGGAACCCCAGAACTTATCAATTCTTAAAACACAACAAAAAAGAGGCACTACAGCTGCTACACAGCCTGCAGTATTCTAATTAATTTGTTCTCATTATTCAAGTAGAGGAGCTTGTCATTTTTTCCCCAAGAATCCAGCAAGCGAGCCTCTACTCAGAGTTACTTTTCATATCACATAGTTCAAAAAGTGACTGAGCACCTGATAAACGCACAAGTGAAATACTTTCAAATGAGCCAAAGTCATGCAGGCTCCATCCCTGTGACTGTCTATTTGGGCAATTACTTAACAGCGTCAGTGTCCATGCAAACAACCTATAGAGACAAAGAGGCACATTTAACATGCCTCAACACCAGGCCAATGTTCATTAGTAGCAATGAGCCAAAGGAGCAGATTGCTTTTTTGCTTTTCAAAATATAATCAGCGCATAACTTTTAACTGTGTAACTGGTGTAATATCCCACCCTCTTGTTGACTCATTAGGTTTTGTCCACTGAAAACATTCTCTCACGCAATCCAAATGAAACTTTCAATTACATTAAAGACCTTTACAGGAGACCTTGCACTTTGATCTTTTGTAAGAGGCCCTGAATTAATTTTTCCTTGAGTTTCACACTGGTAGGCTCAGGTAAGCTGATGAAATGTATTCTGTGCCAGTGCAGAGTGCCTGTATCAAGGTTAGCCTCTCAAGTGGCTGCGATCGCCTGTGAGTGTGGAGCTGAAAAGAGATGTTACAGGGGTCACTCTCGTGGATTACTTCTTTTCATGTGCATCTATAACAGCAGTGAAATATAAGTTACACTCACTGGCAAACAAACTTTCTCCCCTGAATGTAAATCCCGTTGACGGGTGTGTAGCGGCATCATGGGGATGTTACAAGGGGTTTCAAATACTTGCAGACAATGCCACCATGGGAATTTTGCCCAAGGAAATAGATTTAGCAGTACCAACAACAAGGCACTCGGGTTCATTGTACTGCATGAGACGAGGT
>NC_139815.1:15331416-15514109 GCF_963457635.1 Microchirus variegatus | reverse complement strand
TGTATATTAGTTCATGGTAGTTTGTATTTAGCGCTCTTTATAGCAGTTGCAGTTTTCACATTAGTCCGAGCAAATAATGGTTTCCATCTTGTGTTGCCTGGCTCACATTGCCACACTTCACACAGGAAGTGATTTGTTTTATGAGACGAGACAAGTGGATGCAATGGCAACATTGCACAAGTAAAGCCAGACAGCTGGAAACAGAGTTTGATGGGATAAATGTGTCTTGCCCCTTTCTGTGCTGCTGTGTATACATTTAAGGCCATAATCATAATTGATTCACATAGGAATCGAGATTCTAATCATCCACGATTCGGAGTCGATTCATAAACTTCAAAAATCGTTTGTTTTTTTGCTTTTCTATTTTGAAAAACCACAAAAAAGTTTTACACTAGTTAGTGTTATTTGTGTACAGTTTACGGTACTTATAGTTAGTACGTTTTTATTTGTTTTGAATGAATAAATCTTAACTTTTGTCTTAAGTTTGCCTTTGTGTGATCACATTATCACATTATCTTATACAAACTGTATTGTTTTGATGACATAATTTGCCTTAACACACATTGTATCAATTTTTTAATAGTTGGAATCGGGAATTGTACGAATCGAATTGTGACCCTAAGAATCGGAATCAAATCGAATCGTGAGCCACCCAAAGATTCACATCCCTAACGGAAACATAACAAAATGTATGTAAACAATATTTTTCTCTGTCGTTTTGAAAAAAAAAGTTTCCCGTAAACATGGCATAGTTTTAGGAAATGTCTCCATCTATATGAAACCCCCTAAAATGACTCATAACGCTTTAGTACATATGTCAGGCGCTGTAATGCTACACCCAAAATGGAGAAGACGACACATACACATTACAATGTATATAATCACAGAAATGGAGTCCGAATGAAATGAGCCAGGGGAAAGAAAGGGAAATATAGAAAGAAAATTGAAGTTATCATAAAGCCTATGGCGAGTTCTGCTGGAAGACTTAGCTTCATCTAGCTGTATTTACCGCAGGCACAGAGTTGGTTTGATGCGATTTTCCTACTTTGAGACCAAATACCGTTACAGGTCTGCCAAATTGTGAAAGAAATGCCAATACAATAAGAAAAAACTGTGCTTATTCACCTATGCTAGTGCCTGTGTGCCTCAGTCAGGCCAGATAGTATTGCTTGACAAAGCCCATTTTCAGATGAAGGATGTAGCATAAAAATAATGTTTCATAGTTTTTTATTCACTAAGAAGAGTGTATTTTCATAAAATAAACAAATGATGGATGTTTTTTGACAACTATAGTAAAAATGAATGAGGTAACATAAATTTTACCTTGCAGTCAAACTTGGATTTTACCACAGAGCCCTCGTCAAGAAGACTTCTTTTCCCTACCCTCAGCCCAAGGTAGACACAGTAAGTAGATAAATATAGCATTACAGGGGAGATAGTGTGTAACCTCACCACTGAAAAAGGAAATCGTGTTAATGTTACATTAGCCCAGGTTGCAACAAACAATCTTTAAAAGATTCAAAAGCCTGCAAAGAAAAAATGATGCTTTACACTTCTCTCTCTTTTTCCTTTTTAAGCACAATGCCATCTGTGCCTTAACACTGGAAACAGTTGTTCCTTTTGATAAAATGCAAATGACCTGGGGTGTTTTGATCAAACCCCCCCCCCTCCCCACCTCCCACCTACAGGCCCATCCCCCTTTCTATGACTGCCACAGTGGGCCGTCACAGCTGGGGGCTGAATGCTCTCCAAGCAGCTTGTGTCGGCGTGGTCCGTGCTGCCAGTGGGCCTCAGCAGCTCGTGGATACAGAGGATGCATCCACTCAGCAAAAATGTGGGTGAGAATTAAACTCCTTCCATAACCTTTTGAGGCTTTGTGAAGCGACCACTTTACAAACACGAGGTCACACACTCCGAACACTTGGGAGCTTTAATGTCACTGATGCGTCCCGAAATGCCATGAATGAAAACAATACCGTTAACAATGACATCCAGCACAGTATTTAAGAGCTGTGCAGTGATGATTTGCTGTGGGTTTTTTTTTCGAAAACCAGATTAGTCTCCTCCACTAAACTGGATGAGATTGGCCCGTTTGAACCACAGAGAATGATGGGTATTTTTGGTGCACTTGTCTCTAATGACAGGGCAGCGGAGTGGGTGGAGGGGGAAATAAAACGGGTAAATTTAGCACACTGTTCGGGCTACTATGGCTCACAGAGGCAGTTACTTACCCCCAGAGAAACCACTATGCCCTTCTTTATACTAATGTAAAAGTACAGTACACAGAGATGTTACAGCAGCTCCGCATCTAGATTGGTGGTGACATTTCATTTTTTTAGTAAGTGCCAGCAGACCGAGCAACTCAGAGAGTGGCTGAACTACAGAATATCTTTGGGCTCCTTCATTATGCCTTTAAAAAAAAAAGATATCACTTTATCTCAGAGTGCAGGCAATTCAGTCAGGTCAAATCAGCGTCAGCTCTCAGAAGTTACCAAGAGACAATAGAGAGTGAATCCACAGCTCATTGTTTACAACCATAGGGGTTCCCGTGAATCTAAGGACAGGCAGCATTTCAGGTAATAAAACATAATCATGCTCTATAATAAAGAATGAGAAACTCAAATCTCAATGTAATCCAAATTGAGATTTGAGTTTCTCATTTCAGAAGAATTACCAAACTGTAGGGTAATTCAGCTTCACGAGCCACCTAAACAATATCAATAAGAGATCATTACATAAATCCACAAGTTCCTTAACAGTTGTTTGCATCAATCAATCAAGCAATGTATACTCACATCGCCTGCAGCGAGCAGGGCGCCATTGGCCTCTGCCATGTTCATGTAGTTGTTGTTGTTCTGAAACTGCAATGAAAAATGACACAAGAAAAAAAAACACAATCAGCCCACAAGTGTCCAAATAACATTATTAGCATCAACATAACTCAACCCGTCTCCTGCCATTGCCTTTCATAACAGACACTTGTCGCTCAAACACAATGTCACACTTGGTTCTGGATGTTTGCACACCGAGTTAACCCCTTTCTTTCTGTGAGCACTGCCACTTTATCAGTATTATTGGGACATGACAAAGAGGCATGTGAGAGGCCCAGGCCAATTCAAATCAGAGTAATGAGAACGTGGTCCGGCTATTCAGCTCTTATGGGGGTAGGTAATTAAGGATATGTTTGCATCACAAAGCCAAGTATCACGATGCAGGGGCAGGTTATTAAGTTTAAACAACCGACGGGACTGAGGGGAAATAAGAGGGTGGAGAAGCTTTCTTCAATACAGATAACAAATGTTTTGTATTTTGTCACATTTATCTCTATTGGTTCCATCCTGTTTTGTGCACCTGTTAATATCAGCATTGATATCAGAGTAATAATGTACAACAAAGCTGATGGCAGTGAAAGGGTGTCAGAGTAAGAGTTGATAAGCTATTAAAAGCGTGTACTCTGATAAGAAATAACATGTTTTCACAACACTCTCTCTCTCTCCTCTCAACCCACACATAGGCTGCTGGCAAAATGGCAGCCACTTCCTTTCTACTGAGACACAGCCATGCTGACAGGTAGGAACAATGGGACATAGAATGAAGAATTATGGGCTAGCAGCTGGGCCCAGGAGCACAATGCACCTCTCTGTGAGTGAGGAGTGCAAAAACCCAGCCTTACAAGGCTCAGAGGGAGAAAGAATCACAGCGCGTTTGCATCTTCGCGAGGTTCCACTGAGAACGTGCGTCCTCTTTTTTTTTCCGACAAAGCCTCGACGGTAATCTCTTTTCTGTGTTTATTACAAAGTCACTCTCTTAAAACATCGTGAATGATGACGGACTCCAATAGAGACAGTGAGGAGGGGGGAAAAAAATGGCTTCTTATCTGAGAAGAGGGCCAAACAATAGTTGGAACAAATTAAGATCAGAGTGAACTGAGAAGTTCATTAATATATTTTTCTGGCCCTTTGTGCACGTGTGTTTTATTTCTTTTCCTCCCTTTTCTTGTGAGTGGTTAGTATGCGAATGTAATTACAGAAAGAGCTGCTGCTAATCAACCACGAACGGTATCCATTAATTAGTCTATGCCCTGGAGAGAGTGTGTGGAATCAGCAGCATTGTTAACAGTGTTATGCACCAATGAGAAGAGGAGCCACAAGCTCTACTAACAGTTGCTGAAGCAGGTGGCTTGTGCCGTCTTGGCCTCTGGTGCCATTTTACCTGGAGCTGCCCCACTAAACTATATCTGACTTGAGCACTAGGGTTTGCACAAATGCTCATGCAAATGGAAAATGACACATACACACACACACACACACACAGACAGACTCACAGGTGTCAGGTGAGAAACATCTGCCCATAGCTAGTCCTCCTTCCTTCACTTTCCAGCTGTGAGTAACTTTTAGAGACATGACATGGCTGGGTTTTCGTCAGGCACTCTGCAGGTAATTAACCTTACGCTGGGCTTATCTTGAAAGTGTTACTCCATCTCTGCCTCTTCTTTTAGATAGCAAATTGAAGTCTTAGAGATATACCTCTCTATTCAAGCACTAGGAACATTGTTCTGATTGTCAGGGGAGATATGGCTTCATGCAGCCGTTGCTTCCATTCGTATCCTCCACTGGATGGGAGTAAGAAATACTTCACTGATAACTTTTGTAATGCTCTAAAGCAGATGCTTGTACACCTTTTCTGCCATTTTGCATACCTTTGTCTCGGGTTTTGTGCAAACTTCTACATGGCATCAATATCGTCATGTTTTTACACATCACTGGTTCATTCAGATGACAAACTAACTAACCCCCCCCACCCAAAAAAAAACCCAACCCACCACGCTGAAATTGCAAACAGTAAGCAAAGACACCTATCTGAATCACATCAACTTCATGAGAGAAAACACAATCAAGTTAAGTCCAAGTGCTAATTAGTATCACAAAACTCCCTGGGCTCTGGCTCAGTGAGTCAGGTTTTATTGTTTTTCCAGGGCCCTTTAAGGAGCAGTTCCAAAACTCCTCTGAGACCGGCTGCGACTAACATCCCAAGAAATTCCCAAGCCACTGGTATTAATCTTCACCATTAAAAGCTGTACCCTAGCGCGGAGCAGCAGCGACTACCTGAGTAGACGACCTGAGCAGCGAGCGAAGATTGTTATTGTGATTCCCAATTCAATTTTGGAAGGTGTGGGGGGGAAGGCGATGCATTTGCATCCATGCTCATTGGTAGTGTTGATGGAGTCAAATGCCAGATGAAATTAAGTGTGATCGGTGGGACGATGCAGCCGACAGTAAAGAACCATGATAAAATGGATGGACAATGAAGGCTCTGTAATTAAAGTGATGGGATGAGCTAGAGGAGAGCTGTGGCAGCTATGTGAACGACCGAACAACCTCCACTGTGTACGAGTAAGAAGCATTTTGGAAACATTTCTATTTTTAAATAGGAACTCACAAATGTCCCTGAAAGGCAATAAAGAAGTCTTAAATGCCTTGTAAACCACTTTAGCAGCATCTCAGGTAATGATGTTATGTGCATTCAGGAAACTGGCATCTCACTTTTACACGTATCCAAAAATCAGTCATGCACTTCCAGAGAGGAACCGACGGGGGAGCCATCGAAAAGAGTGCTTTACATTGCTGTAGGAGGCTTTTATTAACACAGTGAATTCACAGTAAATGGCACGGTGTAATACGAGTCGCAATAAGATTTTGGCCACATGGCAGAGCAAACAGTGAACACTCGACTGTTTTTATTTCCCCTTCTGCACCACCAGCACATTTCTTCAATAACTCTTTAACAGCACTGAATTAAGAGCTTACACGGACCCTGATCCTGATGTGAAAAGACTCCTCTGTCTGCATAATCACACGCAGACAGGAAACCAAGCAACCTCGCAGTGAATGGGAGGATATGACTTTCTTTGTTTTTCTGTAGGCGCAACCACACTGCCTCCCTAATTCAGGAGAATACTTCAATAAATATTTTGTAAAATACATACTAAAAAAGGAAAAAACACCAATATACACTCCAACCTTTATTTTGGATTACATTCTAACAGGAGCAAATGTAATTTTGATGTTTGTATTTTGGTTTTTTTGTCACCTTTTAAATCCCAGCTCAGGCACATTTGTATGAAAGAATGTCCAGCGGGAAAAAAGGTATTTTACAGCTATTATGGCAAACCAAATTATTTCAACCTCAGGGCAAACACAATATTACACCAACATGACCCCAGCTCACCCACAGTATGATGGAATAGCCACGCAGATCCTATCAGTAAACATGGACTGGCCAACCAAGTTCAGCATAACACATGATTGAAGACTCTGAAAGCAATACATGCACACAAACGGAAAAACCTGCAGAAGCTGATACATTTTTATCTGAATAATCAACTCCGGTCTAACGGTCTGCAAATGGCAATTTAATAGAGAAGGACTGTGACAGATATATGATGACAAATCATTTACATAAAGAAAATGAAAGGATTTGTTAATGCATTTTCAAATCAGATCCAGTTCTTTGGTTTTACAGCAGCACAATCAAAAAGTCACAACCCCGGTGCCGTCTGTCAGCAGGTAACCAAATTGGACACATTCTTCTTTTTTTTTTCCCCACTGAAAGCCACCGAACTAATTCAATCAAGCATCCAGGCTTTTCCAGAAACATATCAACTGCTGACAAGCTATTTTACAGTTCAGCTTGAGCTCAGTAATCACAGCATAGCATGTGTTCTCTGGAACATGACACTTGTGCTAATATGGTCTCCAGTGGTCTCCATAAAATACAGCAAAAACACCACAGTTAAAACTCAATCTCCAGTCCAGAGAAACCCACAGTAATTTGCCATGTATTATTTTATGCAATTTCCTCCGAAAGCTCAGCCTACTGCCAGGTTTGAGCCTCTCAGTGATGGAGCTGAGAGACTCAAAAGAGGAGCTACTTTTTTTTTGCTTTCCTATAATCCCAGTCAGGCCCTGTTGTAGCCTCTGGAAAATGCATCTTCTGATTCCCGAGTTGCTCCTCACCAGATACATGCTCATTTATACCCGATTCAGCATAAACACTCTGCAGCTGCTTCTCTGGTGATCACAAGGCCTATTCACACCCAGCAGGCCACTGTGCATGCAGCGCCAAGCTGACATATAGATATATTCCCTCCTATGTGTGCAGCAGTCAATTTGTAAAGCGACTCCACAACACAGCATGTCCACACAGTCGGCTCGCATGCTGTTTTCTGATCTGTAGGCCGAATCGATTGGTAATTCAGTTTAAAGCTGAAATCATTACTCCCCCAACCTAGCACTGTCTTCCACCATTAGAACGGCCAGTCCTCAAGTAAGGTAGCACTGAGAGGGAAGTTTATTGTAAGCATCTCACTTTTCCTTTGCCTCTCAGTGTCAGAATGTTAACAGTCGGGCAGGGCATCCAGCATGAGGAAATAGTTAAAGTCTTATCTGGGACCTGAATCAAGGTGATGACAGTTTTGTACATGCTGTTATAGCTCATCAATCACACCATGCTGACCACTGAAGGCTGAACTGTTGTCAGTTTGCTGTGCTTTCATAAATGCAAACCTACAGGAACACTTGGAGCACACAAAAAAAAAGTTTATCAAAAGTAAACTAAGAAAAAGAGCCTCTATTCTTCAAATGACCTGACATGGTAAGGGTTTTACAGTTTTGTCATGTGGCGAAAAAAAGTATGTTTTCAATATCCAACCAAAAATGACAAGCTAAACTATCAGAAGCTATTTCACAGTCCAGCAAATATACAGTATATAATGTTTACTCGAGCTTCCAAGTAATTCTAGGAGTGTTGAAAGTCAGTAAAATGTGAGCTATAGGTGGTGTGTTCAGCACATTTTTTGGAGCCCAATTTGTATTAGAGGCGATTTTGTGTTTCACAGAGACATGAGTAGACTTTTCTTTTTTTAGGTACTTTAAAAAGTATTTGCAAACTAAGGGTGCAACCAACACTGGACAAACCCACACACCAATGGCATGACCCAGGCCCCAACTGCCTACCTGAGGACAAGGCTTTGTGCCCACTGTGATTGCTAGAGAATGGCCATCAATCAAGTGTAGACCGCACCCTAAAAATGTTATGTAAATGATGTGTTTGTCACACATGACTTACTTCCTGTTATCAGTGGGTGGAGCAACGACTGCGTTTCTTATTTTCAGGTAGATGTGTCTTATCACTGATGTGAAGTTAACTGTACAAACAACAGCTAAGTAACACAGTAGTCAACAGTAGTCGTCATCATCAACGGTGTTCTGGTTTTTTTGGCACGGCACATTTAAATCCTTAGTCATGATCCAGGGAATTGCTGCAACTTGACTCTAATGTAGCCATTTAGCTTTTAGTTTTCATTTTCATTTTTTCTTTAAATTTATTATTTGTGTCTTTTAAAGGAAAGTCAATTGGGATTCATTACCCGAGTTTAATAACGATGGAGAAAAAAACTGTGTTTGTTTACACATAAGTTCAGGCAAAAAAAAACTTGCATAATGTGAGTCACAAAATATAAAATAAAACACTCCATCTTTGGGGTAAGTGCCTCACTCCGTGGCTGCACCATGGCTCTAAAAATGAAAGTGATTTCTGGGATCTTGGCATGAAATGATTCTAAATCATTAATATAAACTTCCTGGAGGCACAAGATGAAAGGTTATACACATTTGTACACGTTAATTATTCTCTTTGAGGCAAAGAGAAAGAAATGTTTTATGTCTCAATTTAAAAGTCGAGTTGAGAGCCAATGAGCCAACAACAATAACAATACACTCACACATTAACAACATGATTCTGTAGCACACACCAGCATGGTACACAAAAGGAACTAAAATCCACTGAATTTCACCATAGCTACTGTTTTCTTTAAGGCCTAAGAATTGCAAATGCTGCCAAAACAAAGATGGTCTCAGCATTTGTCATAATGGACCCATAGAGTCTGAGCCCAGAAGTTTCAATAACACGCAGGTCAAGTCTAACTCTGTACTCTTAAGAGCAAATCCTAAAAGAAAGCACAAGCTAAATGGGGTGCCATCTTTGATCTGGCGGGGTGCAAAGCCATTGGCTCAAAGCCACAAAGGGGCTTAGACGATGGAGAGGGCCTCAGAAACATGGTTTTGCTTTCTCACGATGACTGCTCCAGCATGGATACAACGTTCTCGAGGAAGCGACGTGAGAAAGGCTTGGCTTAGTGGTGTTGTCTTGCTTTTGCTGCTAAGCCTTGTGTCTCAAGGCTGTTTACCCTTAGCAGCTTTGAAGCAACTTGTAACTCAAGACTTACACCGACGCTCCTATGAGGGTAAGGAGGCAGGTAACTAAACATTACATGGGTAAGTATTATACAGTAGACAAACCGCTTTCCATTAACGGTAATGGGCTTTGTTTTTAATGGTGCTAATGTTGACAGTGGGGCTACTTCTCTGGGTTTGTCAGGTGCCTATGAGCTCTGAGACTTCCACACAAAAGCTCTGTTGAAAGCTGCTGGGAATGGAGTTTTCTCTTATTGCTTTAGCAGCACAGATGCATTTTTCTATTCCCTGTGTGCCGTTAGTGACTAATACACTCATTATAACCAGCTTTGGGAATGTGCACAGTCAAGAGCTTTTAGTGATGGACTCAACACAATCCACTATTTATTATAAAGTAATGGGAAAAAAAGGGGACACATTTGATTTTTGCAGACAAAAAAACATACATTATGTGGGGCATTTACAGTCCAGGTACATAAACCAGAACCACATGCAACATCATCAAGGTATTAAGTCCAGTCAAGTAAGGTATGACAAACAGAACTAGCTTAATTCAATAGCATCAGTTAATAATAAACATAGCTACAAATGTATTGTTTAGTGCTGTCAAACGTTAACGCGTCAGCGGTGTTTAACGGCGTCTAATGGCGCCAACGTTAGCGCACGGTGCGTTTCCATGACGACTGACCGGAAAAGGACACCGTATTGTTAAAATTAGTCTGTAAAGTAACGCTAAACTTACTTAGGCGTACGCACGTACACAGGTACGCTACTTGTAGCACTGCTCTTTTCGTTTAATAAACAGACCGCTCCAGTTCGACTGCAGGCTCGCTAACGGCGCTAAAAGGAGCTAATGCAGCTAACGGGTAAACGGTGCCTGGACTCTGGTGTCGCGGCACGCAAACATGACGTAATGCGTGTCTTTTTCCAGTCAGTCGTCATGGAAACGTGTCGCGCGTTAACCTATTATACAGCACTAGTATTGTTTGTAGGGTCTGATCACTTCACTTTAAAGCATTTGTATCTTTGTGTGCAGCCAGCTCACTGTTTTGAGCGTTTGCCATTTTAAAACATTTCTGAATTCTTTTTGAGGTCGATGTGGAACCTGTGTCTTTTCTGTTATTCGTACCATAAGTCCACAGTAAGCACAAACCTACCAGTTGTTCAAGCTCTATAAATCTGAAAAACACAAACTGTTGAGCGGTGACTCATATATCAGTCTATTATATACTACAGGGCTGACTGTATTAAACAAATGGCCAGGCCTGCAGCTGGAAAAGAGAGGCAATATAGAGAGAGCAGAGGTTATTGTCTAATTTAAATCTTGGCTGTGTTCCCAGAACTGTACCACATTCCAATTTGTGGCTGTGTTGCTTGGCGTTACTGACAGAGGACCGGCTGCAAATACTCTTGGGCTCCTCTCCAGAAATGTGTCTCCAAACGGACAATCAACAAGTTGGCATGGATTAACAGAGTGAATGGGGCAAATTAGGTGAAACAATGGAAATGCACAGATATGGTTATTGTGCTGTTTTTGCTCATGCAAAAAAAAGAATAATAAAACAAAATCTGTCACTGCAGTTACAATAATGTACCTGTAATCATTATGACTTGACGTGCACCAACACAGACTCATCAAGAGAGCCAATGAATTGCTTGTCTAATGTTTCCGAGCTCCATAATGAAATAGCAGCTGGAAAAGACATCTGTGAAAACATGGTAGTTACCGAATGGTTGAGCAGGCTCTTAGAAGCAATTAGCTATTTCAAGCATCTCCTTGGCATTCTATTGTCCGTTCATCTGCTAGATTGACAGCACACCAGGACATCATTAGCAGTCCTGACAGCTTTGTTTTTCTTGTGACAGCAACCATTGGGATAAGTGCTCCACTAATGTTTTTAACAGTAGTTAAACTCAAAAGTGTCACTTTAACATTTCCTACTTCAAAAGCAGAGTGAGATTAAGATGCCAGCTTTGAATAATTACAAACCCTAAGCTTCAACTTTGATTCCATATCATTGCGCTGACATTTAAAGACACTGGGGGAACAAAGGCACATTACATATCTTTTACTCATAATGCACAAAAAAATGATCCCTTTACCCTGTGTAAAAACGTCAGATCAAACATCAAAGGCGTGCAGGAACATGAAGGCTCTGCGGTGTGTTAAAGTGGTGCTTTTTAAAGAGAGTTCACATGTAAAGAAAAAGGGGGCAATTAAGAGCTCTTTGCGCTTTTTTCCACTGATACATACGGTCAATCAAATGCAACAATGTCCTCCCGACTGACTGACACCATCAAGCAAACTTGTGAAAACCAATTTGTTACTCAAATCTTCAAATCAGGCAGTTCATAGAAAACAGCTAAAAAGGGAACTAGCCTGACAACATACATGATTTATGCGCTCATGACATTAAACATCCCTAAATAAAACTGCAGCCAAATGCACTCTTATTTATCAGTAATAAAAAGTGCAACTGTGCTGATTGAGCAAATGACCACAAATATATTTTATCTATCCATTTATGTACTTTTTTACTTTAACATCCACACTTTATTTCCCACGATGAAATGTCTAAATCTGCACTGGCATGCAAGCAACGTTAGAGAACCCTATAAAAGAGAAATTCCCTGAATATGCTTCTTTAACCTAATTTGCACCAGGATTTAATGACTCTTTTCCCTCAGCTCCATCTGTGCCAAGTTTGCAAATCAGATCTGTACGATTTGCTTAATTCTGCTGACAAACAAAGCAACAATCACACAGAGGTGAAAATCTAACCTCCTTGACAAAGCACCCACTTAAAACTTACTTAAAGTCATATCCTGTAGATGTAGCTGGGAGCATTCCTCCAACGTTATTGCAAATAACGAACCCCGTCTCTTTTGACGATATATTTGTATGCATTTTATTTTGTACAATCCACCTTCATAGCTTTATCTCTCCCATTTCCTCCTTTGTGCACATTGATCACTGAACACTTTAATCCTATTTCTCTTGTACGGGCTGCAAAAAAGGGGTCACTGACATTTTCTGTATTTGAGCCTTGACCTCTATTTTAGAATCCTGCTGCGAGTTTCTCCGCAAAAAAAAAATGAGAGCACAGCACCGTCTGCTCTCCACTCACACCTTCCTGTGCACATGTTCACCCATCACTCTTAATTTGTCTTCACTGGGCTTATTATTGACCCACTTCTCCAGCTTTCTGCCAATATACACGCACACACTACACGGATTAGAAGTACATGGTGCTGTAGCCTAAATCTCCTGCATCGTTCTGTATACGTACAGATGACTAAGGATTAAATGCACCTGACATAACTTGACCTTTGTAAAGCCTTTCACAGCCTAAAAAAACATAAATTGTGCCCCCCCCCCCCTTTCCACAGAGTACAGTCAACAAAGCTTGAAAGAACAACTGTCATAAATCCAATTAATCTATACATGAACAAAGCACGCAATGACAAAATCAGGCCTTTGTGACTGCAGAGACTGCAGGTTTAATTCAGAGAGGGAGAAACACAATTCCCACTGTAAACTTGTCATCGGCCAATTTACCTGGAGCCAGAGGGGGAGATTCGCTGGACTCATAGGGAGCGTTAATCTCTTCATTCATCATCGCTAAAGAGATCGACCCAATTAACTCACAAAATTGACTGGCAGCCCTTGTGTTTGTGTTCTTACATGAGTTTTGCCCCCTCCCTTGTTTTTTTTTTTTTAAAGCAGGAGTTATGCTGGATACAGCTCAATTGCCTCTGAAATTGTTTGAGGCCACTGTACAAAACAGTGAAATAATTATGATGTCTTTATTTAAATCTGTCGAGTCTCAAATATTCACCACTGCTATTCGCTGTGACTGATTAGCCGGTGGAAGGGTTGCTTGGGGATAGCTCTCCAGAGCTCTGTAATTGAGTGAATTTGACTAGAGCGCTTTCTTTCCTGCTGATAACTACATATATTCCCCTTTTTTAAATGTACTTTTCTTTTTTTAGCCTCTCCTAAGAGTCAGCACACATCAGCGCTGTATCGCGTGCAAACACAGCAGCATATTGGGCCGTATGAAATACAGTTTATATTTCGATAGCTGTCCCTATACGTTTGTATTCACGCCATGTCCCTTTATTACAGCATCTCTGGCTTTTGCACTGTTGGTTTGTCTGGTTAATGCAAAACTGTTAAATGTAGACAACGCACAGATCAGAGACAAAAACAGTCACAAAGAGACTGCAGCCTGGTTTCTCATGTGTCTCAATACACAAGAGAAAGGTGATGCAATTATCTGTAGGTTCAGAGTTTGTATTATAGCATATTAAGCATGAAATGAAAAGAAAAAAAAAGGATATAAAAGCATTTTGCAAAATATTACATGAATTTCATCATTTGGCATCTTTTAGACCTCAGTGGTGGAGAGTTGTTTTCCCAAAGCAGGTTTAGCCTTGATCATACTGAGCAGCAGCTTTGAATGTGAACGTTATTAATATTAGTAAGCTTTCGGGAAGATATTTTTATCATGTCATTCTAACATTTATTTTTATTATTATTCGATTACTAAATTAGATGTAAGTTATCAGTTTGAATGCGCTTGTTTTAATAACTGAAACATCCGACTTCTTATAAATGAAAATGTTGTGGTTGTGTTGCACCATGGAACAAAGAAATCGTTAAAACTAATTAATTGTGGCTCACACGTTGCCATTTTGAGGTTTTGGGAAACGCTGATCATAATGTCTCTGACATTTTTTTGACCCAACATGTAACTCCATTAATCGAGAAAAATAATTGATAGATTAATGGATTGTGAAAATAATCATTAGTCTCGGTTCAAGATTCATATGAAAACCACCTTCCTGCTGGACCTTGGTAAGTGAGGACCTGTGACATTTTGTCAAAAGCATGGTTTGTTTTTATAGCTGGCACATATGTGAGAGGGATTACAAGGCTCAAAATGGATGATAAACAATGGGCCAAAATGGGTAAGCCATTCAATTATGCCTAATAATGAGCCGTTTCATTATAACCATGTGCGAGTAATTATGTGATTAATATGTCAATCCTGGTTTTGGCAGGTTGTGCCGCCAGAAGAGGCAATATTAACCACAGTCCTTTTGCCACAAATGCAATGAAAAGTGTTTTCGTCTTTCACACTAAATCTCATTTGTTTGGTAAAGAAAACAAACCGAGATGCTGTTATTCTTCTCCAAAACACACCGCTAATGCTCTGGGGCATGATTTGTCATTGTTATTCAGTGCTCACTCACCTAAACTTAAAACATGATCCTTCAGGATTTTAATTAAGCACCGAGGTAACTCCCAGGGGCTTCTGACTTGGCAAAAGAAACGACTTTGATTTATGTACTACTCTGTTGTTCCTGGTTGAAGTGTGCCTGTTATGGGAGACTGTGGTGATGGATTTGAGAACAATTACTCTTATTTGTTAATTAGTTCCTGTTAGGGAGTTATTCCTCTGAAAATATGAATACCCACAATACCCAGCTAAAGCTGATCATAGAGCTGACTAATTGCATTGCCATCTTTCAAGCTCTCAAAAAACAAAAACCAATGACGGTACTGGGGTAAACTGGTACTGGCACTGGCCTATTTAGTGGAGAGTGGGCACATGGTCAGACACGGTCAGCTAAATATGGTGACAATTCACTGCTGCGTCACATCTAAAAGCTGATAAGAGCGTGAATGCCAGCACTGTAATGCATCTATTTGGATACATCAGCAACATGCTTATTACTACCATGTGCTTTTATTAACAGCAGTTATTTTCTTAAGCAGATGTAGAACACATTTGTCAATGATCAATGTACCCTCTCCGGTCTGTTTTATGAAAAGAACAGCCAATTAATTTCTATTTTAATGGAAATATGGTGTCATTACTATAGACACTTAAATGCCTTAAATGCCTGCAACCTGGACCATGTAGTACAATATGTCAATGAACATACACCTGGCCCACAAAACTTGTTAGCCAAAGCTGACGCTGTTGCTTCTGGCAAGCGTATAATCCAGACTACCCAGGTGTACAACATGCAGATGAGGCTACACACACACTGCATGGACAAATACTCACTCACAAGTATTTTTGCACGCCCCTTTTGTCTTTGCAGAACGTCTGAGTTCCATACTTTTTATTCATTGACCAAAAATGTAAAACAGTGAAAACCACTCTTTTCCAACAACTACATCATGGCCTGCTATGCCAGAGCAGCAACAGAAAGCATACCCCATGATGAGATGAAAGTGATAGTCAACTACCTCGGTAACACAGGAACAGTTTCAGAGACAAGACCTTGTATGAGGTCTACTCTCAAAGATGCATATCAGAAGCTAATGGAGTCTTGAAACTACAGGGGAGCGGAGGGATCACCGCGATTAGCTTGTGGAACTGCTGAAGGTCACCACTGCTGAGCTGAGCAACCACAAGCCTTCATAAAACCATGCAGCGTGTCATTATTTTCAAAGTGTTTCATTATAGACGGTTAACCTTGGCTAACTCTGACCTAACACTGTAATCAGCTGCCTGTAATACCTTTGGAAAAAGTGTAATCATTCAGCTTCTCCTCTTGTTTATCAGCAAGAGACTCACAAATGCGGCAAAGACTGTTGAATACAAGACCGAACACATTCGCAGGGCTGTTCAGGTATTTACAAAGTCAAACCACAAGTCAAAACCGTCAAAGATGAGAAAGAGGATCAATTTTCTCGACAGAGAATTTGAAAAGGATCTTTCGTGGCTGTCCACGAAGGGGGAACCCTGCCAATGCTGAGGCCTCACAGACCTTGATCCTTCTTTATCCTGCTGCCATCTCACACTATGACCACACATAAGAGACCACGAGCCAGTAGAAACACACATCACAATGAACAATGACATGCTGTGAATGAGCCTCGACTTCAACTCCTGAAAATGTCACAAGTTGGCTGAGGGATTTCATAGACCTCGGCCGTAACGCTGGCTGAGGTTTTCGGAGTACTGTACCTTTAACGTGCAGCTGGAGCGTTTACTGAGGACATGTCCACTGTTCCTTTTAATAATGTAACTAAACAAACACTAGACAGACTCATGAATACTGCACAACGCTCTTGTGCAGGGAAACGCGGTGATGTTGCAGTAACCTGTCGAGTTCTTTGTTCTTCAAAACAAAAGGCAACTGCTGTGTGATTGCAGCTAAAAGATCAACATTGGAACGATGTATAGTGAGTCAACATTAGTTTAACTAAATATGTACAGAAACAGTTGAGACA
This sequence comes from Microchirus variegatus, assembly GCF_963457635.1. NCBI lineage: Eukaryota > Metazoa > Chordata > Actinopteri > Pleuronectiformes > Soleidae > Microchirus > Microchirus variegatus. Next base: position 15,497,600 of record NC_139815.1, on the reverse strand, counting down.
TAATTATTAACAATTTTATGGTTGTTCTTATGGACAACTCAGGATACAAGGACAGATAATAAGTTTGTTTATATAGCACTTTTCTGAACAATATAAGTACTTTACAGTCCAATCAAGCCTATATTTAACGAAATAAATCCAACAGATCACACAATGAGCGTCAGTGGAGAAAGAAAAAAATCTTTTTTAACAGGAAGAAATCTCTGACAGATCCAGACTCAAAGATGTGCAGCCATCTGCCTAGGCCGGTTGGGGTCGAAGGAAAATAGGGGACAGAGCAGAGGTGGGGGACAGGAAGGGAGGAGGAAAAAAAAAGAAAGAAAGAATAACAAGGAAAGATGAGCGATGGGGAGGGCAATAAATCGATAATCAAACAACAACAAACATTAAAATAGGAGGAAAGCGAGAAAAGAAGAGAAATAAAGGCCAGTGCACAAACAAAACAACACAACAATAATAGGCAAGCTACGATAGACCACCTGCACAATAAAACCAAAGAAGTAAAAATGGCACAAGGAAAGATGGGGGGGAGGGAGATTAAAAAGTGGAAAAGGTCAGTGTCTCCTCTCCTGTTTGCACAGACTAGACAAATACAAACGTTAGATAAGCAGTCGTAAAAACAAAATGAGAGCGAAGAATAAAAAACCTATCATAAAGAAAATGCACAATTAAGTATAAAGTCACTTCTATCAGTGCCGTCGTTGTGCTCGCTAATATGATTTTAGTCTCGGGGATGCACATTTCTGACAAACCCAGAGCACGAGGAAGATATGAAGGGGAAAAACATTCTGCTCAGAGACAGCTGTTTCATTCTCCTCCGGGACCCAACACAACAGCGAGACAATACTCCATCAGGGCGCTGCATTGAGATCTTGATATGATTCAAACCGAACACGAAGCACAACTGCAAATCGCAAACTGTTCATGCAAGTGAATATTCCATGTAATGTCTGCGTGCAAAAAAAGATACAGGGTGAGATGGCACGTTTCCAACTTTGGGAGACTGTGAAAACTCATTTGGGGGGGGGGGGGGGCAACATAACTTTAAAGACTTTTAGAACGACTGCTATCACAGTTACAGATGCACATCAAATGATCGTGCTGCTACAGACTACACTATATGTCTGAAACACTTTGACAATCACTACAGGGTACATAAAGAAAACCGTGTTAAAGGGAACACACCAATGATTATTTGACCTGTAAGCAATAATTAAATATACATTACATTTAAAAGTGAAAAGCAGGTATATTTCATGTCTTTCTTGAACCCTGCTGCAGTGTGCCCCCAGCATGCAATCTAAAGTTTTATTTACCTCCACTCACTTAAGCTCTTTGTTCATGAGGTCTCTGGGATATTTGCACACCTGCTGCTACTATTGTCAGTCCCTTTAGTACAACCTGGTAACATGCTGCATTATGGGAATGTGTGATGTAGGAGGCGGGGGTGGGGGGTGTCCCTGTGAAAGCGGGTGAATTAATCACATGTAATACCACACACACATATGCAGCCTTTGCAGTTCACAGTCAGACAGAAATGAATATGCGAACAAACGCTGGAACAGTGACTCATGTTCTCTATGAGTAGGCTGCCTCAGTTCGAGTGGTCACAGCTAATTCAAACCACGAAATGAAACGCGTGCCCGGCCAATAATTCTAGTTTGGTTGTCAGGATTTACTTACGTGTTACACAAATAAGATCTTCATTTTGAAAATGAAAGTGCCTGAGGCTCCTTTAAAAAAAATAAGAGCTCAGGGCTTAAGTCAAGTTAAAAGGAAAAGAGAAAAAAAGAAATGTTTTTCATACAGCTCTGTATGCCTATTAAGATAAGTGGACTAGATTAGATCTATGAAACATGGAATGGCTACGCGTATGGAAAACTTAAAGAAAAAGATCACACTTATTAGATCAGCGAACCAGAAGTGATCAAATCCTCTTTTTGAAAACTGCTTAATTTGTGGTAAAAAGCAGGTTTTGGGGGGAATAAAATACTGGTCACTTTATTACAGCAATATGACCTGCTGGGGTTTAATCCAAGCATCAAAATGGAGTTAAATAACCATCAAGTATCTATATATATAAAAATGTAATTTAAAAGATTTACAACATTACAGTTGATACAGCAAGTGATAGCTCTTTTATGCTGCACTGCATGCAGTTTAATCACCACAATTAAAACAAAGATTGATTGATCGTACTGTATTACTGAGCAGTAATGTGATGATTAAAAAAAAAAGAAGAAGCAAGAACCAAAACAAATAAGGTAATTAAAACGCAAATTAATAATCATTTACAGAAAGGTTGAATAGCTATATAACATTATTTTTTTTATGACCACAGCTGAAAAAAACACAACACTCCTCTTTTAATGTATGACTTTCTATGTCACAACAAACTACATTTCCTCAGGCACTTCCATGGCTTGATGGATTGCGCAGCAACATTGTGTACATGATCAAAATCCAATAACACATTTGTCCCTCCTGCGCATTTTTTCTCTTCGAGTCACTGAAAGACATGTTTTTTGTTTTTTCAAACAGCCGTCTGGCTCCACAATCCACATTTTCCAGGTAAGAAAAGGTTTCTCTTAGTTCAGTGGGGGAACAACTGTGTCAGGGTTAATCCTCAAGGAAAACCTTAAAGACATTCAGGACAGACGATTGGCTGTACTGTACAAAAGGACAGCCAACATGTAAGCAGTGATTCTTTCACTGGTTTGACTGCACTATATCTGAGCACTAATTTGTCCCTGGTCATGAGATCACAACCTGAGGCACAGGGTTGCTCTTTGTTTGCAGCCGACTCGGATGAAAAGGTGATGCTTGCCCGGCACTTTTTTCCAAAACAGAACATTTTTAGAGTGAGCTGTGGCTAAATGAACTACACTAAGTAAGGCACACGGTGTAATGAAGAAGATTTATGAGCACCGATGGCAGGATTACAGAAGGTCTTTACAAGTGCTGATCTGGGTAATGGTCTATATCTGTGTAAGATTTCAGAGGCCTTTTGTCAAAGCCAGCTCTTAAATAAAAGAGACAACCGGGTCTTGTGTTTCCTCACTGGTTCAGACTGTTAGTTTACATCAGACTCTACTGGTTACACAAGTTTGATTAAACTGACACTAATTCAGAGGCAGTTACTGCAGTGCAACGCATGGCATACTATGTCAACATGATCAACAAAGTAAAGAGCGACAGCTGCGGTGATGTGGAGCCACAGGAACCACAAGGCTCCTACAAAGCTGTTCCAACTTCGGTTTGACTGTCGTCGTCAGAAACAATCACTGAGAACCTCTTAAAAGCCAGGTTTTCATAAACAATTGCCGTTTTCTCCGATATGTCTCGTCATAGCTATTATCATCAATTTAGTCGAGAGGAAATCCATGTTAAGACTTAGTGCATTAAGTAAAATGTGAACATCTGCGCCGCGTAGACATACATGTGTGGTCCATTAGGACACGGAGCGTCATTCTTAGTCGCAGTGTGTCATTCAAGTGGGCAGACTAAAAGAATAACACGGTCTAATCTCAGTGGGAAAATGAGGTGTTTAATAAATCTGTTGGACTTCATGCACTGACAGGACTTGGCAAAAATACATCAGCTACAGTCTCGTTTCAGACACTTTAACATTAAACATGCACCTTGGAGTCGATGTCCCTCAACTGTTGAGGTTTGACAAAGCAGACAACATCTGAGGCCACACACACACACACACACACACGCTTAGCTGTGTTTGGATATGTTTAGAATGTGTGTGATGAAATGGCACCAGCTGTGTACACTTGGGAGATGCACAAGGCCCCTGGTAGAGTTAACCCCTTCCTTCCCAGTGAAGCAGAAGAGACCACAGACACCAAAGAGACTCTACTCACAACAGTTTGTACACAACTAAGGGTTTGCTACTGTGAAACCAAGTACACTAATTCACTAAGATCATTGTCCCACTTCCTTAAATCATTTATTTTTTCAGTTTCCTCACATATGCTTGGGTCAGTGAGAGACACATGAACCATGAGCAGATTTCTGCCCCCCCCCCCTCAACTCTACAGAACTCACTTTACAGGTTCCATAAAAACCTCTGATAATTGCAGCTGCAGCCCTACACCGCCATGCCAAGTCTAACAGTCTGGACAACTTCCTAAACATTGTTTTCACTGCACATATCATGGGGCGAGTGCATGATAAAACACAAAAGGTACACGGCACAAGTAAATACATTCTGCTTTATCTACTACGTTTAGTTTAGTATAAAGGGCAAAGTGTTGTCTTACTTCATTTCAGATCTGATGATAACATCGATGCCGGTGGTTTACAACAAAACAGAACTGTTTACAATGCGACAGACACAGACTATTAGATGTCGATTTAATAAATAATTCAGATGACGGTAATTAAAATCGCATTTCATCATGAGTGACACAAGCAGATCACCACAGTGGCATGGCACCATGATCAAGATTTGATTCCATGAAATCCTTAATGATTTAAGCTTTAATTTGAAAGAAATGTGATCGCTTGTCCTGTATTTGTTGAAAGGTGCTACTAAACTGAAGACCCGTACATCACCGGTATGAATGAGCCATGAGGCTACACTTCCTCTGTCCCTGCAATGGTGCCATTAAAACACTGCTTGATGGCCCAATTCCCAGCTACAAAGAACTGTGATTCCTCCACGGTATAAGTTGAAACTCAAGTGCTCTCACCAGTGCAGGTGAAGTCCGTATTAACATCTGTTGGCGATTTCAGTCTCTTTGACTGGAGGTAAAGAAAGCCCACAATAAATGGACACTACAGCCGAAACGTGAATGAACCATAAGAGAGAGAGAGAAGAAAAAAAGACCAGATGGTCATAAATATTAGAGAATAACACAGGGTCTCTTTCATGAAACCATTTAAGTAACATTACATTTGACTTTTACAAATACCAAAACCAGCCTAATGCAAACAAGCCCTTGTCTTTAATTGGAGCTTGCCCAGAAAAACCACAACTTGGACCACCTCGCATCCTCTTGCATCACCAGGATAATCATGAAAAAAGCCCACATACTGTATGTTGTTACTTAAATCGTGGAGTAACCAATAAAAGCCAGTGAAAGTGATGCATAACTGCTTCATTCTGAAGGTAGTTTAAGAGAACTGCTTCGAACAGGTCACATCGATGTCATAAACATGCTGCATTGAGGTTTTTAAAAACGAATAAAGCATGCGCTTAGAAAAGTTTTTTTTCTAAAAATGACAGCATTTAATTGGCGAGTATCATTCATTTGTGTGAAATTGTGGGACGTTTCTCTTCAGGAGTGCCGTTACTCCTTCATCTTTGTGCCAAAAAAAACAGGCAGCTTCATTAGTCATGACTGCAGCACCTAATTAAGTTTGTGCCACTCGTTTGGATTTTGCTGTAAATTTAAAAGAATCTCTGATGTTTCAAAGTGCCTCTGGGCCCTTCTGTCTCTGTTGTCATTAAAACTGAAAATTTCCTGTGCCAGCATTTTGAGAGAGAGCATTGCCTGTTTTCAAATCAAAACTGTAATCTGGTGGAAGCAGTTTTTCCCCCCAAAAAAAAGGTGCTGTGACAGCTTATAAATAGATGTAAGAAGTAAAAGCTTTGGTCCTGCGCGACTTGTTAGCATGCCACATCTTTTGTATGACTATAACCACTCTGCACTGTGCTATCTTTCAGCAAGTTGATTCAAATCAACTGGAGGCTTATTTGAAAGACGCATGCAAAATATTCTGTTTATCTACCATGAAAGGCTTTGTAATTTGCATGAAATGCATGCTTTGCACTCTCCCTCCTGTGTCTCCCCAACATAACTGGTGGAGATACTGGATAAGCACCTTCTCAGCCCCCTGCCCCTCGTGCTCTGCCTCCTTTTGCATTGTGCCCAATTACTGTTGCAGATGGGGAAAGGAAAAAAAAAAAAAATTCACTTGACCTGGGAAATTTATGAGCAGCAATAAAATTGCACTTCAACACTGATTCAGAGCGATGCAATTAGTTGTCTGGGGCTGATGAAGACATGATGAAATTGGACACATATGACAACTTGGCCATATGACAAAGAGCTGATGAAACAAGGAGAAACCTGGTAACTGTTTTGAACAGCATCAGATTGCAAGGGCTGAATAATTTGGGAGTGGGGGGTGGGGGGTGGTCTGTGTATGTTTGTGTGTCTGTGTGTGTGACACAGAAAGAAGAGGTGGGGGATGTCGGTGGAGGGGGTTGCCATTGTTTAGATTTTAAAAGCAGCACACCACTGTTGTGTGTGTGTGTGTGTGTTTTTTTTTGCTTGTCATAGTGATGGTCCCTCTTACTGGGGCACATGCAAGTCAAGCTGCTGATGGATCACCGGCCTCTCGGCTCAAGTGTTACATCACTGACAAAACATCACAGACCATCAACAGTGTGTTTTTTTTTTTTCCACACAGCGATCTTCCTGGGTTAATAAACTTGTTGTAGCACAGCAATGTTATCATTACTGACAACTCGGAAAGAGCTCCGCTTGTATACAGATGCACCCAAGTGACACTTTGTGCATTTACAACGACGCTGTCAACGCAGGAACGAGGCGATCCAACCTTGGAGCGGGCGGAGGAAACAAATCTCTGTGCATCGTGTTATGACAGTGTTTATTGAAGATATGTACACATCACAACAAGGATCTGTGTTCTTTTTCAATGTGTGTGTGTTTCAGTGCAGAGCTGTCAAGTTGTAAACTCATTATCAGAGGTTCATTAAAAAACAACAACAAGCAGATGCACAACAGAAACTGAGAATGAACTTTGTTTAACACCAAAATAAAGTTAAAGCAGTCTATTATTTGTGGGTTTTGTGTGATTTTTTACTGTTGGGATTTTGCACCGTGTTGTTTTTATGTTGTTCATTTTACTGTGGATGCAGCATTTAGTCCCCGGCAAATTTCCCAATGGAGAAAATAAAGTATATTGCTTTGTATCATAGAACATGCTGCAGAATGACTTTGACATTACTGGTGCACTCAGGCAGCAAGAGAAACACATGCTAAAGGGCAAATGTGTGTTTTATTATAGCAAAGTGTTTTACTGCATCACGTCGAGGAGGTATAGAAACTGAATCATGGAGTTTATTTGACACAAGATATGTTCCATCACAGTTTCGTCACATTTAATGCTTATTTAATGCAGGCTTTGCTGCTGATACAGTGATCCACCACCACTGGTGTGTTGTTGAGGAACATGAAACTGTATCTGTGGATCACATCACTCTGCTCAGAGATTAGCAGAGCAATTAAGCTGGTCTACACCACACACACACACATACACAAACAAACTCTGCAACTGCACTCACTTCTTGCACATGTACAAAGTTGTGGCTTGGGAGGGAAAGCAGTGATAAAGCAACTTCACAGAGACAGAGGTGTTAGGGGGTGCAGTCAGGACAAGGAAGTGCACTAAAGTGGGGGCATATATAGAATTCAGCATGATTCATAATGTCACATGCACATAATGTTGCACATTAAATAAAAGTGTAAATTGCGTCAGCACCTGCGTGCTCACACAACACTAATACTATAAGCCAGAGCACTAACACTGGGGTTTTCCAGCTCACCTTGTTGAAGTTGTAGTAGCCCAAACAGTGCGCAAAATCCAGGTTAGGCGGATCTCCTGGAATAGGATTTCCACCAGCAGTCGGGTAAAATCTTACATCCATGGTGGCGTGTTTGTGTGTCAGTGTGTGTGTCGTAGCCGCGCAGCTCTGCACGGAGCTCAATTCGGTTTGCTGCCGTTTACAATCCAAGCGCAAGGAAGAGACGGGGAGGGAGGGAGAAAGACAGGCGGCGATAGACGGCGGAGCCCCGCTCTTTATCGGGGTGAATTAAAACCCTGCGGCGAGGAAACAGGCTGTATAGGTAAAGTTTTGATATCCCTCTTCTTCTTCTTCTTCTTCTTCTTCTACACCTGGCTCAGTCGTTTCATTCCTAAACGAAGCCCACATGTAGCGTGGACTGTGGATCAGGGAGCAGGAGACGCTGTGTGCCAATGCATTTACACACAGCTGCTGCAGCTGTTGTATACAAAGGAGCCACGAGACCGGCGGCTGAGCGTGGACTCTCCTGTTTCCTTCCACTTCCTTCAGATGCAGATGGACACACACACAAAATGAAAACACTAATCAAGTGGCGGCAAATAAAGTCCGCGCGTCAAAACAGCGCGCGTACGCAGAAACGCGCGTCCGTATCCAAAAACCGCCGAAGTCTCTCACAAGTTCGTTAGTCCCAAACTTGGAGAACTAGTTAGTGGTGCAGCTGAACTGGGGAGGAAGCGAGCCGGCCACACGGACCCATCTGCCGAAAGCGACGCAGCGTTTGGAGGATTTGTAAAAACAAGCAAAAACAACAGTCCACAGATGGTGCAATTAGTGAGTGTGATGTAGTGCAGTGAGTTTCCAAGCTCAGCCTTCAGCTCTGCCTTCACTGTCCTAGTGATGAAAAGGCACAATGTGTGAACACGTCAGCCCCTCCCCAAACACACGAAGCCACGCCCATGAAAACACAGCATTGAAGTCCATGTGACCGACTGGCAAATGATGAACTGACTTCTGACTCTGTGTATGTTTTCTAATTTACTCACATTAGTATTTCCCTTACCACATTGTTTGTTTGTCTTTTGATTCGTTGACAAATCATAATTTGGGAAAAATACTTTTCTTACCTCTGTGTTATGCTGTGTTAGTTGTGCTGTGTCAAACTCAAGGTCCGGGGGCCAGATGTGGCCCGCCACGTCATTTTATGTGGCCCACGAGTGATTAATTGGTCTTAAAAATCTGTGTTAAAATAGGTCTATGCTGCTTTAATGTGTGCGTCGACCATAAACTACATTTCCCACAATGCATGGCGATTGCGTTACCCGCAAAGTGACGGCATCCCGCCAATAGATCGCAGTTTATCATTGTATATACATCATGCGACGAGTGAATTGAGATTGAGACTGTGATCGCAGCAGAATGTGTTCACAAAAGCCACAACCAAAAACGACGAGGCAAAGTCGTTGAAAGTTAGCTTTATTGTGGCTGAAGAAATCACCCTTGCTTCAAAGTCTTTTTCTGAGGGTGCGTTTTTGAAGCAGTGCATGCTGAAGGTGTGTGAGCAGGTCTGCCCTGACCAGATACAGACTTTTAAAACTGTTAGTTTGTCAAGAAACACCATCGCGGACCAGGTTACATCTATAATGCATACTATTTGTAACTTGAATAAGTAATAAATACAGAAAGTTATTTAGCAATATGTTATAGTAAGTTAAGTAGTTACCGTTATTTTACATTATATTTGGTTACATTTAGTTACATTTATTCTGTATGACACCCTTTGAGGGTAACCATTATACTGATGTGGCCCTGTTTTGAGAGAATCTAAGGGATCTTAGTAGTACACACAAAAACGAGTTTAAGTGAATATGCTAATGTTTGTTATTGTATCAGCTTTCTATGCACAGGTCCCAAAGTGGAAAAATCGCAATCAAAACTTTACTTTTGGAAAAATTGGCCCACCTCTTTAGCTGGCATTATCTGTCACTATCTTTGTCATCATCCTCTTGTGTTTGGAGATTCTTTGGTTTATTCGCTTTATGATAAATGTTATTATCTTTCCTTATTTGCTGGCTTAATGTCTACTTCCTCTAAACCCTGCTCACTGCCATAAAGTTTATGGAATGATGGGGTATCTAGAGAGTGTCAGTACAAGTACAGTGACACAGATCTGATTTGAACATGATGTTAGGAATTATTTCTCCATAAAACCCTGAAAAATCTCAGATCTCAATCATATGAGTCGTTTCAGCCTGGTAATCTGACCCTCGTCAATAACAGAAGAAAGAGCGATGTGAGCGACAACCAGCTGTGTTTTACTGTCATAAATGTAATCAATATTTCGCATTTGCTACTCAAATATTGTGTGTTTACTTTGAAACAGTAGCAGCCTGGAGTTGTTATCTAGCCTTTCTAACGTGGCTAATCGATTTATTTGATTTTATGAGAAATGTCGTCCTCTCTGTTGTGTTGCCAGGTCTGATTCTAACACCAGTAACAACTGCCTATGCTGTAAATTGACATAAACAAACGGGAAAGCAGTCTGATAAATAAATGCTACTTGATTAAGAGTTGCAGTGTGAGAGCCAGTAACCTTATGTTTCATTACTTGTGTCACATTCATACTAGGGCCTAATTGTCAACACGTGCCACTTGTAAGCTCACACATATTGTGGTCGATTGTGTTCGCTTTAGGGTCAGTACACACGGGAACGAGTGTAGGAATCTACAAACGTTTTGTAATGTTTCTGTTTTTTAACCACACGGAACCAGTGGTGTAGGAGACCAAAAACAGTAGACCTAAATAAAACCCTTGCATTTTGTTGTATACAACCAATCCAGGGCCACACGGTTGGTGTAGCGTTCTCCATGTGTGCATGGGTTTTTTCCAGGTTCTCCGGTTTCCTCCCACAGTCCAAAGACATGCAGATTTGGGGATTAAAGGAGACATATTATGCGAAATCGACTTTTTAATAATTTAAATATTTATATTTGGGGACTCTGGAGGTCCTATCAGTCGGCAAAGTGTGAAAAAAGATGACTCACTCATGTTTTTGTGGTCCTCCTCAGTCTAAGCACAGGAGATGAAACACACAATGTTGACTTCCGCGCTCACTGGGACATCACAAGACCTAAATTCCTGGAATTGTTGTCTCGTGGAGCTGTGCTTTGTCCGTAAAATACGATAGAGTGCTGGCGAGGGCAACGGCATCTGAAAACCGGAAGTCCGTGAAAAGCTCTATTGTTGCCTCCACAGTGCAGCACAGAGTTCTACACAAACTTCCAGCCTCAGAGGATTTATCTGTCCAGTGGAAACACGTATATGACGGCAATGTGCCTGCTAGAGCCTGCAAATGATCACTTTTCCATATGCAAACTGCTGTTAGCTCCCAGTAGCCTCTGTGGCTGATGTCATTTCCTGTCCCTTAAGTTTTGTTTTACTTTTTACTATTTTATTTTTTTTATAAAGAGATACTACTAAACAGAACGTTCTGAACAGGACTGTTTCGGCAGGGTGATTGAACTGCTGAGGTGCTTATGGTATTTTGACCAAAGCATGTCACAGACATGTTCATTAGGACACCAGGGAACTAGTTTAACTAGTTTAGTTCTGTTTTCGTATGGATAAGGCCATGGTCTATGCATCACTTCTATAATTTGGTTACTATCCATGAAGAGAGGCTTAACTAATACTAACATGCTTTTTTTAAACAAATATTTCCCCCTACTGTTTTAAAAGAAAATTGACTCCACAAACTAACTCGCAATACCTCATGGGGACATAAAAATGACTGCAAATATGCAAACAAAAGAGGCTGTTTCAGGTGTAATTGCATCACACAAATCAACAATGTAGGTTTGATATCACTGCTTTCCAAATTCTCTTTTGTATGCTCACCTAAATACACATATAGCGAGACGTTGAAAAGGTATTCGTTTTGTAATCACGACCTTTAGCGTGAGCAAACCCTCAGTGTCCAGGCAGCCATAATTACTTTTTTTTTATATATCTACATACAGCACATGAATACAAATGCAGGGCAACAGGAATCCAACGGTAATGAAGTGCAAATAAATATGAACAAAGAAAGGTTGGATCTATTGCATTTGTGAATTAGTTGACTCGTGCAACCGCAGAGATAAAAAGATTGGGGTTGTGAGTTGTCAGTTTGAATCATTGCTACCCTTTTCCTTCCCTGTTTTTCTGAAAGGCTGCATCTTGGTGCATATATTCCTGTTACCAGCACACTGCTGGCATTACAGTAACCATTTTTCTTTGTCTTTTAGCTACCTGAGTTCATTTGGTAATTGCTTGTGGGTGTTAAGTTATTCAAAACATGAATGTAAAGTATCACTTGGGTTCCTGTTCTCCATTTGACTTAATTATCCTTTTCCGTGAGACTATACTTGCTTTCTGTTTAGAGCCTCTACCCTTTTGCTTATTTAGGCTACGTATATAGACTTTTTAAAAAATGGAGTTTGCTTATAATTATTATACATCACTTCTCTAGCTAGAAGGAAATTGTAATAAAAACCAGATGACAGATATAAATGTGTGGTTTGAAACCCCCATGCATACACTTTGGTGAGTTACAATTGTAAGAACATGCTGCTCAGGTCAATTCAAACAATGAATATGTCATGGATATGACAGTGGCATGTACAAATAGTCTTGTTTTGTGAACACGGCACAATGCCATCTGAGCACAGACTCGGTAACAAACACACATAGGAGTGTGATGTCACTCTCCGCCACTAGATACAGAGTTAATATGTGTTTCCTGACATCTTGTACGGCAGAGTGTTGCTTATTGCAAGTTTTAAAGTGATATTCCGATGGTCGGTAGACAAACCACAGGTGTAATAAAAACAATTGAAGATGGCTGCATGCATTGAGGTGAGCCATGTTTTCAGTGTATAAGGTTTATTTGACTTGCAAGTTGTGTTTTAGTGTACTATCAAGTGTAGTTTTAGCAAGTTTTATCATATTGTTATTGTCTGTAATCTAGTTTAGCTTGTAGTTATGTATATACACTTACATTTTAATCTGTTATGTAATGTTAGCATGTAGTTCTGTGTTTTAAACGTGTTTGATCCTGTTATGTTATTATACTGTTCAAAAGTGTAAAAGCCCAACTAGGGACAAGCGATGCAAACTATAACAATAGCTATAAACTCTACGTACAGCACACAGTTACATTATTGACCTCCACCAAGAGGTTTATGTTTTCGCCAGTTTGTTTGTCTCTCTGTTAGCAACATAACTCGAAAAGTCACAGACGGATTTGAATGAAATTTTCAGGAAATGTCCACAACGGGACCAGGAACAGGTGAATCAATTTTGGGCGTGATCCGTTGACGCTGCCGTTGTAGGCACTAAGCTGCCTTGGCGGAGGTCTGCGCTCTCCGAGTGCTTTTCTAGTTTGTATTGGAACTATGTCAACTCTATTGTCCCTATTTAAATAAAAACTATTTTCTATTCTATGTCAGTATCACAGCATGCACAATATCAATAGTGTTTGTGCACAGCTAAATGGAACATGGTCATAATCAATGCTATTAATTACACCTGTGCCTCTCCTGACGACACGCATCAAAAAGTCTGTCGTACAAAAACAGGCTCTGTTATCATTCCCCATATACATAATGAATATCTAATGACAACAAAACAAAGATTTAATAGAGATGGAGTGCATTTACTGCTCACGGCACCTCTGTTTGTGCACTGAACACAAATAGATTTCTCATTCATCTGTCACTTCCAGCTCTCCAGAGTGGAAAGAAGAGGTCAGAATAAACATTAAAATCAATGCTGCCGGCCATGAGAATACATCAGCAAAGCTTCGCCGCCGTGGTATATGTATTTTCAAATGTCTAATGTGTTTTTTATATAATTTAATATTAAAATAACTGCTTGAATACACAGCCAACTTATCAGGATGCTATTTATATCACTTATTCGAGAGACAATTTCCATTAACATACCTTTGCATCATATGGGTGTGCTTTACCATTATCACATGGTAAATATACAATCTAAGACTTATTATATTGGGGTGTTAGGGTTTGACCAATTTTGGAACCCACTGCTCCAATATTTGGGGATGAATTTGCCCTCTGAAGGCAACGGTCCATATAATCCTTTGGGGGAGAGAGTGGAGACACGGGCCAAGACTCTTTCTCTCGCTTGCCTTTTATTATTTATAGTTCAATGAGCAATGTGAGAAGGAGTTGTAGTTGAGACATTACTGCTACAGCTAATTGTTTTCAAAACTAGACAATGGATTCCATCAGTATTCAGCCTTTTTTTTGGCTCTCCGTATAGACGTATGTTTATTCATGCTCAAATGTGATAAGTCAAAGCATTAAAGGAAAGCAGACCACCACTGGATTCTGCACAATATGCCTAGATATAAAACAGAGTATGCAGTAAGTGCTATAATGATTACCTTTTAACCTATGAATTGTGTCAGATTGTTTATACTCATGCCTTACACACCGACTACTACACAAAATAAACTACACGTACTTTAATTAGAACACATTATACAGTACAGGGTTGCTGTCTTGCGTTACAGTGCTTTAAAAAAAAAGCACTTTGGAAGTGGCATGTGTGCTGGCGTTTACGATAATCAAGTATAATCAATGACACGCAGTGCCAAACTCTGCTGCGCTGGAGAAGATAATCCTCTTTTGAACACTCTCCAGTGCTTGCTTGGAGATGGTCAACAATTCACGATAGTGGCCAAGAAATCTACTTTGTAATTATGGACACATTGATGCATATGCAAACCATTTCCCCCCCCCCTTTTTTGTCACGTTCCTGTTTCATAGTTGCTCGTGCAAGCGTAGCTAAGCAATGCCTGCATACTACACACACTGATACACCCACCCAATCAAATCTTATTCACTCTTGCACATACAGACACAAAAAGAAAAAAAAAAAACCCACGCAGGCTTCCATGTACTACTTATCAGATAAGCAAGCTCTACTACATTTCCATTTCAGTCTGGTTATTGGATGTTTGGTTTTCAATACAACAAAAGTGAGGTCTCTGTGTGTGTGTGTGTGTGTGTGTGTGTGTGTGTGTGTGTGTGTGTGTGTGTAGTAGTAGTAGTATGGATGCTGTTGTTATTTATTCCTGTTTTTAATGTTGTTTGGTCATGCAGCCAGGTAGTGGAATTAATTTCCTTTCTGGTGGTTGGGTATCAGTGTCTCCGCCAGATGAATTGTGCTTTTCTACCATATGTCATTTCCTCTCAGCCTGGCAACACTAGAACCATTTGGTGACGTTAAAACAGATTATCTTGTGCTGGCTCCTAATCAGATTCAATTAAAGTAGTGCTGTGTAAATATATGGAGGTACAAAATAGTAATAAATGCAAAATAAGTAATTAACCAGATTGACTTTTTACTTACTGTATGTATGAACCAGCCTCATTTTCAGGGAGTGATGTAATTGTACGACACCACAAATAATTGCTGTCTGACCTGTCAATGAAGCTCCGAGACAATTTTGCATTGCAATAATAATAATATTGATTACAACATTTCAGGAGACATTTTTGAAACATGCTCATTTCATGGTGCATATTAACCTCGTGTCAGACGCTAAGTAGTTTTTATACAAGACCGAGGATTGTTGCAAATAATAGCACATGAATGGGAAAAGGGCACTCGCATCAAGAAAATTAAAATGTTAAATAAATGCAAAATATTTATATATTTTTTTATATTTTATTTTTTACCTCTTAATCCAATTTGATTAAAACTGGTAATGTATTAATTCATTTTAATATATTTTTAAATGAGCTGCCCATAGCCAAACATAAACAGAACTTGGCTTGTGACCAAAGGGTTGCCAGATCGAGTCCCTGCCAGGTCAAGGGCTGGGGAACCTCTTGAGTAAGGTACCCATATCCCCATTGCTCAGTGTTAACTAGACACTCTAAATTGACCCCAGCCACGGGGGCGGCACATCCAGTGTTCTTCCTTGTGCTCGGGCCCAAGCCCAGATAAATGGGAAGGTTGTGTCAGGAAAAGCATCTGGCATCAAAAAATCTCTGCCAAATCAAATGTGCAGATTATCCACTGTGGCGACCCCTAGAGAGAGGGAGCAGCCAAACAGACAGCAGCCAAAAGACAAACAAAATATATATTGTGGAAGCTTTTGATTGAAAGTAATATAAATTAAACACATGTAGACTTAACTACTTTGTATGTCTTGTAGTGTATTTCTCTCCTCCCTTGCAAGCTTGTCTTTGTTTCTTGTGTCGTTTCCATTTTCCTCCACTGTAAACTTATGTTATTTTTCATTCCGTTTGCCTGTTTCTGCCCCGAAGTGAGTTTTGATTAAGAGACTTGATTTGCTGCACTAGCCATGGTTTTTTTTCGTCCTCTTCTTTGACAAATGACATGTTTTTTGCTAGTGTGGTTGGCAGAGGTCAATTTGTACCGAGGTGCATATAGTAAAGACCCCTTCTGCTTGTTTGTCCCTTCAAAAATTATCACACATTTTATTGCGAGGAACACTGCAGAAAAGCACACATGTATCTACAAAATGATGAAGTGACATTATATAGCAGCAACAAGGGAATTACATTGGGTGATGTTAGGTTTTATGTCTGTGCTGTAGGTCAAAATTGAATGAAATGGTACTCCATACTCAACCCCTTATAAAACACCTGTTTCCTGAATCAGATATTATAATTCTATAAAATTAGAAAATATCAAGCTATTGATGTGAAATGTGAAATGTGTGCCTGTTCAGTGTCTACTAATCTGCTGTCAATGGATGTTTTTTTTTTTATGCGATACACCATGCGATCAACACAGTCTAAGTCTTCAGTCTAATTTATACTCTCCTCGCCCGACACTTTTGATAATCACTGCCTGACAAACCTTTAAGTCGCATGACTCTTTTTCAGTTTATGCTTTGACCAAAGGATTCAGTCATCTCCATGGTAACTACACTCCATCCTCCAGCAGGCTTTATAGTTACATCGTATCATCCCAATCAAAAGCTTGCCTCAGCTTGTTAAACTGCACTTTTGTCCATTTGTACCACTTTTTCCTTTCTACTTTGATTTTGTTATTTTTGTTATTTCGTTACACTTAGGGGAAAAAAAATACAAATACAAATATATATTTTGTTTTGTTAACATGCAATTTGCAAAGTTGTAGTATTCAAAACTGCTTTATTGCATTTTTCCTGGATATATTTGGAGTGTTTTTGCTATTTAATATGAATCAATAAAACACAGCAATAGTCCGACCTGAACTCAACATCTCCTTCAACTGCAATCACTTCATGTCTATCTCTGCAATCTGATATTCACTGGCAACATAAGGAGTTAGCGTGTTACCTTGTTAGGCGTTAACCCTTGACGTGTTAACTTGAAATATATGTCTGTAAAGAATGTTAATAGAATATTAATTGTCTAACAAGAAGCACGAGGTAGAGGGTAAAATGTTAGATGAGAGCGTGAAGTGTTCAGTTACACGCCATTATAGGAGAAAAACCGGTACAGTTGCAATACTTAAGGGTTGTTTCTGCTGCGTGTTAATGAACTGCCACTCAACTGTCACACACACACACAGAGAGAGAGGGAGAGCGAGCTGACAAATTCACTACTGACACCCTCTCAGAGACAGAAGGTGACCTGCAGCTAGACACTGAAAACATACTCAAACACACTCAAACCCTCACAGCAAATCACTAAGCAGTTCACTTACAACTCCCATCACTGTTGTGATAATAACGGTCATCATTTATTATCCTCAAACATGTAAAGGCTGTAAAGCAAGCAGAAAACTAAATTAAACTTAATCAGCGGTTATCAGTAGAGTAGGTGACAAAAGCCTTTCTCTTGATGGAAATATGCACTTTTTTTTTTAGAAAATACACTTTAGGCCTCGAGTCATAATACATCAACTATATTCTTAAGAAGCTCTTGTCTGCAGATTCTTTCCAAAGATTCCAATTCATGCTCCAACATAACAATGATGAGGAGGGATGAAGGGGAAACTAGTGCTCTAAATTGACTTTCACAGAATGGAAAAACAGTGCAGTGATCAATCAAACGATCATTGCCTTTTTTAAACAGAAAACCAAAGCTATCTTACATGTGTCCCATTTTCTTCTCTTTTTTTACAGTTGGTATGGCTGACTTTGCAATCTGATACGACTCTTCTGCCATAAAGTAGACTTTTATGATGTTTGCAGTGAAGTTTTTATGCTTAAATAACAATTTGCCACCATTTACCACTAATCAGAATAGGCTTTGTAAAGATGGATGTTGCAGCTCTATTGCATTGCATAGATTGCCTGTATAATGGTTTCAAATAGTATTTTAGACCTCCTCTTTTGGAACATCCAACTGTGTTGACAGCACAGTGTTGATGTTTTTTAGCCATTCAAAAACAAGCTTAACCTTAGACATTTTCATCAGCTGAAGTACAATATCTGAATAATATGTACAGTTTTCAGGGTTAACCTTTGAGTAACTCTGTTAGACATCTCTCCAGGACAGACAAACAAGCTATAGAGTGTCCTGTTTCCCACATGACATGGTGAAGCAAAAACTGAATAAATGCAAAAATGAAATTCACTAAGCAATTATGTTTGTGGTAAGAATGTAATAAAATAGTACGGTGCCATTTGACCTAAAACCTTGTTCTGCTGCCCCAAATGGCCATATTATACATAAATGCAGTTCCAGATATGACATGACAAAAAATGTCAATCGTGGCCACGAAATAGTAATTTGTGGACAAAAAATACTAATTTGTGGCCATGAAATACTAATTGTCGCGAAGAAATAGTAATAAGTTCCCGCAAAATACTAATTTGTTCCTATGATATTGGTATAATGTCCATCCATCTTTATCCTCCACATGAGGGTCACGGGGTGCACTGTGCCAATCTCTACTGACATAGGGCGCAAGGCGGACTACACACTAGACAGATCGCCAGTCCATCACAGGACCACATAGAGACAAACAACCCTCCAGTGTCCAATTTACCTAATCCCCATATTGCATGTATTTGGACTGTGGGAGGAAACAGGAGAACCCGGAGAAAACCCCCACACACACACGGGGAGAAATAGGTATAATGTGTGCACAATTCTGGAGAGCTGCAACCAAACTGAGACACTGCTGGATTTTTGCATGCTACAAACACAAGGTATAGCATCTTATAATTTCTCAACCTACAATGGTTTTGATGTCTCCACCCGAGCACATCCTCATTGCCTCCCTACAATGTGTTAGCGTCATATGTCGAGCCCTTGGGCCTATTACTGACAGTATATTACACTGAACTGTAATGATAAGGGAGATTAGACATTAAAGGTGAACTGCTTTCTCACTGTTAAATTATATTATGCCCATACTGTTAGATTCTCACATCAAATTGAGAACCGACACCCTGCGAGCTACTCTTCCTTGTACATTTGGGGACATGTAGAGCGGTTTTTGATTTGTAGATTGCCTCGTCCTACTTGTTATTCATATTGTGGGTTGAATTGAAACATGCCAATATGCAAAGACAATTTAATCAGTGAATACATTTGATTACCGTCTTCATGAGCTGTACACAAAATGAAAAATGTAACGTGTGTGTGAGAGAGAGAGAGAGAGAGAGAACCTTTGTTGGACAGACTGCTGGCTTTTATTTCAAGTCTCTGATCAAGAGTGGACCAATAAATAACAAGGAGAGCATACTGACAAGTCTGCAGGACACATTATATTCTTCTCAATTAAAACTCAACAGAATTAGTCATCTCAGCACTCGTCATTCATGATAATTAGCAGTTGCCTTTTGTGCCTTGTGTTGAAAGAGGATATTTCAATATCCCATTAAGTGATTCCCAGATATGCCCTTGATTGACATTCCCTCAAAGCCACAAAGTAATTACATTAAATAGTTATGTATTATATATATATATATTTTTAATGTTATGTTTAATTTGTTTTCCGAAGAATGGCGCCGCCTGCAGTGCATGTGCACAAGTCCGACTCCAGTCCGACTCAGCGTATACATGCAGGAGTAATTGGACTATGAATCGCATTATCCAGGCATGTTAGTCTGATTAAGACTAGCTCGATTTTAGTTAGTCTAAGACGTTTACATGACATTAAAAAAAAACAAATTATTGTCTTAGTCCGACTGAAATCGGACTTTTAACATTGCATGTAAATGCACTGATTGACACTTATAGGGAAAGCAAACTCTAAACTATTCAATTTAATATAAGTAACAAGAAAAATCTACAAATCCGAGTACACTGCAGATACTTGGACACCTTGTGTGATTTAAGTATTCACCATCTGTCTTTGGCACATTTGCCGTTCAGTGAAAGCCTGTAATTCATTCATTTTAATGGCTTACAGAATGAAGGCTGCACGGCACTTCATGGCAGGCAGCTATGACACATAGATGAGCGTCCCGATTTTGCATCTCGCTCTGCGTCAGCACAATCCAGCGTCACAATTTCCACGGAAGGAACAGAAGAGATAGACAAGGTGTGTTGCTGTTCAATTGTCATTTTAAAATGCTGTCAGCAACACAAGTCATTCCGTCACTGTCAACTGATGTAATGCCTCACATACTTTTTTTTTTTTTTTTTTTTTTTTTTTTGTATGACTTATGTGGTAAAATAATCCAAACTGTAATTTTCATGAGTAGTCCTTAAAGCATTTTCTCGGAGCATAAATTTGCTTTGACAGAACATCTGTTAGAAAGGTTTGCTCATGAAATATATTATAAATGTGTCCCACAGCACTGTGCATATCCTTAAATGGTGTAGTGTAATGAGTTTTCTTGTAATGAACATCCTCTGCATGATGATTAATGGCGGGCGGATTCTTATTTGTGGAATGCAATCTGGTTTTTTTTCTTTCTTTTTTTTTGATTGCCTTACATTTGAACAGAGAGGAAGCAGTTCTTTGTTTTGCCTTACATGTAAATTACAGTGTTCACACAATAACTGCCACCTTATCATTGGGAGAAAAGGAAACCTGTCACCTGTGTCACAGATTGTAGCTTATTCTCAGGAGAGTGTAAGTGTCAAAACACCATAAAAAGGTTTTAATTATTAATCACTGCATGTTTTCTTCATCAAAATCAATCAAGTCATACAGCACTATTGTAGGTTTGCATCTCATTTATGTTTCATCAGTTTGGTTCCAGCGCTGCTTGTTGTTATTGATCGGTGATGTTTTCATTAGGTTCTAACTCTTGTTTGTCTATTATTTCAGTACATGGCACTCCCATTTTAGTGTTTTATGACTGCATTTGGGCAACATTAAAAACACATCAGAGAAATCCTTACATGTGCTTTAACAAACTGCTCAGTAATGTAATTCCCCCTTTGAGGAAAATTATTTTCCAGAGTCACGTTCGGTTTCTTACCATTATTTTTTATGGCTTTGCTCGTGGACAATGGACAGATTAAACGAGGCAAATTGCGAGGGAGCAGAGGAGAGATGGCATGCTGCACAATTGAAAACATACGTCATTAATTGCACTTTGTTTTGTGAAGGTAGTAAAGCTAGAGATTTTAAGCCGAAGCTCGAGTTTGCCATTATCGTTCATTTTAACAAACACAGCATGTGTAAAATGCGCTAAAAGCTCAGTTGCAATGCCTTGTATTGTCACATCATTATTTTGGCTGCACTTATTCCAGTATACTGAGACTCCACTTTGATTATTATACCAAAAGTGATTCTGCAAAGAGAGTCACTGAGGGAAACAAGTTGCTTCAATAAGCCCTATACTCTGCCTTATATGCCCTCTAATCACAGCACCACTGCCGATTCCTCCACAGCATCAAAGACAGGTTGATCCAATGTGACCATTCTCTAATGTCTGTCACTGGCCATATTCTTATGTTTATATCACAGGTTTCGGAGGAATCCTCATGAATATTTATGTCCCGCTGCAACTGAATGCTCAGCATGAAATGAAATACTGTGCTGCTCGAGGGTTGTTTGCCTTGAGACACAAATCTAAGTCTACATATTGCCCATTGCATACAAATAGAAGTGCTACTAAGGCTTAGCCCTGCAGGCTACTTCAATCTAGTAGTCTAGTCAAATCTGACGACACCAGGTCATTTTGGTATGCACATACATTGTTCCTGCTGCCAATCCAAAGAAGCTGTTCAAGTTTTTCTCCCGTTTTCATTTGGATTTTGCAATTTTTTTGTTTTGTGTACAAGTTGAGTGAGAATTCCTATTGTTTTCTCAGTTACTCCACACCTATTTTCAGAGATGCATGACAGTTGCCTGACAATCACATCATGCTCTGAGCAACAAGCCAGACACAGTGCATGGGCACTATGAGCACAGCATCATTTTCTGGCTACATTAAAATAACTGCATTTTCTCTTCCATGGTCCAATAACTGAAGAAAGGATCCTGATTTGTTTTCCCCTATGGCTGCAAATCTCATTTTTATAGCACAAGATATTATGTGCAAACCAATTCCAAATCCACTTTTCCAGTCTACTTTTCCATTATCAAAATAAAATCGGGGCTCATTTTTTATGACGGCTGAATGCTGAAATCCATTAACATGGGCCTGAGAATAGCCTTGCCCTCTTGGCCGTTGTCTTATGAATTAAATGTCAACACAGGTGTAAAACAAAATGTAACCTCATATTCTACTGAATATAAATGCGCAATTTACTGATATAGATGAGTCTGGGAGAGAAAGAGGCTCATCTCTGGGCCCCATAAATTAACTAGGGGCTGTCTGTGTTTGAGTGACACATCTTTGATTTGTAGCAAGCAGTTAATTTCAATCCAAATCCACCATGCAGTAATTTCTCACAGCATATTTCTTCATGGACTGCATGGACTGCGGACAGAAACTGGAACACACCACCATCAAATAAATGACATGTCATGCAACCTTTTAAAGTCATCCATTTATAATGTAACCTAAAGCCAACACCATAGAACTCCAGGCCCTAATTTAAATACATGTAACAAGTTAGTTAACTATACGCAAAAGGAATGGCCGATGGTTATTGGTGACAACCAATTTAATGATTGTCATCAGTGGTATTTTTTCAGGGTATATGACTCCCTCGCTGTAATTATATCTGGACAAACGCAATGTTTTCAGTAGAGTGAATATATTGTTTGCAAAATGAGGCACAGAAGGGCAGCCGGGTTTGTACAGGAGAGAAACAGAGGGGTGTCTGGATCTAAGCCATGACCTCTCTACTGTCTCTCTTCAAAACTGTCATTTTCATTAGTGTAGACTCACCAGGACCCCGACAAACTCTCTCATCCCTTCCAACTCCATTTGATTGGACAAGTACTGGACTGTGTCTTCATAAATGGTAAGCATGAATAGCGCAGCAGTGCTTGTAATATTAAACTCCGTATCCAGTATGGAGATAATTGTGCAATGCTGTGATTTTCACTGGAATGTGAAATAGTGGAGCAGTTATGTACAGCAGCCTTGATCTTGTCCAACATATGTTCTTGAGAGCTGGAGTTTGAATTTGAAGTATGGTCATTTTTCAATATAGAGCATGTGGACCATGAGACATGCATATATTGTTACTCTACTTACTCAGTTACTGAAAATTGCCTGTATGACCTATGTCTGGATAGTATCCAGTCTATTTCAGTTCAATTCAAGTTGCAACACACTATGAATTTAGTCAGGAGTTGGAAAAATTGGTGGGGGAACGCATGTCACGTACAATACAAAACCCCATCAGTCAATGCAAATGTTAACATTAATATTACCATTTCATAGTAATGTTATAATGACATTGAAAACCACATGATAATGAATGTCCGGTTAATTTAAATTAGAGGTAGGCTAGACTGTGTCTAACCCTGTCAGTCACAAAAATGATTAAACTGATCGGCTTCAAACTTGCTCTATATCATTACTGACAACAGTCAGTAAGGTACACCAGTCATTGACAGGCACTGATGGATTTGTCTTTGTTGTCCTTGTGGATTTTGGTTTTCACTAAA
This sequence comes from Microchirus variegatus, assembly GCF_963457635.1. Taxonomy (NCBI): domain Eukaryota; kingdom Metazoa; phylum Chordata; class Actinopteri; order Pleuronectiformes; family Soleidae; genus Microchirus; species Microchirus variegatus. The sequence goes on along the minus strand of NC_139815.1, from coordinate 15,474,027 downwards.
AAAAGCAAGGGTTGATATGTGTAAAATAAACAAGCTCCCACATAATATTTTTATAAAAATTGGAGATATCATTAAAAGTAATAATCCTAGCAAGTTCAACGAATATCGCAAACAAAGTCAGTGTTGCCTGCAACATCAAAGCCAGACTGTGTCTAGAATTACATCTGTCTATAAAGCAAGTTGCGTCTGCATGTGACGGGCATATCTCGCTGACCGTTAGTCTGATCGCCCTAAGACTTTGGATATGGTTTCAGCATGGCCCGATTGTGTGCATCCTTGATTTTCAAATTTTTTGGAGTAATTTTAATTTTCGCTGATTTATCACACTACACCAGGCAGGCAGCGGCTCATCAGCAGCAGCTGCGCTGTCTGGAGCTGGGAAGTGGGAGTGAAGAAGCTGTCCTCATGGTGGGTGAGACATTTTCACGCGGTTCACCGCAGAACACGGTGTTATACTGAAACGACAAAGTCAGAGTCCATTTACCGATATGCAAGCACATATTTATTTAGCATTAGAATGCTATAATTTTGCAACTAACTTGGCAAACCTGTTTCCAAATGTAAGCTAGCAAGGCTACGATTAGCATTAGCGTAGGACTAACATAAAACAAACACTGTGCAACCTCATGAGGCACAACGCCTTTAATTTTCAATTAGCATTAGCTTAGCTAGCTGGTGTGACTGTCAGCCACTCCAGTGACTTATTATGTTAGCCTTTACGTCCCTTATCATGCATTACCATAACTGAAAAATCTTCTTCAGCTCCCACTATAGGAATACATACTTCCTACGGGCACTGCAGTAGTTTTTATAGAATGACGAAATATTTGAACATTTTTAAGGATCAGTTGTGCTGTTATGATGTCATTTGTAGTATAAAAAACTACAAATGACCTTGAGTGTCTTGAAAGGAGCCTTAAATATAATGCATTATTATTATTATTATAAAAAATTAACTGATTTTTGTGCACTTTTTAGTGAGGACACTCATTGACATAATGCATTTCCTAGCCCAATATTAACCATTACAAAAAAAAAACTAACCCTAACCCTTAAAACAAACCTGAACTCAGTTATAACCACAGCCCAATAAACAATCCTTAACACTTACAAAGCCCTTCAAAACTGTGAAGCCCAGCCACAATGTCTCACTAGAGCCTACTTCAGACAATGTACAAACACACACACACAAAAGGGTGAAAACAATAGCCCACTTCCACGTTGCAGGGTAATAATTAACAGATGTAGTATGCATCAGACACCATCATTCTCAGCAAGTGAGAGCGAAATGCACTGAAACCGCAATAGAGGAAAGGGTATTGCTTTCAAGACAAGACACTGAGCAGACGAGACAAGAAAAGCAGCAAAATAAAGCAAAGAAAAGACGGGGGGGAAGAGAGGAGCAGGTTTACAAAGAATGATATGCTCTCTACAGACAATGCATTTACTCCCAAACACACCTTGGGTTATTGAGAACGATAACAATGCGGTGACGGCCTTTTGTATTGCTGCGCACAGACACATGTTTCTCCCAGCCTGACATAATTGCCATTCTTCCTCTATTTTCTATCCAGGCAACATCAATCTCTGTTGCTGGTCTGTCAGAATTGTCAGAGGCACAGAGCAAAGTTGGGCTACGAGGAGTTTGTGAAGTGCTCGAGTACAAGATGCAACTGAGGATCAGAGAACATAGAACTGGCTCAGCCAAAAACACTCGTTGTCTTCTTTTTTTTTTTACATCATGCGTCACCGCAAAGATTTAGCGTAGAACTCTGACTTCACTGCCAAAGCCCCACAGGCTGACAGTAACAAATTGATTCTGGTTGTCTTTGCGATTTCTAATATCGCATCAATAATGTCTAATGGAATGGAAAGTCAGGGACCATGAGACAGTGAACATGAAGTACTATAGAATTGATGATGATGGACACACGTTGAATATGAATTTATATTAAGGATACATTTAAAAAAGCATGTTAAACCATGAAGTATGGTTCTGTGCAGTTGGTAAAAGTACAACAAGAAAAGGAAAAAAAAAAATATCCCATACTTTGTGAACATAGACTAATCACTGTTTCAATTTTCTTCACAACTTAGGGATGAAAAAGATTGTTTGAGCAGAGAGGCAATATTTCACTGGGTGAAATAGGTGCAGGCAATCTGCCTTTGGAGTGGAGAAGGCAGCAGTGTTTTATAATGGAAGAAATTCAATGTGACATGTCGAGAATGAATTGCTCAGTCAACCAGAAATATCCCTTGTTCTAATGGCTTGGGACATTCAGTGGCATGTTCTCTCCTCCTCCTCCCCTCCCCCATATTTCTCTCTGTCACTCCCTCCCTCTGTCTCTCTCTCTGTCTGTCTGCAAAAACACAACACTGTTGTAATGAATAAGATTATAAATAGGCCTTTATTGTTGAACTATACCAAAATAACCGTAATTGAATAGCTATTCTTTAGTGGGCTTGATGGAAGCGGAAGCATACAGTAACTGACCAACTGAAAAAAGAACATTGCTCGTGGAAAACGAGGTCAAATTAAAACTGCAAAAATAAATACATGTTTCAGGTAGTGATAACTGTACAGGGCGACAAGCTGTTGTTGTTTTTTGGAAATGTGCATCTACATGTGTATTTGTCTCATTTACATCAGTTGGTGGACGCATATAACATTAATATTAGTGAAAATGTATTAAGTAGATTCATTCTGGAAATCCTCATTGGTGATGGAGGCCCACCAACCTGCGAGGGAGGGGTCACTCCTTTCTAGCTATGGCTCCATGACTGAGCACACACCACATTATCATAAAGCAAACAGACCAAACAATGGTGTTGCCAACTTAGTGACTTTGCAACTTTTCAGCTGCCGATGTGCAGTGCAGGTGTCCGTGTGTGGACAGATCACTTATCTGCATTGTTCATTTACAGGGAACATATTATGCAAAATCAACTTTTTAGTCATTTAAATCCTTATATTTGGGACTCTGGAGGCCCTATCAGTCGGCAAAGTGTGAAAAAACATGACTCACTCATGTTTTTGTGGTCTAAGTACAGGAGATTTCCTGGAATTGTTGTCGCGAGAGTGCAGGCGAGGGCAACAGTACCCAAAACCCGGAAGTCGACGAAGTCCGTGAGAGGTTCTATTCTTGGCTCCACAGTGCAGCACAGAGTTCTACACAAACTTCCAGCCTCAGAGGATTTATCTGTCCAGTGAATACATATCATATATGACGGCAATGTGCCTGCTAGAGCCTGCAAATGATCACTTTTCCAAATGCTAACTGCTGTTAGCTCCCAATAGCCTCTGTGGCTGATGTCATCATTATAATATGTCCCCTTTAAGTAAAAATAGGTTTTGGTTTTTCTCTCCTCCCCTTATTTTACAATTCTCTTTCACATTTAAGTTCATGTGGAAAAATTCGATTTTAGTCGGAGTAAGACAATAATTCTGTTATCATGATGCATGTAAACGTACTCCCATGTCTGAGCTCACTGAGGACAGGACGTGTTCTAGCGATATCTTGCATCTTTTCTGGCCGGCTTTAGTTGGCAACACTCAAACAATCTCCAAACACAAGTGTCCATCGTCTACACACAAATACAAGGATGCCGTATTGAGATTTTTCCACTCTGGGTTTTTTTTTCTAAAAAAGACCAGGTCTCCCAAAATGCTGTTTCTGTGTGGATGAAATGCCAATACAACCCCACCAAAAAAAAAATCTGGATTCACCTAAGATAAGTCTAGCCCTGTCATTCTCAGAGACTTGGTGGTGATCCACAGTTGAGTTATAGGATGTATTTATTTATTTATTTATTTACAGGCACAATATGTTTTTGCTGAACATTTTTCAGGCTTTCACTTAATGGTCCAAATATGCAAAACTTAAATGCGACTCGTTGTCACAACTGAGCACACACATCGACTAACCAAATCAAAAGTGATGTTGACAGCTTTGCCAGTAAACTATGGTTGACTGTAAAAAACAGTAAATGTAATGCATGCATCAACTTATCTATGCGTCCTTGGGAGAAGAGTCATTTTGATAAGTGGTTCACAGAGAGTACATTGTGGAAACGCTAGACTAATATTAGCCTTGGTCTTCTCTCTTCTTGTCTGAAGACTTTTTTATCCTGCGGTACTCAAATGCAACTCTCGAATGAGCTAAAGACTCAACAACAACACACAGAAAAAGAGTGTGATGTCACTCTATGCTCAAGGCATCAGTACCCTATAGTATTTACACAGTTATTATTTTGTTTCCTGATATCTTGTTGATGTACTGCATGTTGATATACAGTATATGTTGACATATTTCAAGTTATCTTCGTCATTCCCACGCAGAAGCAGAGGAAACTCCACACATTGCAGCACAAATTAAATCTCAAACATTTGATTAATTGTTAAACAGGGAAATGGAGGCAGGGACAAATGAGTTTATCTTCATCTGGGCAGGTGAAATCTTTATATAACATACGCTACTCACAAAAAGTTAGGGATGTTCGACAAGAATGAGTAGTGAGTGTGAGTAGAGTATATTATACAATATCATCCCTTGATTATTTTACACACACCAACCCCTGCTTTGTTAGTGAATACCAAAATCCACCATACAGTACTCCCTGGAGATGACCGGTGTAACGCATTATTAAAGGTGACATATGTATGAATGTGGCCAAGAACGGTTACTACACTCAAATTCAAAATTCCAAGGTTTACTTTTAGGTTTCGTTTTCTCCGCCATTGTAGCTCAGATGTAACTGGCAACCTGTGGTTGCTTGGAAGCTGAGACTCTACTGACTGCAATGATTGGTAGATGGCGGTAGGTGGCGCCACATGCCAAAACATGATTTCAAAACATAAACATGTTTCTCCGCAAAAAAAAAAAAATCTGCTAATATTTTGGCTGTACTGTTGTTGTTGGTGAATTCAGAATGTTATATGAATATTATTCCTGAGTCTCTGTGACATATTAGGGTGATTTTTTTCATCGTTGCTTTAGATTCATTACATAATGCACCTTTAAGAGTGATTATTGTCAGTAATGTTTGTAATAGTTGGCTTGTTCTGGTCAAGACTTTGGTTTTATAATGATGGGCTGAAATTGTGTACATGTAAAAAAAAAAAAAAAAGTAGGTGCATAAACGGAGGCATGTTAAAATGGTCATGTAGTCACTTTATCTGTGAAGTGGGATACACATAATGAGGTCAGGTGTGAACACTAACAGAAATGTATTTTCCCTGGGCCATTGCTACATTCTGATATGTGTTCTGCTGCTGCAAATACAGAATATTTATTTTCTCCTCAGTGGAGATAGAGGATGCACTGTCATGCATCCTTTTTGCGTTATTGGTTTTTGAGTGTATACACTTCCATGATTGGCAGTTTAGATAGGCTACCTGTCCACAGAGCATGTCTTACCTTACATGAAATATGAGTTCTCCAAAAGTGTAATCATGGGTTGGAATATTGCTTTCTATTATGCAGGAGTGAAAATGATGAATCGGTGCCGGAGAAGAATGTTTCAGGTGTCACTTTCATCGCAGGGCAATTTTGCACATCAGTTCAATTTCATTCAGTTAGACGTCTGATCGAAGTATTGTTGAAGATTGTGATGATAGCCCCGCTCTCATCAGAAGGGCTTTATGTGGGCGAACACATCACATAATCTGCTCTCAGGATGAGTTAACACACAGTCGGCATATGCTGGATATCAGTGGGTTTTCTAAGAACACGTTATTTACAACACCTTGCTGCCGTCCTTGTGATGACATACAAAATGGAAACAAACTCAGTGATTAAAAGCACCACTTGCATTAAGATAGACTATCTAGTTCCTGATAACAGGCTGCACAATACATTACAAATTAACCAATGTTCCCCCTCTGGGCTCTCAAGGCATTATTTATTTTCAAATTAGGAAATACAGTATGCACTTTTACTGAACCTCAAGCAACATTGCTGATTCACCATCTCGCTATAGTACATTTAAAATAATTTGGTGATATACATCTTTCTTATTAGGTCATTGTATTGTCTATTCTATGACAGAAACAAGATAGAGCCGAGTATTGTGTTCCTAGCCGGATATAATTTAATTCTTAAGTACAATAAAGCTCCAGTGTCTTCAAAGTATTAAACATTTATCAGTGACTCAAATCGCCGGGGCCTGTCATGTTTCATCATGGACCATGGAGTTTGTTGTGATGATCCCACACATGCTGTACAATACAATACAAGATCATGGACCCACCCTGTGTGAGCAACACGAGCTGAAAACTATGATGCAAAGGTGTGACAGATATTTTGCTTGTTAAAAAATATTATGCTCAACAAAAATATAAACACACAAACTTGAAATGGTGAACAAAAATAGAATATCATGACATTTGCTCAGATTGTTGATGCATTTGTTTATGGAATGATTTGTTTTGCTTAAACCCAGTAGTCCAGTGTCACTTGGCCACTGCTATTGACTACAATCTCAGATTGAGTATTTCAACTCACGAGAGTCATGGAGCACGGCAGAGTGGTGGTCAATATGCGTGACCAGTACACAGACACTCCTTATGGTCTGGTCAATAAAAGGGCACACCAAAATGTGGACTTTTGGAGCGTGCCATTGGCATGCTGAGTGCTGGGTTGAGCGTTACAGCTGTGACAATACAACTGAATGTGCATCATTCTACGATCATTCCACAGTCGCCGGTGTACCGCTCTGCGTGAGGTTACTGAAGTTTGTGAACTTGGGTCATCGACCCCCATGGTGTTCTTCCTGCCATTACTCCAGGACTTTTGTTTTGAAATTGATCCTAATGCTCGCAAATTAAATCCACTTTTAAAGATAAAGTTGTACTGTTATTTTTGGATTGTTTGTCACATAACAATAACTACAAGTTTTTCTTTGTGCGTTTATATTTTTGTTGAGTGTATCTACAACAGTATGTAGTGGTGGCAGGGGCCAAATGTGGGGATTTTTATGGAAAGGGTTTGCTATCACAAAAATCTTATAAAGATTTATTCTTGAGTGTACTTGTGTGTTTGATGAGATATTTTAGTGGGAACAAAGGGGTTTCATGTTTTATGCAAACAGCAAAAGAGGAACTGGGTAGTTAGCATGAGCACTAATATTTATCATGGCTGAACAATGAAAGAAAAGAGCACATTTTGCAGAAAGACAAAGTCTGTCTTTAAAGACAGACTTTGTAATGAAGACGGCACATTTGCTCTGTTTTGTCTTCATTACAGGTCATGTGGGAAATGTGGTTGACAAAATATATAACAATTAAACATTGCATCCCCTATTATAAAAGCAAAATGTGATTCTTAACTTGTGCTGGTTAAAAAGTGAAACACCTGCTTTTTTTTGATTTGTTGATCAGAAAGTGACTATATAAATGGGATGTGTAACAAAGTTCCAACAGTGCTGTTTATGGTGCATTCAGTGCCCCAGCTGTTGAAGGCAAGAATGCACAGGGTAGGAGGTTTAACAAAATGGGTTGGAGAATTTGTTATTAGATCATTAGCACAGGAAACCCCTTCCTCTTGAAGCTAATGCACTGCTGTCTATTCACACAGACTCATCTCCCCCTGAGCTCTAGCTGTGCTACGCTAATACTCTCTGAGGCGTTAACATTAAGCTGTGCTACAATGTACGGTGGAGCTGTTGAGAAAGGGGGCTCCCTGTGCCTACCCCATCTACCCTGGTGTTTAGAGTCAGCACACCATTAGTCAAATCTCTTCAGCCATGAAAAAAAGAGGAGGAGGGGGAATCAAAACGGAATATGCATGCATAAAATTCAAGACATTTGTTCCCATGGTAACCATTCACCATGTCATTCACTTGTCAAGCTGCATCAGGGTCGATGGGGTCCATTGTCTGGGTCCTGGTGAGCATGGTTGCCTGGAACAGACCTAAACCCCCCTCTTCCTCCTCCTGACCAACATCCAGGTCATTCACCACACTGTTATTTCTTTTTAATTCACATTCGGCTCGTTTTTTTTTCCATCGCTAATCACACGACAAATGGCCACCATGGCTACAAAAAGGGATGAGGATAATGCAGTGCAATGCTCAGGCTATGGCTTTTATCATTTTTATGAATAGGGGTTGGGTGTGGGATTAGGGAGAAATCCAGGACCACTACCCTCAGACCAACACCTCAAAGATTCCCTGGCTTTAGTTCATAGATTTGGGTGGGTGGTGAAGGCAGCATGGAACCTCAGGGTCCATGACTGGCTGTCAAGATCAGTTTAACAGGCACAATGGTAGAAAAGGCCATTTGACTTCTGTAATCTTTTCTAACATGCTCCAGAGTTAGTACTGATTGGCACAGCTCAGGCATTTCCCTCGTGAATAGTACTACATTATGTAGATGGTAAATTGTGTCCGCGGTTGTTTCGACGTTTTACAGTGTTATAAAACACTCGGTCAAGTTAATTGTTCTCGTCTTTTTTCACAGAGCTGTTGCATGAGACACAATTCTGTTTCCATTATTCGTAGTGTTTTATTGTCTCCTCCTGTTGTTTGCTGTAGATATTGGATTGCAGGCGTCTGGATCTTATAAGCCACCCACTGATTAATAATAATATTGACAAATAATAATTTCTTCTGAAATGGTGCCTTGAGATACATGACATAAGTCAAACTGATTTGACTCGACTTGTTCTGTTCTGTGCTTAACATACCTGTAGCTTGTAATCAGGTCAGGCCCCTTCTGTTGTGCGTGTTTCCATGACAACATACAGATAGTAAAGCCCACCAAGGGCAAACTGTGAGTGTTAAGTTGGGCTACATAAATAAAACTGAATTGAACTGAACAGCTGCTACAAAAGTACAAAATGTTCAAAGTGGAGTTAATAACCGCACATTGCCAGCAGTTTACATGCTTCCTAGCAACACATTATTCATCGATTATTAAAATGTTCGGTAGAGGCTTGGCATATCATGTGGAAAACAGATTGTTGGAGATTGTTAGCCTGCAGATTGTCTTCCTGATAATGGCTTTAAGCTGAAGCTTTTGGTCAAATAGCCATCTCTCTACAACGCAACAACATAGCTGCACCGAGCAATCACCTGCCACGGCCCAATCAATACACATCAGTGAACAGAAAATATGCCCACTGAGCATAGTATAAATCTGTGCTACTCCTCTGCTGTGTTAAGTTGAAAGAAAGAAAGAAAGAAAGAAAGAAAGAAAGAAAGAAAGAAGGAAAGAAAGAAAGTCTCAGAGCTATTCACTCAGCAACTAAATGATTAAGTCAGCCACAGGCACATGGGACATGAATAAATGAGAACAGGTATATTAAAAATGAAAGTGATAATAATACACAAGACATTGTCCTTGTAAATAGAAGCAAGTTGATAAATTACCAAATAGCGAAGGCACGGGAGGGGAGAATTAATTGAAAATACACTTTTACAATTAGAAATGGACCCCCAGAGAGTCTGTTGTGCTGTGTACCAGTAAATGTGAGGCAACAACTACTGAGATCTATGATCTAATGTGTTATACATTTTTTCTGAGATAAAAAACATTCTATTCTACTATTTAATTTTCATACAGCATGTGCATTTTCATGTTAGATTAGATTGTGTGCTGCATATTGCTTCAATTTCCCAGGAACACAAAGAAAAAAAATGTTGTGCTACTATATGAACTGTATAATGTCAACTTTAAAAAAAAAAAGTGACCTTCAACTCATGCAGAAACCCTTATTTAATGCCATTCATTTATTCACGGTTTACTGACACTTTTATGTCCTATTCACAATCGTAGACGCTCTGCTATATTTATATGTCGTGACTAATAAAGTTAAACCTTTCATTTACTATGCACATAAGAGTCAAATTAGTCTTTTCATGCGGGCTGATGTTATTGAGAGCAGTATAGAAATGTTAGACAATCGCATGAAGAGATTGGGGATAAGCCTTGACAAATAAAAAGAGCTGGGGATGCACTCTGGCCCTGCTACAAAGTGGAGGGTGTGAGAAAAGGGGAAATGAACAGTACCCAGGTTTGGGGTTTCTTATTAATTTCTCCTCCGCGGTGAAAGTTTGGGTGTGGGAGTTTTGCCTAAATAGACGTGAGACGTGCCTGACGCGCCGGCTCACAGCCAGAATCAGGCTTAATGAGGCATTAATCGGAGGTGAGGGATGTTGTTGGAAAGAAAAGCCCAGGGTCAGCAAAGCACAATGAAGATGACAACAAAGAGTGGAGGCAACGGCCCAAATGAGCGTTTTCGCTCAACTGTATGCTCAGCAATGACTTCAAAAGCACGGGCGACAGAATATTCACCACATTTCAATGGGAAACATGTGAAAGGGCTTTGGGAAAGCTTTTGTTTGTAGGTTTTTCTCTTTTTTCACAAGGGTGATTAACCCACCTTCACTACACCACCACCCCCACCACACATGTAAACGCACACACGCACAGATGTCAAATCTTATGAATTCTCAAAGGTGTGATCATCCCTGCTGTTTAACAATGTGCACCTTTGTCAGCCTAAAGCATTTCAAACTGAACACAATGGACCTTATTTGTTTTGATGGACGGGTGGTTGTTCCATAACAAGTCACAAAACAGACTGTTTTACCTGACACAATAAATATTTGCATTTAACATTTGCAGGAACCAGCAATTCTTCCTGGACATATTGATGAGTTAATGATGATATAAAGTATATACATAAAAATGCTATTTACATTTACATATTTGCTTCTGTTTTCAGACTAGTTTTGTATTCGGGTATTAGGGCCAAACGAAGAACAAGGAGCATTTCGTGAAGTTACATTTTCATTCGTATGACAGAGTATTAGGGCCAAACTAAAAAGGAAGATATTTAATCGTTCGAAAATAGTAAACTCGTAATATAAAAATATATATATATAATATGAGATCGTAGTCGTAAATTATGAGAATAAAGTCGTAATATTGTGAGAAAAACTTGTAATATTACGAGAATTAAATCATTACCAATCAAGCAAACATGATCAGCTGCAAACTACGACATTTTGTGAAGTTGCATTTTGGTTTGGGCTTCACAGATAAAGAAATGTTTCATATGTTTGGCACATCAGCACCACATTATCATTAGCATCGAGAAGAAACGGAGTCTGTTTGGAAGAAAAATCACCGCTTTGGTGGAATGGTGGAGGAAATGGCTGGTTACATCTTTGTTTTGTTGCTATTTAACAATAATAATAATAATAATAATACATTCAATATAATAAAAAATTATCTCATAATATTATGATGACTTTTTCTGGTAATATGAATTTTTTTTCCCTTTTCAGTTTGGCCCCAATACTCAGTCTTAAGAAACAAATATGGTAAATATGAGTAAAGAGAAAAAATAAAAAAATATGCATATGAAAATCTCAATATTTCCACAATTTCACCAATATAACATTGCTGTTGTTTGAAATAAAACAAGATTTGGAACTGCCTGCCACTACAGAGCCATAACACCATTATGTATTCATGTTCTGTATGTATGTATGTGTTTATGTATATATGCACACATAAATATACATATATATATATACACACGCATATAAATATACACATATATACATACATATATACATACATACATACATACACACATACATACTGTATATACATATACATACACACATACATACATACATACTTTATATACATACACACATACATACATATATATACATATATATACATATATACGTATATATACATATACATACATACATATATATACACACATATACACATATACACATACACTGTTTGGCATCAGGTCAGTGATCATAAACTACTTTAGTACATTTTATATTTGGCTCGTGCAGCCACAGATGGCTGTTAGACCCGTGCCATCTGGAGGTAAATGTCCAGTGAGGAAACTGACGATCCCCAGATACATGAAGAGCTTTCAGTCTGACCTACCCCCCACTGATTTTTGCTATTTATCAAACATAAAAGTAGCCTGCACTGTCGCTGTTTATTGCAGTGTATCGCAAGAGTTTTACACACAACACATACAAACACAATTGCCATGCTGAACTCATATACTGTAAACACATATTACTCACTGAAAACATATGCAGATCAGGTGTCCGTTTCCTGTTAAACACGTTCAACTCAATTAGCAGACAAACAAAAATGCAAATGAATGACTCTTGCTGTGCATGTTGACATGAACAAAATGGTGGCACTAATTCAACCCGATGATAACACTGGAGAAGAAGAGGACACTGGGAGACGGTGTAAACAAAAGTGTTGCCCTTAAGCCTTAATTGAAGGGAAATCTTTTTCTCTCACAGATCTTTTCATCTGCTGCAATTTTTAATTTCTTCCGCGAACATGTATTTATATTGACAGACCGATAAGCATGCACTCCAGTCACATTCCAATTATAATTACTATGAACCACTTCACATTTTCTTTGACATTTTCCAGGTTAATGCTTTTGATTTTCATTTCTCAAATCTGTGTATGAACAGGTCGACTGTAATTAAACCCGTTCTGTACGGCTACTTCAGATTATTTATCTGAACTATTTAACTTTAACTTCATTTAAATGTAACTATCGTCAATAAAATGTAACTGCTAACTTGCAATCGTATAGCAATATAGAAGTTGCAGATCATAAAACTGGACCAGGAAGCCAAGGTCACTAAAATGATTCACGACTAAGAACTGCAACGTTGTATTATTCTCTTGCTTCTTGTTTTTCCGCAGGATTGTAGTTGGTGACGACATCAAATATGATATATATATGTATGTATGTATATATATATATATATATATATGCTATAATGCACATTTTGGACTAATTGAAACAGACAACTGTGTCCTCAACCAAACATCCAAGTAACTTGAAAGGTAAACCGTTGAAAAAATGCAAGATCATTACATCACAACACCTTGTGTTGGGGTATACCAGCAATGTATACAAAATATTTCATATTTGTGAAAGATGACATGCTCAGATGATACTGAAACTATGAACTGAAAAGAAAAAAAAGGAAAAAAGGCTCTTTTTTTCCCATCACGAAAGATTGTAAGTGAAAGGACAATGTCAACAATCATATAATACTAGAGATTGCAGGATGTGATGCCTTAACATAAAGACTAGTATTGATTAGAATTGCCTTCCAGACACTGCCTCATCACACCATAAATGACACTAGACTTTGATTGAAAATGCCTTTAAAGTTAACTGCTTGAAAAGGTAATTTAGTGGGCAGCTACATAATGTATTCCTCCTGTAATGCGCATTCATCAGAGAGATCAATAATCAAATGATTCCTTTGATTATCCGTGAAATGAAACGCACTGAATTAGCGGTCTTAGACAGCTCTTCAAATTACAGCGGAAATACGGCTCGTGTTACGCGGTCACAACAGTTTTATGGAGCAAATTAGGTGAATTTCAAGAGGCGTCTTCCAGTTACTTTTGATCTCCTGGTAAATGCAAATGAGCACAGTCATTGGCATGTCAGTAAGTGCACCGTGGATCCTTTGAAAGGGGGTAACAAAGGAGGCAGGCAGGACGAAGAGGTTGACAAGGGATAGCATAAAGACACTGTTCTTGAAGAAACACATTTTCTCCGAAATTCTATTGAATTTCAACCATTGACCCTGATTCAGGTCCTTGTTTTTGTGCAATATTATCAATTAATTTCCTCATTATTGTATATAAATGGAAAAGGGGCCCAAAATGGAGGATATAAACTGCGCATAGGTGTTGGTAGTGCTGTATGGAGTCCCTTCCTTTAAACTGGTACAATCTGCCATCATCAAGTCTTATTGTGAAGAAAGTGAACTTAAAGGTCCCATATTATGCAAAATCAACTTTTTATCATACTAACATACTAATATTTGGTACTCTGGAGGCCCTACCAGTCGCCAAAGTGTGAAAAAAGATGACTCACTCATGTTTTTGTGGTCCTCCTCCTAGTCTAAGTACAGGAGATAAAACGTGATGTTGACTTCCGCACTCACTGGGATGTCACAATGCGCTTAATTCCTGGAATTGAAAACTAGAAGTCTGCGAAAGTTGTATTCTTGGCTCCGCAGTGCAGCACAGAGTCCTACACAAACTTCCAGCCGCAGAGGATTTATCTGTCCAGTGGATACATGTTATATATGACGGCAATGTGCCTGCTAGAGCCTGCAAATGATCACTTTTCCAATTGCTAACTGCTGTTACCTCCCAGTAGCCTCTGTGGCTGATGTCATTTCCTGTTTCCCATTTCCTTCCCTTAAGTTTCGTTTTTTTTGTTTTGTTTTTTAAAGGGATACTAATAAACAGAGCGTTCTGAACAGGGCTGTTTTCGCAGGGTGATTGAACTGCTGTGGTGTTTCATCCTTATGGTATTTTGACCAAAGCATGTCACAGACATGTTCATTAGGACACCAGGGAACAAGGTTAACTTGGAGAAATAGGATATAATATGGGACCTTTCAACACATTTCAACTTACTCCAGGAAATGCTGTTTGATTATAGTTCAGTAACCTTTGATTCAAAAGTTTCAAAAGTAACACAATGCACCACGTCGCTACATCGTTAGCCTGTATTTCTTTTCGTACTTTTTTTTGGCAAAATCTGCATAATAAAGTAGAGCAAAAATGTTGTGATCATATTAATATACAGACCCTAATTAGCTACAAAGTAATTGCCTAGTGTGTTATTAAATAACATAAAAGTGTTGCATGCTCATTTGCTGTACTTGGTCCTGTATTTCAGAATTCAAGCGCAGAGGAGTTTGAGACTATTGGACCAAGATAATTAACCCCAGTCTATAAAGTTGTTTCTTAAAAAAAACAATAATGGCCTCCTTGATTAACATTAAGACGCACTAATGGATCCCAAATTAAAAAACGTGTGCTCCTCGTTTACTTGGGATGCAAAAATCAAACTTGATTTACTGCACATGCTGAGAAATTAAAAGGACTTGCACAGAATTGTAGTTTGTGTGTATGGCAGTGAAAAGCTGGCAAGGCTTGGTGACCAAGCTATAAATACTCAAGAGAACAAAAGAGCAATTGACTGCTGCAGTGTAGGTGTTACACCATCTGTTAAGACAGCAGAGACTCTACCTTCTGGATTCTTTATGTTCACACAATATATTTAGCATAAATCCATGTCCATATTCCTGTATGTGTGACTAAGACAAATGGAAAACGTGTCAAAGGGCTGAGCTGACCTAAAAAGAAAAGTCAAAATGGTAGCAAAGACAGAAAATGTATTTCAGGTTTAATGGGCAGGAAACGGAAATGTGAACAAACCTATGCGATCTTCATCTAGTTCTGTGCATCTGTGGTGTGTTTGACAGCAGAAGCCACCTAACCTTGGCAAAGACTCACTATTGCAACCCTCAGCAGAAACCCTTTAATCATGCGCGACACACGGCACTGAATTGAAGTGACATATTGAAAATCCAATGAACACAGTTCAATATAACAGGACCTCAAATGCAAGAGTCAGTGCAAGAAATGTATCAAAATAATGAATAGTTCCTTTTCAATTATTTCTATGGCAGCCTCGTTGGTTCGCTCTCAACCAGCGTTTGTTATTGGTCTTTAAATATTAGGATTTCAGCCTTTACAAGCTGACACAAAAAGAAACGTCAAAGGCACTTGGAGTGCGTTTGAACACTCTTCTTTGAAGTCGAGAATCTGGAAATATCAAAAGAAGTAGGAGACTGAAGACATACTTATCTTCAGGTACCTGATTTGAAAGAGTGATCTAGGTCATTTATAATTACATCTAGGTCAACTCCGGCAAAGCAAACACCTTTAATTCCACACATAAGTTGTTTCTTTATTCATATTTTATTTCGACATCTGCATTGTTGCTGCCTCTCAGGATCAGCAGACAGCGAGAAAACAACAACAAAGAACTGCTCCACCTGTTATTTAGTGATATTTTGGGACTGTGTTTCAGTCCACCTGATGAAATTTACTCTAACATTTACAGTTCGTGTCCATTGTGGGTAAAATACTGCATATGATGGATTATTTGTCCTGTAGTCATCAAAGTGATCAAATGTTGAAGAGATGAATTTCTTTATTTTGACACCGATGTATGGGACACTGATTAGGGAATAAAACACTTTTTTTAAATAAATAAATAAATATAGATATTTAATAAATAACAGGGGTGACAAACCAGAAAATACTCATCAAGTAAATCATTCCAGAAGGCAATGGAAACGCAATCGCTATTAAATAAAGACCCACTCATATCATGCTAGTCCTTGTACCAAATGTCCAGACAATAATGAGTAAGAGATGTGCTCGATAAAAAAAAAAAAAAAATCCAATACATAATATACAAGGACAGCCTGAGGTTATTTGTGTGTGATTGTGTGATTGTGTGTGATTGTGTGTGTGTATGTGTAAGATGGCTAGTAATCAAATCGGCATTGTGGAAATGTATGTTATCTTTTTTCTGCTTTATTAGCCATTCTGTTACAAATTTAAGGCAGTGTATATATATATATATATATATATTACATAATGTTTTAATAATGAACTGTGGATATAGAAGCATTTGTTTACTTTCAAGTTTAAATGTATAGTCACTGAAATGCATTAGGGTGATGCAAAATATTTCCAATGATAAATAATTGTCTTTGTGTGCTTGCATGAAGAAGCAGAGACCGGCTAATCAAGCAAATGCACATTTGCTTACAAGACGGTGTGTATGTGGGTGAGTACTCCTAAAAAGAATGAAAAGATGAGAGTGTGAAGGGAGAGAGGTGGAGAAATAGGGAGTGAAAAGGAGAGAGAGAGAGAGAGAGAGAGAGAGAGAGAGAGAGAGAGAGAGAGAGAGAACTGAGTGCAGTAATATCCATTAGATTTATTGTGGTGCAATTCCCAGTCCCTCCAGTTCTGCCTGAGGGGGACTATATTACATTTCATCACAGTTTCATTTTCTCCTGCAGATGAGAAATGGGAGTTCTGTAGCAGTAATGTAGCATGTATGTGCTAAATTTCATCTCTAATAAAATCAAACACATTACATTGCCTGGCACTTTTGCTACAGGTCCATGACAAAATGAAGCGCCATCTGTTATCATATCAAGAACCCCTTATTAGAACATAAAACTCAGACACACCAAAGGAATGAGGATGAGGATAATGAATATAGGAAGTAATGGGATGTGATGGGAGATGTGGCTTAAATGTGGGGGTTGGTTGCTTTTGAATCGGCCTCTTTCTACCATAAGTGTTGTACATATGCACTAGGCATTAAAGACAAATAGTAGAATTGCATATTGATATTTCTGCAGAATATTTACAGACACATACAGTTCAGGAAAAGGCAAGCAGCCGAGCCAAAACTCTTGAGAAGAATTAGGCGAGTATGACGTTTCGCTGACATACTTTAAATATCAAGTGAAAAACTGTCTTGGTATAGTTGTTCAATTGACAACATTCTGACCAAGTTAATTCCTCTTTTATTACTTTCTCAATGGTTTTGGCAGCTGTGGTTTTGCTGAATCTAGAAAGTAGTTTACACATTTAAGCATATGGTGAAGGGGTCAAAATCTCCTTTGCACAGCATTTTAATAGTAGTTTTCTAACTTTATTTAATTTTGCAGACTTTCCTTATAATTCCCACAAAAATGTATACTTGTTTACTAGCCTTTTGTGGAGAGCAATAAAGAGTAATACATTACATGTTCATGTAATGAGCTTTATATGGTGGTAATTAATGGAAGAGACAAACAAAGGGGATAGAAGTAGATGTGCATTTGAGCAAATTTGAGAAAAACAATTGTGGTCAGTCATTAAAGACTGTAAGAAAAACTTAACATTATTATAATGAACTATGCAGGTGTGTAGTTTGGTAAGTGATATGTATGCTAAATCTGCTTATTCAAAATTACAGAAAAGGTTATTAATTGATGTTAAGGCCCTGGTATACTGCGAGTGGACAGCGCATGCGCAAACAATTTCCAGCCCACCTGTAGGTCAGTCATCCAAGCCTCGACCTGGCGACCCTCGAACCGGCTGACACGCGCTATGTGTGTGGAAGTATACCAGGGCCTTTAGGGTGTAAGGATTGGTTAAGTCACACTAATGCTCAACTGATACTTCTCCTTGCTTGTAAACCCTTTTCACGTAAAACAGGTAAGTATTTTTCAGGAATTGGTATCAAAGTTCAGGTATCGATATTGTGTCTAAAAATTTAAATAAATACCCAGCCCTAATTAGTTGTAGGGGAAGCAACAGTATAGAAAAATAAGTGGAGGGAGTGTCTGTAGTAGTTTAGTAGTAGAAGTAGAAGTATTGGTAGTATACCTTGCTGGCAGTGCTTTCATAAAGCTGCTGATTAGCCAGCAGAGAAACAAGGTCAGTTGCTTTAGCTTGATATTTTGTGTCGGTATCACATAACTGACAACAGGTGGGGGATTAGAATCATGGTTGCACAACTAATAATACCAACTGCTTAACATATCAGTTACAACATTGACAATGGACAATCACTGCTGAAGGCAGATGTAAGTGCCATGACAACAATGCTGTCAACATAGACTTTACTGTTATTGTTGGCGGCCTTAGGCCTGTTGCAGCCTGTATCTAAACCCCAGAGCCAGGCCGCATGGGAAAAGACACAAAGTCCTTTCCTTGGGACAAAGAAGCCTCTCAGGGACTCCTATTCCCAGTGGCCACTGCAGTTCACACCAATGTGTGAAATCCGGGAGAGCATCCTTAGCTCTCCTTGGCCGCTTCTACTGGACACCCCACCTCACAAACTGATGTAACTCCCGTGGGCGTTGCCGGCCTCACCCTCACTGGTCGATTTAGAGACTCGTATCTCTGTGTTCAGCCATATTCAGATTTTGGATCCACTCCTGAAAACTACTACCACACTCTCTCTGCAGGAGGGAAGACGGGACAGAGACCTTGTGAGCTTTAAAGATAATAGCCAGACCGTGAAAAGTCCGGGTGTATAATAAACATCTCGCTGCTGCCGCACCTCACATTTCCAATAAAGATTTGCAGCCATTTTATTGCCAGAAGTGGGCGTGACACAACCCTGCTGCACCACTTCCTCTCTGCACCACTCCCTCTTCCTCCTCTTCTTTGTTTACATCCTACAGTTCATGTTGCTTGAACATTTGTTGTTAACATGTTGTTGTTGATGAATATTCCATTCTAAATTGTGCTATTTTGATTTCATTTAATATATCATTATTGTACTTGCAGAAAAACTCTGTGTCTTTTGTGCATGTACATGTGACAAGCGATGGTTGAGAAAGTCAGTGCATGAAATGACCCCTTCAACATTGTTTAATCTTGAGACATGTTATTCAATTAAACTGATGGTCTAGACTGTTTTTAAAGACATACTTTGATTGTTCTGCCCTGATTTGGCTAGTTCATTATGAAGTAACTTCCTCCAATTTCCTCATTTAATTATTAAAGAATTATTTGGAAAAATTCTTTAATCATTTAAGACAATCAAACTGTTGCCAACAACATTGTCTCCCAACACCGTCTTTGTTTTTGTTTTTAACTGGAGCAAATCCAGTCACATACATTTGATCTACAGTAAGGGAGGTTTGGGAAATAGGCAGAAGAATATAAAAAAAAAGCAGCACTGTCAGGGTGAAAATGATTTCCTTTGGTGTGTTTTGTCAGATTCAGAGTGCCATCTCCCAATAGTCATTAAATAAGTTGTGTTGTTGTTTTAATTATCGATAGTAAAGCAATCTGTTCATAATTACAAACATTTGCTTGTGGCAATTACAAACAGTGGCTGGTAGCAGTTTAATTTGCCCGCTCTAATCTTGTCTGTAATTAGAGCACACACAAGCAGAGCAGCAGAGTTGTTCAGCTCCAAGGTAAACAAGACAAGACTGAAATTCCCATTATAACAAACTGCCGACTGCCCGAGGCACACAGACTTGTCTGCCGTCACTGTGAGACATTTCTTATATTCTAATCCCATTTGTTTAGCTTCACAATGCAATTGTACCAATGTGGTGGGCTGTCATATCACTATTCAAAAAGGGGGGCAATAGAAACTAGTATCACACCTCAAATCCAATAGAGACGGCATGTTGTGTTTATTCATGCTGAAAATAAAGGCTTAGATCCTAACACTCATGTCAATTAGGGGTGGGAATCTTTAGGTGCCTCGCGATTCGATGACGATTCCGGGAGCCGAGATTCGATTATGAAACGATTATCCATGCATCTTGATGCAGATTCTATCAGTTTTTTGATAGTCTTTGATCACTCACACACTTAACCCACTGCTATTTTCAACAACAGTGCATTTGTAATGACAAACAAGAGTTTCATTCATTTCCATTATCATTTATTAAACTAAATGAAATGTGTAATGTGTGGAAAGAACTGCATTGTAAAGAAGTAACATCTTGAATCTCAGTTCACATATTTAAGCCAAATGTAAACTAAATTGCGTTTTTACGTGCAATATGTTTTACAGCTCCGCATCATTAGCACCCGTGTGGCTCTCACTCTTCATTGTTGCTGTTTGGAGCACATGTGACATTAGCCTCCAGTCATCGGTGATAAAGTTATCTGCGTAGTCATAGTGACGTACGATTCGGTGGCAACAGATTATATTTCTATCCTACAATTAGCCTATTTGTAACATCTAGTTTACATTATTTAAAGGGGAAATATTATGCAAAATCAACTTTTTAATCATTTAAATCCTTACATTTGGGACTCATGAGGTCCTATCAGTCGGCAAAGTGTGAAAATGTTACGTGGTCCTCCTCAGTCTAAGTCCAGGAGATAAAACACGCAATGTTGACTTCCGCACTCATTGGGACGTCACAATGCGCTAAATTCCTGGAATTGTTGTCTCGTGGAGCTCCGCTTTGTCCGTAAAATACGCAAGAGTGCTGGCGAGGGCAACGGTATCCGAAAACCAGAATTCCGCAAATAATTCATATTCTTGGCTCCACAGTGCAGCACAGAGTCCTACACAAACTTCCAACCTCAGAGGATTTATCTGTCCAGTTGATACATGTTATATATGACGGCAATGTGCCTGCTAGAGCCTGCAAATGATCACTTTTCCAAATGCTAACTGCTGTTAGCTCCCAGTAGCCTCTGTGGCTGATGTCATTTCCCGTCCCTTAAGTTTTGTTTTACTTTTAAAGAGATACTACAAAACAGAGCCTTCTGAACACGGCTGTTTTGGCAGAGTGATTGAACTGCTGTGGTGTTTCATCCTTATGGTATTTTGACCAAAGCATGTCACAGACATGTTCATTAGGACACCAGGGAACTAGGTTAACTTGGAGAAATAAGGGCATAATATGTCTCCTTTAACATTTTCAGAAACAGAATCGTCCACATCTGAAACACGATGAATCTAAGAATCAATTTTTTCCCCCACATCTAATGTCAAAAAATGCTGTAATGTGCTCATCAATAAGCATAAATAGGATTATCATCACCAACCTGTTTGGACTTGGCTGATTTTCTTTTGTCTTTAGGCACAAATAAAACATTTTTTTCAAAGCTATTCACAGTATCATGAGTCCCCACAGCCATAAAACCACACATAATTCAACAGATATGTGCTGAACTGGCATATTTACTTAATATAAAGAGTAAAAAAAAGGAATCTCATTAATGAAGGTGCTGGCTTTCTTTAGTGAAATGTTTTCATTCTTATTGGGCTGTGGCGAAAATTAAATAAAGGGATGCGGACATGATGTATAATACTGTTTTAGTAATATTAACCAAGGGTACAGTAAGCTTCCGTATTGTATTTCTAATTCTCCCCTCTGTATCATCAGTGTTTAATTAACTGATGGTCTTTGCACTGGGATCAGATGGTGCGCAAACATCACAGTGAAGTCAAGGTGGCAAATAATGGTTGACAAGGCCAGAGGTGTGCATCTATCATGTATCTACTTGCAGTCTTCCCTAACATGCCAAGAACATGTCACAAAAAAATCTATCTTTAAGGTCAGCTGTCACTGAGGACATGAGAGGATGGTATAGAAGTGGGGGCAGGGGTGACTGCAGGGTGGGTAATCCAGGGGTCTATGCGGTTCAAAAATGATTTTGCACCATGGCGGCTAAATGTTCGATGTTTGTGAATAAGTAAGTGCTTGCAATGTATACGTGTGCCCACAAAACACATTTTCTTCTCGTCTCTTCCTCCCTCTCACGCTGTAATGACAATAACTCCAGGGGAGCATCTTTCACTGTCACTGCAACCCCCATTCCAGTCTGTCTGAGGCACTTTTTTCCTTCACAGATGATAGCTATTAATTCCCTTCAGAGGCTGCTTGATGGAAGGCTAACAACATTTTATATTGTTGATACACTTCTGACTCGAACTGCATGCTCTCAATTACAGATGAAAGATAGCTGGTAACCTGGTTACAAATGGGTTTGGCTGTTTAGATGATGTCAGGCACCTTTATCAAGTAGGGATGAAAAAAAGAAAGAGGGCTGGCTCTGGTTCTCCTCGGCATCTTTCAGCAGTGATAGTATCCTAATGTGAAGAGATGCCTAACTGTGCGTTCAGTTTGGCTCGGTGCCATCGAATTCTGCTCAAAGTGATTAGTGATTCCTAAATGGTCTTGCACCACCGTACCTCTCCGACTATAGCTTCGACCTTATGTTCCTTTACAGTCTCTCATATCTCATGGTGAGCTGCACTTCAAGAATGAAGCTCAAAGGGGATAAGGCTTTTGTAATTACAGCTCCTGAACTCTGGCCAGGATATGTCAGGCAGACCTGACACCCTGACCCTTCACTGCCTATTTTTACATATCATCTTAATGCAAATGTTTCATATATCATTTAACTGCTTTATGTCTTTTATGGATTTCCGTGTCACTGTACAGTGCCTTGGATAAATGTGTTGTTGTTTTTTAAGTGCCTTGTAAATAACATTTAATTGGATTGTAATTATTTATGCCATCTTGTGTTGTTTGTTCAATTATTGTCTGCATGGTTACGCATATATGAAGTTTTCAACTTCAATGGCAGGTGGGACACAAAGGAAAATCGCTGGCATTTTGCCAGCCTCACAGAATATTCTTCAACTACTCACTACAGGAAATAAAACTAGCCACATCTGTACCCATAGGACAGAGGTGGACATTAAAGTGAGGTGCAAAAGACAAGACCAGGAGACATTTAACAGGTCCATATCCAAAAATGGGGAGAAAAATTAATTAAGCAGTGTCCATCTATCAGGCCCGTTTATAACATCCTTAACAGCAGGCGTCCACAAATGCAAAATGACTATAGTCAAACAAAAATGTCATGCAGACAATTTCAACAAAGTGATGACAGCAGGTGTTTTATCCATATTTGTTAAATTTAAAGACATGTGAATCGTCAAAAACGGATCGATCATGTTTGCATTTTAACAACATCAACAAAATGTACACCCATGAAAAAGATTCGAGGGTTTTTGTAGACAAGAAGATGACTATAGTAAAACAGTATTCATCAGAAACAAGTAGGCCTGGTCATAATATCAACATGAATATTACATGCAATCAGATTAACATTCATCCATCTTCTACCGTTCATAATAGAATCTATCAAAAATAATTGGAAACGGACATAAGATGCTTACAGCGTTGGCACATACATACACATACATATAAAGTGAGCATTACAGGTCTTCAAAACATCAGCCATTTTGAGCCTGTGCTGTGAAGCACCAGTGACAGAAATTACACTGCTTTGACTTTACTATTTCAACATAGTTTGACTCAACATTGTGGGGTACTGATATTGACCAACATGGTTAGACCTAACGTCCACTGCACCCTCAGCCCACAAGTGCTCATTTCCATCTGAACAATGCTTTCATCACAAACAGACATTGCCTATTTTGCTTTTCCACAGACGTCTGCATGAGGTTTTATAGAAAATGGATCACAGGCAAACTGCAATACCTCACATATAGGACTGGCATGTGTACTGCATTTGTTGGCAGGTTCCTATGGGCTTGGCTCATAGGTACGGTTTCAATTCCTCAATCACCAAGGCAAGGAAGAGTCATGTAAGGGGTTTTCACATTTATTTCTACTTGCCGTACATCCAGGTTACATTTCCATCCACATATACCCAATCCTTTCACTGATCGACAACACATAGAAATATTCCCTTGATGCTCCAGGTTGTGAACGACGATCTATTGATTTAACAGTAACACAAAACCTTTTACACCAAACCTAGTACAGCTTCTGTGGACATGTCCACCAACCCATAATGATAGATATTTTCCAGTACATATCTACCTATTACTCTATCTATCATAGCTGTCAAAGGTATCAAAGATAACCTTTATCTGTTAAAATAAAAGATTTAATAGCATCAAAGGTCCACAAAGCCACGTAGGAAAATTTTAAATCTGGCATGTGTTCGTGCACTTCGTGTGGTTTAGGTCATTTCCTGAAACAATGTCATTTTTAGTGCAAACTTTTTTTTTCAAAACAACAGAAGAAAAAGATCCCTTTTTTTTTACGACTTATCCCGTTTCTGTGTGGATAGGGTCTAAAACTAAATTGATGTTTTTGATAAGTGGCTCTATGAATGATTCTGCACCCTGGCTCTGTGGCCTGAATACAAACCGTTACATAATGAATGAGCGCTTTACTTGGGGAATAAAGATTAGCAGCCGACCCCTTTTACATCATCATCTTATTTCAGGAACCAGATCCTCTCAGGCATGACAATTTTTCAGCAGTATTTGTCCTTCAGCCACTACTCTCGGAACGCTCGACGTGGTAAGAAGGGAAGGGAAAACTCATTCAGTAGCAATTCTTATCAAATGAAACACATGCATACACAATTATGACCATTTTATTATGTCTCATGTAATTCCACTGCTCTTTCCCACACTTTACGGCGCTTGCGGGAGCAAAGAGATTGCGGAGATGATAGGATGATCAGGGGAGAGTTAAATGTCTCTCTAGCTTACTGCTGAGGGTTAACAAACAAACACAAGCTCCTGGTTAGTGAACTTAATGAATAAATCATTGAGCATGAACCCGACACCCACCCCACAATGTATACACACATCAATCCATTTCCCATCACAACAAAAGCTACCCCCCCCAACACTCCCCCCGCCCCCCCATCCACCCTTCTCTCTCTTCCTCTACCAGTGGACCCACACACATCTGCTACCATAACATACCCTGGCCCATATTCACGATGCCATTCATTATACTGTGTCACAGTGCGCTTCTGGGTCTCCGCCAGCAGATATTAAACTCTTCAGAAAAGATAAACATCATATTACTTCATTACCCTTTTAAAACACATGCAAATTAGAGCCATTATGCCCCCCCCCCCCTCCTTCTTCCTCCCCCCAACACACACACACACACACACAGTCTTTATTTTCCTGGGTGATGAAGTTTGTCTGGCCAGTGTTCAGTCACTCCCTTTGTCACAAACTGACCGTGAATGGGTCGGACCATACGGCTCTATCAGGCTAATTTTCCACCTCTGAATTTAACATTAATGCCACTTGACAGCAATAAATAACATTTTTATCACAATAGGGATCTAATAATGATTTGGCTGCGGTCGGGGCTGCTCATCAAAGCCCATCAACTGACAAATACGGTGGTGTGATTATGGCTGCAGCTGTCTGTGACAACTGTATCTAAATCACTCTGAGCACATCTATTTGTCTTTGATCTGCTGTGTCGTTATTGTAGAGTTTTATTTCCATACATTTTCCTCCCCTTTACACGACATAATTACTGTCGAAACAAAAACACAGCCTGGTGTTTCCAAGTGTGCCCCTGCTGAAGACTGCAAAACGGATTGGCTGTACGATGAAAGTTATTTCATTTACCATTCAAAAAAAAAATGGAACAGATTTGCTTTTTGAGACAAGTTCAATATTGTTTTATGTCACTCGGGGCAGTGTGTGTGTGTGTGTGTGTGTTTATGAATGTCGGTATCCATCCATATTTATGCATTTGTGTGCATTCAGTCAAACATACTGTGGTCTACTATTATTTGTCTGGTATTACAGCAATAACAGATAGAGAAACTGAAGTGAAACAGATTAACACGGTGACAGTATTCTTCAGCTATGTGTTTGATCGTTCCATCTCAACAGAAAAAATCTGTCTTTTTTTTTTTTAAAAATCAAAAGGCATACGACAAATCTTGGCCATGTGCTTTTAAGATAAGATTGCCATCAGGCCTTGAGAGAAATGAAAAATATCAAAGATAATTACAGTCAGGGAAAAAGATAATTAAAACGTATGCTGGGAATGTTAACGTCATGGGCTTCTTTTAATAAGCGGATTCATTAGTAACCGCAGTGTTGTATCAGCATTCCGTTTGTGTTTGATTAATAATGAGCACGCCCCAATTTAATAAGAATAAAACATTCATCATAAACACACATAAATCAATTATTGATTTTTCTTGGGCAAATAGTACAATTGGATCTCATTAAACTCCGTTGCACTGTGCCATCCTGAAAGTTAATTGAAACGCCTCAGAAGCTTTCAAAATGTGTTCAAGTTAATCATTTGGTTTGATTCACAATTAGTCTAATCTCTGTCAGTGGGAAATGGAAAGTCCGGCCAAAGAGTGTATCATTTCCGCCCTACTACTGGGTCTGAGTCACCTTTTATGCTCGTGATTGGTTGTTAAGTTCCATTGCAAAGAGGATATCAGGGGGCCACACAAAAGCACCAGCTCATTAATCTTCCATGAAACTGCAAGGAAATTGAGTTCAGAATCAGGACCCAAATCCCCTAAAAATGGCATTGCTGCTCTTCCTGAAGGCAAACAGTGGCTGATCATAGTGAAGCAGAGCTGCAGCAAAACGGGCTCATAGACCCACTTTCATTTTCAGACTGATTAAGTGTCTGATATTTGCGGTGGCTCATTGCATGCTAATATCGCTAATTCTTCTTGTTGTCTTGACACAGTGGTTTCAAGAGCTGTCACCGCAGTCAGACCCTTAATGAGAAGACCTGCAGTGTTGGGTCATAATTGACTTCACATTACATTTAGTCTTTTCTAAAGTGCTAATATAAATTCTCATTAGTGCACTGTTACTCACTAACTGCATTGATATTAATAACAAACAACAGTATATGATTTAAGCAGGAAAACGTAGTAGCTGCAGCAAAAAAACACCGTCAAGAGACAGTTTTGAAAAAGGTCAGAGTCGATACACGAATTGAAAAACAAGATTAATCAAAAATTAGGTGTGCGCGGGGCTGCTGCGGGGAATTAATTTAATTATAAATAGGACTTTTATGGGGTTATTCAAAGCCGACTTAAGAAGAGTAAACATTCACTGGGATAGGCAGCTGTTTCAGCTCGTATCTCTCACTACACTTGACTGGACTCTTCAAAGCGCCACTTAAATGAAGAATGATACAGAGATGCCTGGGGCGAGAAGAGAGCATCTTTGACTGCATACAAACTAGCCTATACCAGTACACTGTATCTGATGATTGGGTGCCTGCTTTGATTCAGAATAAGCTTACTTAAAGACATGGCAAGGAGCCTCGCCCTAATCTACTCCTCACAATGGAGCGTTCGCGGCAAGTCAACAGGCGGATGTTTCATGCATTTAGAACAGATGGAGTGAGTCGAACAATCATACGTCGTCACATGGTCTAATGTGGAAAATAATCAGTTTTCCTCCGACTTATTTACACTGTGGAAATGGAGTAAAAAAGCAACCGGTGTGAGGTGTTAAAATGACACATGCATGCATGGCCAAGCCAAGCGCTCCACACACACACATACACAGAGCACTAGTATGGTCACACATCAGCGAGAATATAATTATTTAGAAATTCAATTAGTGTTTCACCACCACCACACACACAGAGCCAGTGTGTTCCTTCTGCAAGGTTGAATACAAGCGATGTTTTTACTAGATGTTCTCTAAGCCCATCAAATCGATCAGGGTGCATGAGTATTAATCAATCCGACACACGGCCGCATAGTGCGTGTAACACTTTTGATCAGCATAAGAGATAATGACATCAGTTAAACTCATCATTAGCTATTGTTTTTTTTATCCTGCAAAAAGCAACGATATAATCAATATTTTTATATGGATGATGGATCACCTGACAGCTGTATGTATGTGCAGCATCAGTCAAAAGTTGACATTGGGACACAAAAGTTTTGTGTCCCAACTTTTGACTGAGACTATATGAATGAAAAGGGTCCGTCATACTTATCAACAGGGGTGGTTACATCTGTGGAGCTTTAAAGTGTCTTTCAGCTTGTGCTTTTGGTCTTCTGACCCATCAGCAGCCAAGCATTTTAATTATAAAAGGTAAGTCTGTTTACATACTGTATGCATACTGAATGTTTGGCTTATACTACAGACAGATCACCATAGGAAAACCATGAAAAACAGTGCTCATAAAACAGCTGTTAACTGTTACTTTAGCATTATATAATCATGTTCCTGCTTACTTTCCATTATGACAAATTAGAAAGCCCATATTGGGCTCCAGAGGCAAGGAGACTGAATTTCTACTATTTTTTTTTTGCTCAACAGCCTTGTAACGAAATTCCTTTCCATGTCCACATCTTTTCAAACACAGCAGAGATTAATTTCATTTATGTATCAATGAACGTGGCTGGAGTGCCCACATGTCCCTAAATGGAACTCAGATGCCGAGAAGCAAGGTGCTCTTTAAACAGAGATGGAGAGACACCAGAGTACGCTTATGGGAAGGAAAGAAAGAATTGGACGGCAGAATAGAAACCAATCAATGGCACTTTGTGTTGTGCAACTTTTACCAAAAAGCACTTCCTCAGTGGCAGCATTTGTGAAGAAAGGTGCTTGAATAAAGTTTAACTACAGCAAGGTAGAGTTACAGAATAGAGTAGCAGCTGGAAAATAGTCACTCAACCAAAGACGAGTGCTTAACTCAATGCCAAGCAGCTGCATGAGACTAAAATGTCACAACTATACAGGTAAATGTTGTCCATTTAATTTTAAAATGCTTAAATGCCCAGGTGCTTTAGGACTGATTATTCTCTACAGTGAACACCGATCACACAATGCGTATCAGTGAGTATTTAGAAGCACTGACTTCAGCAAATAATACACCTGTTGTCAAAGTCACACCGCGTCCAGAAAAGAAAACTGCATTTCAATGCTTCATTCAGGAAAAATATTTTCACAGAAAACACACCTGCCTCACCTCATTATGCCAACGTGTGTTGCTGCACAGCCTCTATTTGCCCAAACTAGTTTATGCTCCACTGTCAGATGTGAACACTGACTGCTAATGCAGAGGAAGAGTTCAAACCCTAAAAGCTCTGTGCGGGGACAGCTGGACTTTTACTGCCACTTTTGCTGGATCGCTCATGTTTGTTGTTTTAAGTGTCCCGAGCTGTAAATCTACCAGAGGCAGGCTGTTTTTGTAAACATGTATTATTGCTTACATCATGGTATATTTTCCGTGCATACAATGTAAACAATGGTCACTGACATAGACGCCAGTGTTCGGAGTCCTAGTGCAACTTACACAGAGGGCATATACAGTATAGTTTTTGGAATAAGATGCAGAAAACATATGCCTGATTAAATATCAGTTTGTTTACTAACCATCAAATGTACACTTCCTTCAGCACGTCTTTCTGTGATTGGATTTAAGCATGAGTAGATTCTTAGGAGTCCCTTTGCTTATACTTTACATCGCCACTGATGCATCCTGTTTTGCTCACATTAGAACCGAGTTATTTCCCCCTAACTTTATGCACTGTGGGGTGATATGCTCTCTTCCACCAAGTAAATAAAGACGGGGGTTATGTAATCAATCTTTTGTGGCTTTGAAATCATAATATTGAACACAACTGTCAGCCATGCCATTAGCATGATTCATTTATGCCGTTTTACATTTACTATTTTCCAACAAGAACAACATTGATTTGCCTGTGTGTGTGTACGTGCACGTGTACAAGAGTGTTCTCCAGTGTACACGTCTGACACAATTTCCTTCCTATTTTCCTCCATAATTTGAATCAGAGAAAATGTATTAATTTTGCAGGGGTGAGAGGAGCCTACACAGACCCAGTAAATAAATCTCTCCTATTATTACCCACAATGCCCTGTCAGGTCCATTCATCATCTCAGCACATCATAATTAATTGCACACTAAACTATTCTGTTCAATTAACCACGAGGGAATGGACTGAGGGGGGTGGGAGGGGGCTGGTGGTGGTGCTGAGGGTTGCAGAGTGTTTAAACTCATGTTAAAACATAGTGATCATACAAATATATATCACATGGTTGCTCTTGAATAATTGTGCATGCACTTTTGTTCCCATTTGTGCATATAGCTCTGCTCTACCTACACGGACTGTTGCTGTGGTGGTGGTGGTGCATATTTCCATATTTTCCAAAAGTTGTTGTATGGACAGGAGACTTGCTCAGATTCCATTTGCCCTTCAGTGCTTTTCTAATGGGAAATGTGCTTATGCAAGACGATCTTACCCTGGAGGCTTCACATTTTCCATGAAGGCTGTCAGGTCAACAGTCTCATAAAAAAAAAAAAAAAACTAGAATAACATTATGAAGATAGTAATAGTGAAGTGAGTTTGTTGCTAACACATTCCCCATGTTGCCTCGGGAACATCTCAGGCCAAACATACTTAAACGCAGCCTCTTTAAAATCTCAGAAACACTGTCAGTTTGGGTTGCATCAACTGTCGTCCTGCAGCAGAACTCTAAAATGGTGAAGCCTTTGCCATGGGTGCATGTGCATCGTTTGTCAGAGGATTTGGACCTGGCTGTCAGTCTGAGAGGAGACACTACCTGGAATTCAGCAAAAAGATAAACGCAGTGAGACAAACATACAACAGTGTATCCTGTCTCCTCTGAAACAGTCATATTTTTTTTTGCCTTTCAGGAGACATGCTAAATGTACTGTTAAACCCCTCCCACAATGATGCAAATCTGATGCAGGAATATAGGTCAGCTCGCTCCTCTCGACTCACCGGCCTGAAATAATCAGTGGGAGAAAGTGAAGCAGGGAGTTTCAGTTTAGATGAGATTTGCTTAGAGATTACAGAGCTGTTATGAGCACTGCAAATACAAAAAAAGGGAAGGGCAAATGTAAAAGGGAGGCTGACAGTTATGTTAAAGTGTGGATGGGTTTAAGAATTACAATGGCTGAAAGAGCAGCACCTCCACTGTGTAAAAGTCCTGCATGCAGAGTTAAAGTAAAGACCTCCACTTTATGCTCCATCAAACTCAGTGTTACCCAAGATTGTGTTATGTTGGCCCAATAAATTGGCTGGCACATTTTCTGACTGTGATTTTTTTATTACCATTTAAGGTGGAACTATGCAGGATTTCCTAATATATATCTATATATATAATAGATATATACAATAATATCATAATTCAACAGCTTCTGGGTCAATGAGGCGATGATTAAATGGCTTGTTGTGGGGAGATTGGCTGTCTCCACTGCCCCTACCCTCTGTCAGTGGAAAAACAGCCTCGCAAGATCAGAGTCCTCAGGATCAGGAGGTCTCGCAAAGTCTCGGGTCTCGCGAGGACCACACACATGAAGAAATGTTATTTCTTCAGAGCTCCACACAAACACCCACTCCCCCTGCTAGCTACCGGCTATAAGATCAAGACAGCAAAAGCGTTATTTTAAACGTTCATCACTGCAGCCTGCAAAAAAGGAAGTAGAGAAAACTGTTGTTGGACAAAGCGAGGAAGAGGAAATGCCTGTCGGACTGAGCGAGGGGCCACACAAACGGTTGCTGACCGTTATGGACGGATGGCTCCACAACTTGTGTTCTCCAGCTCTGTTGAAAACAAATGCACATGGCCAGTAAAGTAGAGGCAAAGTGGAGGTTGAAAGGTTTGCAAATCTGGTCACTTGTTCACCCTTCACCCAGTAAAACTTTACTATTTAAAAGTATGGAAACTTCTTGCAACACAAGAACAAAAATAAATACTTTTTTTTAACTAGATGATGGGGATGTACATGTAACTAACCAAGTCTCTGGCTTTAAAGGTCCCATATTATGCAAAATTAACTTTTTTAATAATTAAATCCTTTGGGACTCTGGAGGCCCTGTCGGTCAGCAAAGTGTGAAAAAAGATGACTCACTCGTGTTTTTGTGGTCCTCCTCAGTCCAAGTACAGGAGATAAAACACGCAATGTTGACTTCAGCACTCATTGGGATGTCACAATGCGCTAAATTCCTCGTATTGTTGTCTCCGGGGGTCTTATTTGTCCCTAAAAAACGCGAGTGCTGGAAACAGTATCCAAATACCGTAAGTCTGCGAAGTTCTATTCTTGGCTCCACAGTGCAGCACAGAGTCCTACACAAACTTCCAGCCTCAGAGGATTTATCTGTCCAGTGGATACACGTTATATATGACGGCAATGTGCCTGCTAGAGCCTGCTAATGATCACTTTTTCCAAATGCTAACTGCTGTTAGCTCCCAGTAGCCTCTGTGGCTGATGTCATTTTCTGTCCCTTAAGTTTCGTTTTACTTTTAATGTGGACCGAAAGAGATACTACTAAACAGAGGTGATTGAACTGCTGTGGTGCTTCATCCTTAAGGTATTTTGACGAAAGCATGTCATAGACATGTTCATTAGGACACCAGGGAACTAGTTTAACTTGGAGAAATAGGATATATTATGGGACCTTTATGTATCGAGTGGTGTTCTGTGGACATTTACAGTGTCTTTCAAATTCCAGCAGCGAAACAAATGTACTGGAAAAACACAAAAAGAGAAATCACGACAGGCAACGCTTATCAGGAGGTCTGTCAAATTGTCACTTGTAAGGATGGGACTGCTTTCATTTTCAAACATTGTATTTATGTAAGAGCACAATAAAAGCTTCTGGTGGAGCGTTCTTCATCAGAGTGTAAATACAAAAAAAAAAGAGACCATTTCAAAACCATCTATTTCTATATAAAATGAAAATAGTGGTTCTATTCAAGGGAATATTAGCATGAAAGATGTCCTTGAAATACATTTTACCATTAGCTACAAAATAACCACTTTGTTTTCATTGTATGTCAGTGTTACTGAACGTATCAGTTCATGCCACACATAAACTTTATGTTTGGAAAATCATTATTTGGCTACATTTAATGGCTTTCTTGTAATTTACTGATGCACTGCTGACCTGTTTAGTATCCCATCACAAACCCCTTTCCACAATAGCTCTATCTTTAATAATTCTCTGTAATAAAGAATGCATTGCGGTACATTTCCTCCTGTCACCGTACCTTTTCACTTAGCAGGATAAATACTTTCTCCATGTAGAAACCATTTCTTGAAAAGGATGAAAGTCCCAAAGGAAATTTCATATCTGATATACCATTTGTCACTGCTGCATGTAAGTCAGAATTTATGGTACCTATTACCGAATCAGTAAATCCAATATTCTGTAGCCGAAAGCTCTTTTGTTGTTTGATTTAGTTTATCTGAAAAATACATCTCACAATAAAGTATGAATATGTCAGTAGAGGTAATTTATATTCCAAAAATAAAAAGGGAATCAAAATAAAAAGGTACTTGTGTGGGTATATGCTAGTCTAGGGCAGGCAAATCACTGAGTGCAACCTTGGGGCATTACGTGTTGAGTAACGTATTGTATATTGTGACAGATAAGACGATCCCGAGGTTGAAATTAAGTTAGTGAAACTCCACTACTGTTGTGGATATAAACATTATCACTTCAGGTCCAAAGCACTCATCACAAATGCATGTGGAGATGCGAGCCATTTGGTTCTAAAATGTTTGGCATTTGTTATCACTCGCTGCAAAAAAAAAAATGTTCTCTTGACATTCACAATATGCAGAGATCCCCCAGAGCCACAACAAATCTACGGGCGAGATCCAACATATTATATTTCTGTAACAAATTGATGAGTAAAGTTTTGCTCGTCCATCACATTATACGCCTATAAATCGGAATGCACAGTCAACACAGTGTCACTCTAAAAATACACATTCATTCTCTCACAACTTGTGTTTGCCCTTGAGGTTTGCAGTTTTGTACACATCTCTGTGTGTGTGTGTGGAGAAGATCAAATGAAACTCAGCTCAGTTTTGAGCTCAGAGGGCAGAAGGACCGTGGGTTATGCAAATGTCTTGTGGAATATTGGAATTCCCCTTCAATACTTTTCCAGATAATATTCAGAGTTGAAAAATGTTCACCCCGAGCAGCTCGGAAATGAAATAATTAAATAGAATCACTTATATGAATGCATTTGGACTTAAAAGGGTGATGGGGAAGGATGGAGTCCACCGTGTCATCACAGATCTTGATCCCTCCACTCAAATTGATTCCTGTATTTAAATTCGTTTCAGGTCTAATTCTCCACGTTGGTTCTAAGAACCTCCATCGCACGTGGCATAGCTCACATACAAAATCGGGAGAGGAAATAGTCTCTCCTTTAAAGATAGTGCTTTGAGTCTCCGTCTCTGTGCATCAGCAGTGACCAGGAGGAGGAAAACACCTGATTATTATGTGCACAAGATGATGGATCGCACAGACTTAGCCTCATCTTTCCACCAAAAGTATGTGCTGCACATATCACTTACTGAATGACAGCTGTGCAATGGCTCACAAAAGTCAAACCGCAATTTCGTTTGGATCATACGGCATTTCTGATTTATATTTGAATCACACTTTAATTACATCAGATGATGTTTTCATAAAAAAAAGAAAGAGAGAAAGAAAAACAAGATCAGTATAATACATTACGGCCGAACTTGAAAGTTCTCCCTCTCTGAGCCTGCCGTGCACTTCAATTTACTGTCTCATTATTCATAGTGAAAATGAAAATTGGAGCCTGAAGCATTTGTATTTGAACAAAGAGAAGGAAGCAGATTATGAATGTTCAAAATGTAATTTCTATTACATTTCCATTATTCTTCTATTAATCACAGATTCATTCTGTCCCTCTGCTCTTTCAAGTAAAACACGCTCATAAAGTATTCATGTGCATACGGGGGAGAAAAAAAGAAATTGGCAAGGCTATTTGAAATGTTTAATTTATTGCGGATTCATCCTGCTGCAGAACAGAGACACCAAAGTGTACCATGTTCTAAAAGCAAATTATGAAATTAACTCACAATTTGACAAACATATTGTAAATAATTAACCTTTGTATCAGTACAATAATATCTTTCATTTTTAAAATCACAGTGTTCATGAATGGGGACTCCAGTCTCTTTTTCTTTGCACTGCGTTCTATAGAAAGGCTAATATTCACAAAGCAAGATGAGATTTAATGCATACTGATTACTCTGGAGACCCACTATTCAACTGTAGGAGAAAGCATCAATTAAAGAGTTTTAAGCCGCCATAAACTGTACCTTAAACAGCTGATCAACACTATGCCGGCTTCTGGATTTCAGCCGACTTCTGTTTAAACGGGGACAAATTCATCTCTGGAGAGAAGCGTTGTAATCCACGTTTAAATTTATAGGCAGTTGAATAAGTATGCTAATGATATCCACTGATGGTTTTTTTTTCTTCTCTTCTTTTTAACAGAAGCATTACCACACCCCAGAAGAGTGGCAGTGCAATTACAAATCATACACAGTGAGTGTTAAAGAAATATTAAATTCATACCAGTGAAACATGTCAGTCTGTGTATGAAAACAAAGTGTGCATATTAAAAGGAATGCTATCAACAGAAGACAAACACCCTCTTGGGATCTATCTGTTTAGATTCATTTGGCTTATTTATGTATGTATTCATAGGCACTGGGGTATGAATGCATGGAGATATTTTCATTTGTGTGCAATGAGGCTTTGACATTGACCTCGCTTTTACCAAACACCACAGTGGATGTACAATGAACAATAACATTTGGCTTGCACTGAACACTAAACCCGCTAGTTTATTGATACTGGCACAAACAGATCAGTACAAACTGTCCTCATTATTGGCCAGTCATTATTTTGATTAAGATTGTTCAAAGCCCCAAGAGCTTGAGACCTTTGGCTGCCGCGAAAAAACAGAGAACCTCAGCGAACGGTGAACTCTGTCCTGCTCCAGCAAGTGAGGAACACAAAACCGCATTCGCCAAGCCTCCAAGCATTGCACAACAATAACACAGCAGGACTGTTTTGCGGTGTTCATTTTGATCCACACCAAATGAAGTGTGGGGGGGGGGAGGAGATGAAGCTTTTTGTATCCAGCAGGAGAAGGAGATGTTTAAGACATTGATTCACCTTGGGTTCACAACCACAGTATCTAATTATAGCCATGGGAATCTAGTCAAGGCCATGGTATTTCAGGGCTGGAGAGACAACATTCTGCTGTAACTATGCTCTGCTCTACATGAATCATATTCCCTATGTGGTTTGGCAGCCATTAAAACAGAAAGAATGCCCTTTCCAGTCAGAAGCCATGGGCTAGTTTACCTTTATTGTACCAGAAAGGTTACCAGTTTTTG
This sequence comes from Microchirus variegatus, assembly GCF_963457635.1. Taxonomy (NCBI): domain Eukaryota; kingdom Metazoa; phylum Chordata; class Actinopteri; order Pleuronectiformes; family Soleidae; genus Microchirus; species Microchirus variegatus. The sequence continues at coordinate 15,437,592 of NC_139815.1, read as the reverse complement.
ACAACATCTGAGTGATCAACGCCGACTGTGGCAACATACGTAAAAATCAGGCAGACGAGAATGGGAACAGCCCAGAGGCCTTTTCACCAGTAATTATAGCAAGCTGGTCTTAAGCCAATAGGTTTGCATTTCAGGTGGATATAATGTGATATATGTAATCACAGCGTTTGACATAGATAGGGCACCAAGCTTCTACCCCAGCAATACTTGGCACCGCATGAAAGTGTTGCTTATGCATATATCAGCTCCATCAAAGAGGAGGGGAGGATGGGGGATGGTGTCTTTGTGATAGAGAGGGGAGGAGGGATGACGGGGGCACTCTCTGAAGCACACAACCTCATTATTCAGTCTATAGAACAGCACATCCACTTCATTGTTCTTCAAATCAGCCCGAACTCATTGGACTCATCCAAAGCCTCAGAATAGAACCCAGCTGCTTTATGTTTTAAAAGGAGCTGGTGATGAGACATCCAAAAAGATCAGTCAAGAGTGGAGTTATTGCCTTCTTTAAATCTTCGTCATTGTAGAGTGCATAGATATGATATCTCTTTAGAACACTGTTTTGTCATTAGCAACTCAAAGTGATACAAGGCTGACATAAGCATGAGGGAGAGATGTCTTCCTGAGATGTTTGGAGCACTATGTTTTATCTATGGACGAGGTGAAAGGTTGATCAAAGATGACATGTGATATTGAGATAGATACTGTACTATTTTGGAAGTGTGTCTGGAAGGCTTGGGCCATATAGTCAAATCTTTAACAGAAGTGTAAACCAATTTCACCACACGGGGAACCGTTAGAAACTGTCAGTTTGGCAGGCGCTTTGCCATGGAGTGTGCAGGACAAATAATTGCAATACAAAAAACAGCCTGCTCATGTTGGTCCTCCCACCAGTGCTTCATGTAAATATGCTCTAACTATTCTTCTACAGCCACATCAATCATGGCAGATATGACAAGGCCCCTTTGTTCAACACAAAGAGTGTAAACACAGCTGGAGCATGCTGGAGGAACCTTTCCCTCCCATATCTTGCTACTACACCTGTCTGACACAGTGCATCAAAACCTCATTCAGAGCTCTGATGTCCTAATGACACCAATGTCTTTTCCCCACCGCCATTATCAGTCAAATCCATGATCTTCTAATTAAATTCGCACAGTCAACACATGGTCAGGCATGGAAATGATCCACCTTTTCACCTGCACACAGCAGGGAAATAACACATTGTTTGTAGTTAAACTGAATCAAACTTACACTTTATTAGAGCAGTTTTGAGGAATATTAAGAAACATTTTACTTTGCAAAGTAAATTATATAAAGCATGTTAGTGGCTGAGGACATGTCAAAACAAAGTGTAGTAAGAAATGATGAAATAATTATAATTAAAAGTCATGTTTCCATCATGGCACAATGCGTTGCCCTTACTGTACACTACAGTACCGTACAGTTTGGAACGGTAAAGCCCTCAGTCAGGCTTGCTGTTCTGCCCCATGGCCATGGCCCGTGTCAGCAAGATACATAGCGTGACATTGTACCGGTGCACCAAAAATGACATTGAACGCAACACAACAGACAACAACAGGGACATCAAGCAGCTCTTCAACAAAACGTCAAGCTTTGTATGAGAAGAGACTGAGGGTATTGAATAAACATCAGTCGCAAGGCAGTGACACTTTTGTGTCGCCCAATCAACTGTCCTGGGTCAAGCTCCACCCATACAATACCGCACCATTACTCTGGTACCCCATGTGAAGGGTACTGAAAGATGGAATGGTTGGGGCCGATTATGTTGGTACTATCCCTAATGGAAACGCAAAAAAAATACATACCAAAATTGTGAAAATGTCACTCTACTATTATTTGTAGGACAGAAAGTTTGATAGTGGTGTGTTCATGTTAATATTCTGCACACACACTGATTAACTTTGGTTCCCACTAAAGTGTATTATGTGTCCTGTGTACGTCTGTGTGTGTGTGGCAGTGCAAGGAGATAACAAAGCTCCTGCAGGGTTTCAGTGCAGAGAATGTTGTGAATTTTACATGATTTTCTAATCGTGAAATTTAGTGGATCAGAACATTATTTTTTTTGTTGTGGGGAGGAAATATTTTTCATCGTTGTAACACGGTTTTTCAAAGCAAAATAACCTTTGATGCTAAACAAAGGGCCTGTGCAGTATCCAAGATGCCACATTCATGCTATAAATGACTCGGCAGTACAACAGCAAAAGATGGAAATGATCCGTTGTATGTATTTCAACAAAGTATCTGTATTCTGTGTAAAGAATACAGCTCCCAGAATCAAAGGCACAGTAAATCAATCACAGCATAAAACAGCTTAACCAAAGTCTTCCGTCATGTGTACAGAGGAATTGTCTGCAATATTTTCTTAAATTCTAATAAAGTTCAGTTTTGATAAAACACCAATCATTAATTTATCTTTAGCGGTTTCATTACCTATCATTTTAAGCATTACTCATTATTTGTGTAATGTCACACAAAAACAGCATCACACTGTACTCGAGCTAAAACTGGTTGCTGGTTTTGCACTATAAATTTAGATTCTCATTTGCTTCTGAAACCAACCAGGCTCTAAATTTAGTTTGGTAAATGTGTATACTCAGCCAAACACCAAACAAACGGAGTGTAAAAAGTAGCAGACAGGCAGAAGTTGCACTAACAAGTATTGAATAGCATTTAGCATGTTTAACATTTATTTGGTCACTGCTGTCACCCAATCCACACTGCCAAAATAAAGGTCCTGTGAACTAAATTGCTGCAGGCCGGAGCTTGCTGACCTTGCAGGGATCACGCACTGTTGCTGATATGGAGAGTAAGAGAGGGATGAAAATTCAATTTTGATTCAGTAGAGTAGGTCCAAGTGTTTTTGGTCTAATGGAATGGACGAGTTGCTGCATACAAGAGGTCACCCTGGAGGGCCTTTGTTCTTCCGTTGGCTGCAGTCATGATCTCTTTAATAAGATTTGTTCTTCATCCTCAAAACAAATTTTACAATGTGTCCTTACTGTAAAGGTATCATATTCGGCGTGCTCATCTTCTCACATCATTTGATGGTGATGTACACTATCATAATATGTTTATTTTTATATAAAAATACTTATATTTTCATCTTTCATCATTTACCTGATGAAAGTAACTACTCGAGCCGGTTGTGTCCTGATTCAATCGGATCTTTCACCCATGTCTCGAGCATCATTTACCCAGATCAGTTGAGTCATACTACAATTTAATTTAAACAGCACCACACACAAACATCTTGCAACATTAGCTACTAGTCCTAGCTATCTTAGCTGCCAAAAGTTGTACAACTTACAATTTCGAGGGCAACCGTAACTCCACAAGTCAACTCAAGTCTTCCTGCAGAGCCGGAAACAGTGCTGAGTCGCGACTCACGCTAATCAGCCGGCTATGTTGTCACAAGTGGTTCCGTTTCCTAGCAGACGAGAGTAAGTAGGCTATTTCTCCACGAGTGAGTTTGAACAGCAAATCCAGAACAAAAGCCATACTTTCACTTCTGAAATAGGTTTGGTGTATAGAATGTAGCATATAAAAATTACGTCGGCCGAGTTGTTAAATAGCCTAATAGTAATAATAATAATAATAATACTAATAGGCTAATAATAATAATAATAATAATATCCTAATCTCCGTTCCTGTTTCTAGGTCTACATTGAAACCCTATACATTGTTTATGCTACACTTAATTAATTAGTTAATACAATAAATAAACAAGGACTGAGTGTTCTTGACGATTTAGAAATATTGACTTAAGTGACTCGCATAACCCGGATCAGTTGAGTGAGTGACCCAAATCCTTAAAAAGAATCAAGTTTGCCAGGCATGACAGTTGGTCTGTTATTTCTTGTTTATTGTTCCATGTCAACAGCTAGAGTTTATCTTTATACTGCAGATTTAGATCTTTTTTATTACACATTGTGTGCCATACAGCAAATGTTTATCTGTCTGTCTATCTATCTATCCCTAGTGTAAGCAATACATATTACAAACAACCACAACAAAAATAGTACACGAGAGTTTAAATGTCAGCATATGAAAATGATCACAATGCTAACATGGTGATGTTAAGTAGGTACTGTTCATCATCCACAGCAATCCAACAACACATAAAATGACAATTAAATTGATGATGAAAAAAAGGAATGAAAAGAATAAAGACTGCGCCACAATATTATTGTTTGTGTTGTAACTGAGCAATACTTGCCAATATTGAGCCACGGTCTCAGCAAAGCACTTGCCTCGATCCAGTGTGAGGAAAAAGTAACTGCTCTGCTGCTTCCATGCTCTCATTCTTTTCCATTTTACCTCAAGGCCTCTGGACTTTCCTCAACAAGACCTCATCAAACTCTGCGGCTCTGTTTACAAATTCTGAGACAGAAAGAAAAATCCAATTCCCCACAGAGGAATGGCACATTTTTTTTCCTCTTTGATTTCATATATTTGAGTCATGGGAGGAACAGGATAGAGTCAGATATGAAGCAAATTGTATACCTTGCCATGGTTTCTGAATTATTTACCTTCAGAAACCTCTTTGAAGGAGGCTGAGAATGTACTGTATGTCTCTTCTCATGACAGCTGACTCCCAAATAAGTTCTTCTTTAATGCTCTGCTGGTTTGCCCCTTAATTTCACCTCTACTGTGAGTGTGGCTCAGTACTCATAAGAAATACAACTTGACCTGTGACAGTTTTGGCAGAGAACCCCGTGACATTTTTCAAAGTCAAAGTTGTAGATAAAGGGTGGCTTTGGGTTTATTTAAGCTGACGTGTTTATGTTGGACTTAGGTGACTGTCGTTGCCTGAACATCACTGTGTTGGGAGGGAGACAAGTGAAAAGATGATTTGTACCAAATGGAGCAGTGGTTGACATTATTGTCTCACAGCAAGAAAAGTCTGAGTTTAAATGGCAGCTTTCTCTGGGAACTCCAGCTTCCTCCAAGTGTCTCATGAGTCAGGTTAAGTTAATTGATGACTCCAAATGTAATGACTCCATGCTGCACCCTGTCCAACGCCAGCTCGGCTTTAAACTAATGCATTCATGCTCGATCCGATGGTTCTACCTTTTATTTGTGGCAATTGGCTTTATTCCATTATGGCTATTATTTTTTAATTGTGCCCGATATCGTGCTACAGTAGCACAAACATGTCCCTCTTGATCATTCGATAATCGGATTGATCGTTCAATAATCTATCTATCCATCCATCCTTATTGTCTTTTCTATGAACGCCTTAGCTATTTCCAAACAATCCTCTACCTTTGTTTAAAGGTAAAGTATAAATTAAGCAACATGTATGGGTGAAGTTGCAGCTGAATATCCCTCAACTCGCTCTTCCCTTCCACTTCCAAGTGTTCGAGAACCTTTGTAGTCGTGGACTATTGTAAAAAATGTATGCATCTCCCAGCAGATCTGACCCAACTCCTGACATAAATTGAAAAGGTATAATTTGTTGTTTTTCATCACCCAAAATAAGTAATCAATTGTATTTAAAAGTTCTGCCAAATTAAAATCATTTCACCCACATTCTAATTTGTAATTTGTAATGCAGACCCTGGTATACTCGCACATCAGGGTCCTGAACCATCATTGGTCTGTCTGACAATGCATTCCTACCAAAGAAGAAGAAGAGGATAAATGCACGGGTCCACACAAGCAGAGAAGTTAATTGCGCAACCACAGCAACGAGAAGGATGCTTGTAGAGGAAGAGCTGGCGAGCGAGGAAGAACTCGTTTCCTTGGCGACTACTTCTTCTGTTGTTGTTGAAATGTTTTTTTCTGCGCTTGGTGCGTGGTTTCAAAATTTGGCACGGATGACGCAACATTCACATCATGAGCATGGTGCACATTGGGTCCGCATGTGCGGTGCCTGGAAGTATACCAGGGCCAAAAAATACCCAACACTTGCCCATGTCATCCTAATCTACAGTTTGTTGACATGGTTTAGTGAGGACCAGAGCAGACAGACCACCACTCGAGGATTATCATCCCCAACAGCATTGGTAATAAAACAGGAACGCCGTATGTTAAGTCCAAGGTGATGCACTATGTTACCAAATAATGTTGATCCCCTGCTTCATTTACATTAGTTCAGCCTGGAATAAGTTGCAGCACCTTGGGGTAAAATGTTTTATCCTTGCCTCAGTGTGTAAACAGAATCTAACAACGTTTGAATCAAACATCCTGCATGGTTTTCTTTTTATCATCGCCATCTCAGAGGATCCACACAGTCAGATAAAGTGCAGACACACCATTGGCATGTCTACCTGCCCACACTGTAATGAAGTGCAACCTTGCAACCTCTATATAAAATGCTCTCTGTGTCCCTTTATTGCCTGGAGGGAGTTAAAAGCATCCTGGAGTTTTGCTTTAAGAAGGAGTCCTGTTTTCTGATGGGGGGGTGCTGTGGAGCTACTGGTAGCTATTCTTATCCCCAGCTGACAGAGACAGGACAGGGAGGGTGGAGTTTTGCCGAGTACAAACCAGGTCTGCAAGCAATTTTCATCAACTGGTACCGTTTTAGCAGATCGCATGTATCCACTTAGTCAAATAAACAATGTGGTGGCATTTCATTTCATTTATTTTCTGAATGAAAAGCAGTGAACGTGTCAGTTAATCAGTTGAAGTGTACCACATATTACAACTTGAAACATAAGATGAGCTAAATGGAACACAGTAAATTTCTCTAAAATATTGATTATTATTCAAATTTAGTCCCAATCATGAAATCCTTAAGCTCCGTTACTTCCACTAATTTCAGAGGAATGAAGAGGCCTTCAAGTGGCGCAATGGAATTCAGTAACACAAGGCCTGGTTTACCAATATTATTCAAATGAGTGCTACAGCCTGCCTGCACTGATAACATGGTAACATATGGTGCTTCAGACGAGAGCTGGCGTATGGACACATATGGTCATCATTCCAGACATAATGACAACACAACCAAATTTAGGGTCATTTCAGAGTGTATTTTGCACTCTGCAGGCTCTGAAATTGGCTCCGAGTCACATAGTCTAGCCAATCTGTAATGGCTGGCAGCAAAAACAAAGAAGATTGACTCAGGCTGATCAAAGCGAAAGAGCAATGACAAGTGAGAGTCACAGAGGGCGACAGTGCCTTGTAGTAGGGACGCTTGGCCTGCACACTGCTCGGGGAACAGCACAAGCATTATTAACACATTAACAAACACAAGCAAGGTCAATAGATACAAAGATTCAATCAACTCCAGTCGCCAAACATGACCAAATAAATGATGCCTTGATTGCCCATCATCTGTGTAACCTATTAGATCCTCGCAGCATCGACAGTACAAGTTTTTACTCTCTTAATATTTGTAAGTTTGGAACATTCAAATCACATTTCCACGAACGAGCAGTTCTTGGTGAGATGGAGAAATTAACCAATTATATCCCGTCCAGTAATTACTGTGCATATAGAAATTGGGAGAGGCAGTATAAGCCTTTGGTTATGATGCTGACACTTAATGACTGCACATGAGAGACGAGCAACCTCAAGGTTTTGAAATGGACATCTGACATTTTCTCATTTAAAATAAATGTACACAGTGTAGGCACAGTAGGATGAAGATGCACTCATTTACTTTTCAGTATTTTCTCTCTCTCTCTCTCTCTCTCTCTCACTCTCTCTCCACTGCCCCCTCCTTTCTCCCTCTCCTCTCTCCCTCTCCTCATTTCATGATGTTGGGAGTGCTTCAGGCTTGAAACCCAATTTCTCAGCCATTGAAAAGACAGCAATTGCATCGAGCTAACTCAATTGAGAAGATAGTGCTGTGGAGCTTCTTGAATAGATTGAGGCCTCAACTTTAATACAGCATCAGTCATGTAGCACATACAAACACAGTGCTATTCCATTTTATCCAAAGCATTTTGAAAGCAGGTTCTTTTGAAGGAAATCAAAATCCTCATAGACAGGCGAATAAATGGAACGGATACTTTTAAGTTTAACAACATACTCATGCATAAAAAAATGCCCAGTTTTAACATTTGTTTTAAAAATTCACCCTATATTTACTCTTGCAGGGACACAAAAACTGACTTAAACCAGTTCATTATTTATTATACTAGGCCTCAATTGTTCCCAAGTCTACATCTTTTAAGACAGGCTTAGCAGCCATCTACTGTATGATACTTATATATATAGGGGGTGTTTATTTGTTTGACGTGTCCTATTTATGTATGTAAATGTATAATGCATCTAATATTTAGCATGTCCACATATACGCATGTGCATACACTCATACACCCACATTATATTAAATTGATTAATTGAACTGATATGTGTTTTGTTTTATAATTTATGTTGCCCATCTTTCTAAAGACAACATTTCTGCTCGTCTGTCCAGTTTTATCAGTCACTGCATTTTTGCAGAGATTCCCCTCATGAGCCCCTAAGGGGTTTTCTAAATCTCTCGCAATGTTCATCTTTTGTTGTTTCACTGCTTTCATGTTTTGTTGTGCAAAATAAATAAACTAAATAAACCAAATTGTTTTGATAGGATGACATTTATAATAAATTCACCATGAACATTTTGACATGTTTTTCCCCAAGGTAGACTGTTAAAAAACATGCCAAATGTTCATTAAGATGAGAGCAAAGAACATTTGTAACTTCTTCATTTAATTCACTTGAAAGAATGAGTTCTGAAATGTCTTTGTTAGCTAAACTTCAGGTTGTCTTTACTGTTGTTATTTAACTTAAGTTAAACCGCCTTATTAATTGTTGCTACCTTAGCCCTTCATAAAAAGTCTACTGTGTTTGCCTGCAAACTTAAAGCTACAGTATGCAACATCTGTTACCAAAACATCATCTGTGCCACCACAGACACAAAAACAAAGTACTCCTATATTGAGGAACACAGAATTGTGTGGAGCTGAAAGGCATCATCAACATTGTGTGAACTCATTTGACATTGGTTTTAATGTAACAGATATTCATTTGTATTGAAAGGTCACACACTACAGCTTTAATTTACATTCACTGGAAGATACTTGCACTATTTATATTACTATATAAATCATATTGTATGTAATATAAGCAGCCAGTGGAGCTTAAAGCCTAAAGTGTACAATAAGCTGCTGCTGACAATGATGAACATCTGGAAACTATACTTTTTGTAGTTAGTTAAAGCTATTCGGTGCACTAGTTGCTTCAAGAGTCAAGATACATTCCAAAGACCATCTGATTACTTATCCAGTGACAGGAGGTTTAAAGCTGAAGATCGGCTCACTGTATATAGACCACAGTGGTGATTGCTCTAAGAAAGCAAGGGAAGCTCAGTTTCCTCTAAAATATAGTCAAGTATGTGCTGTGTATTTACATTTAACCAAACATGCGCTACAACATGATTAGAACGTGTCACTAGAATCATCTTCTTTTAATCACGGCTTGACAGATCTTCTTACATGATTTTCATATTCCCATAGCAGCCTGTGCATTAAAACCTCTTGCAACTCACCTTCAACTGTGCTCCATGGGATGATACGGAATAGGTTTTTCTCACTGCGGTGAGCTCGACGGTGATTGGACAAATGCGGCAAAAACATGACTTCCACTGAAGCCCAGCTTCTCTCGTAGTCAATGGAGCAGTTAGCGGGCGCAGACTATGGGCATCTGCATGATGATTGGAGGAACTGTCTGAAAGGCAGAGGCAATTTTTGATTAACAGCGTTGCAGAAACATACACAACAACAGTTTTAATGCATCAGTCCTGTGTGGATTTTGTGAGGGAAGTCTAGAAAGAAATAGCTGGTTGCTGTGTGTTATTTTCTCGCCGATATAGCCCATTTTCACTGTAAAAAAAACACTATTATAGCATCAGTTTTTTAGCAATTATAGTGTTTCTTTGTTGTTTTTCATTGCAGAATTTATGTAAGAATGTATGTATAAATAATGGACTAAAATGAGCTTCCCCTGTTTTAAATACCCACAACCACCACTGATATACCAGTGATTCAAAACTGAATAACTGTAGCAGAACTCAGTTCAATAGAGTTCTTGTAGCTGCCGTCATACAATCAAGGTAACACCATTTTGGCAGGGAACAAGATAAGATAAGATAAGATAAGATAGTCCTTTATTCGTCCCGCAGTGGGGAAATTTCCAGTGTTACAGCAGCATTTCCAGTGTTACAACAACATTCTTCATGTATATACCTGGCTATATGATGGATGTTGTGCAGCAGGATGATGAAGCTAATTGGAGAGAATTTTACCAGATTACCAAATATCCTGGGGACAGCAGAGGTGGATCATTGCTATAAAACACAGTCAACGTTTGTATTTACTTTATTTGTATTTAACCTTTATTTAACTAGATAAAAGACCTATTGAGATCAAGATCTCTTTCGCAAGGGTGACGTGGCCAAGAAAGGCAGCAGCACACATCAAAAGTTAAATAAGAAACAGGAAGGCAACATTTACAAAACAAATATAATGAAATATAAAAGTACAACTAGATAAACATAAAGTGCAGGAGTTGTGATCGCAGTAACAATTTAAGAACATAGACATTGTTCAATGGATTTCTGTTGTCTGTCTTTTAAGATGGAGCCGAAAGCTCCCAGTGTAATAAAAGCTGGCATTTTAAGTTCAGTTTGGAGGGTATTCCAAGCAGAGGGGGCAGAGAAACTGAAAGCTTTTTTTCCCATTTCGGTCCAAACACGTGGAGCAGACAAGTGCAAAATGTCATTAGAGCGTAAAGCATAATGGTGAGAGTAGAAGATGGAGCTGTGGGAACCCACAGACAAAAGACTCTGCTTCTAGAGTGATTACTTCATATGAGGTACTGTCGTTAATCACGGTGGTAATCACATCTAGATTTGTAGCATCCTGGTTGGACAATCCTTGCATTTTTACTGTATGATGTAATGTGTAAAAGTGTATGTTTATGTATTTAAATTCATACTGACATTGATAAAGTATGGTATAGTAAAACGTTTCTTTGCTCCATAACAAAGACATCATTAAAACGTTAAAATGTTGGTTTGTGGACTAAATAAGACATCATCATTTTGGAAAATAATCAACAGACTTACCAATTATGAAAAGAACACAATTCATTTTCCCCTAAACCACCAACTAGAAAATGGTGGTAAGGATTGAAATGATCAGATATATTCAGTCTGTCAGGTTCTGTGATTTTTAACTCAATCTCTGTGGACTTTAAGTGCACATTGAACTTTAAATCTCAAAACCTGCATTTGTGCTATTGATTTTTCAGGAGTTTTCCCAGCCAACATAGTGCTGTAAGTAAACTGAGTCATGTGATGTCTTTGATTGGAGACGTTCAAATGACCAATCTTTGGCCCTTAAGACTTACAACACCAGTCAGGAAAGTTTGGAAAGGTCTTTTCGCCATAGTATTTTATTTACGCAGGACAGGCCTTAGGGAAGCTGCCTACTGATTGGCTACTGAGTGTTGGAGGGACAGCTCAATGAATACATAAAGTCTTGTTTGCTTAAAAAGTTTTGCTTACTACATGAAAAAGTATCGTTTGAAAATACTGACACAAATCGAATTCCATTAGCGAGACAGTGATTGGTTAAATACGGTAAAACCGTCACTTCCAGGGAAGCTCAGCATCTCTGAGTCAACCGAGTAGTGGGCGGGCACAGACACTGGGCTGATGCATGACGAATGGTGGAACCCCCAACAACAGATACAGAGAGTCATGTGGAGTTGATCGGCTTTGTTCGAGTTCATTTGACAATGATTTGAATGTAACACACATTTGTTAATATTTAAAACTTATGCACAACAGTTTTAAGCTGTCGCTCCACACTATTACCCACACATCACTGTCACCCTTTAAAAGATATACTTTACTGCTGGTTCATTGAGTCAGCTGTGGCTGATAAACTCGATGACAGGGCTAAATTAAACATGGCTGTTGTCAGTCTGTGTGCTCTGCGCACTGCTGTCAGCATTTGTCCCAGACAGTTTGTGAGAGATTAACCTCCCATCTGTAACACTACTGTGCAACCACAAGTGTTTCTGTTCCCACTAATTGTAAATAGAGAGACACTGTGGCGTTTTGCTCCAAAATGAAAACATAAATGAAGGAAAACGATCTACTGCTGTGTTTCTTGAATGTTTTGGATACATATACAGCATTTAAAATGTGTAAATTATGGGAATAGACTTTGACGTAGAGTATCAAATGACTTGAGGGTTTTGGTGTCAAAGTGCTGGGCTCAATATTGTGATGACTAAGGATATCCATCTTTTAGCCCATGTTGCAACCGGAGTATTTCTGGTTCAAAGAACGCATACATGGTTCCTGTGACAGTGAAAAATCATAAGGGCAGAAAACATAAGATGGCAGCCTATAACTTAAACATTGCTTTTTGCTGTTGGAGCTTGTTACAATCTCAAAGCGTGGGCTGAGGAGCACAGGCAACATATCAAACTTAATTACCCTTCAGGTTGCCTCATCAAGTCAGAGCTTCAATGAAGACAGATTGTTCCTGTTCCCACAGAGCCTTTAAAGCCACAAACACCACATGGTGCTTTCTCTAATCTTAGCAGGATTTTTTTCAATTGTTCCCCTACTGCTATCATGAACCCTTAGCAGGAACATGTGCTGTATTGAATAGCATCTTGTCTTTGAGCCCCATTCCTCAATTTAATATACAGATGAGACCTCTAAGTCCTGTGGAAAAGCAGCACCACAAGGTTGCAATTTAGACGCCGCCTGAAGAATAACAACATGTTTACCATGTAGTTCCATGGTAATCTTTCAGTTTTATGTTGTAAGCGTCAGTTGCTTTCCTGTTTTATTGGGTATTACCTTTGTTTTATGGAGCAGTTTTCACATCCTGCCCTTGATGATAGTGGCCTCACTCTCAGTTTGCAACAGCAGAACAGGTCTACTGATGAACACACAGCACAGAGGGGTGATTATGGAGTGCTAAACTAATGATTGCCGATGAGAAGCTGTTCTCTCCACAGAGCAAATTCATTTCTCTTCTACTAGGAGTTAATGGCTTTAAGGAGATGAAATCTGGTCACTTGGGAAAGCCATCTTAAAAGACTGCAGGTAGCTCATTCCATTTGTCTAAAGTCCTATTTCTTTAATACCAGTGTGTACAGGCAGTGTTTGTTTAACCAGATGAAAACAGTACACACATTGACAAGGATATCAGTGCAAGCCTGTAACTCTGAAATCAGATCCATCATCAGTACTTATATGAGAAGTTATTGAACATGTCAGCTTAAAGTGGTAGACTGGAGGGACTATTAGGCACGTCACCTGTGAGTGATCATTGCAGAATCTCTACACTCTATACCAGTGTCCTGGATGTTTTCTGCAATTTCTAACGATTATACACGAGGCAACATCATGTGTACGTTCTGCCATTTGGTGCACGTGACGGCTTGCTTGGTATGTGTTTCGTGGGCAATAACATCAGGTCCACATCAGGCTGAATGTATAATATTTACAGACCTACTAAAGCACATTTTATGTGGCCCGTGAGGTCTATGCTGCTTTTAGGCGTATGTTGACCATAAACTACATTTCCCACAATGCATGGCGATTGTGTTACCTCTGGAGTGATTGCATCCCGCCACTAGTTTGCACTGTATCATTGTATATGCATCATGCGAAGAATGAAATTGAGATTGAAATATCAACAAATGATTCCAAAATGTCCAGGAAGAGAAAGATCGATGCAGATGGAAGGCAGTTTCAAGAAAGATGGGAAGGCGAATACATGTTTGTGCTTCAAGGAGAAGAACCAGTATGTCCTCTGTGTTATGAAGCAGTGTCAGTCGTCAAAGAGTACAATCTACGTATGACACACTAGACTTGTAAATTAACATGATAATTGGGCCTGATCCACAAACAGAATTTTTCCTATACAACAAGTTCTCCGTACACAGGTGTTTAAAAAATTGACTTCATCTGTAAGAAAACCCCCCAAACAACTCTAAAAACTGAAGAACATACAGTATGCCTGGCGTGTCGTTTTAGAGATCCAGCAAAAATGGTGAAGATGTTGAGCATGCACATTAAGCATAATGCTCTCTGTTAAAAACGTTTTTGTAAAATAAAGCTTTCTAAAAATAAGTTTACATTATAATATATAGAATCACAGAGACAGAGTGAACTAAGCCAGGGCGAACGACAACAACAACCTCCAAACATTAGAAGAAGAAGGCGACAAAGACAGTGACAGCGAATGCAAGCACAAAAAACATGAGGTGAAATAATGTCATCACACTTTTTCTAAAGTAGGTTATTAGTTGTATATATGAAAATGCGAGGGTGCCATTTTGAGATTTTCCCACTCTGGGACTGGTTTTTACAAAAATAGCGCTTCACTGCCCCCATAATGCTGGTTCTGAGTGGATAAAAAGCTGATACAATAAAAAAAAAATTGGATTTGTGTGTACCGACTCTTAAACTGAGTGAACTGTTCAAGATCTGTTAAAAGTGTACGTATGCAGCTCCATCCACACTGAAATAACTACATTCAGTTCACCATGAACCCCTACATTATAGGGGATATGAATAACTGACCTACAGAAAATGTGTAATACAGTATTTTTGCTGTTTTTAATGGGTTGTTAAGTGAGTTTAATGACCTTCATTGCTCTTTTAAGACTTGTGGCCTTTTCCTTTGTCAGTTCCCTTTTCTTTACTGCTATATACATTTTTTTGCCAGACATGTCTCATTTATTATACCGGTGAAGTTAGGCTAAACAATGATGGATGAAAGAAAGTTGATAATGATTATGCACTCACTTTTTTCTACAGTTGAATGGCTGCTGCACTTACGCTTTGGGCTCAAGAGGAAATTATCCAAAAAGGCTCCGCTTATGTTGCTCATGCTTATGTAACTCGCCAGGAGGCATGTGGAAAAGTCGAGTAACTGGCTGACTGAGATACAGCAGTTTGGTTAAGAGTGAATAGTTTGGTATATCTTAAAGTTTAAAAGCAGTTAGAGCTAGCAGCATCTAAAATGTTGAATGCAAATGACGTATCACTAAATTAGAACTCGAATTACTCACTCTTCATTTTTTTACGATACCATTTCTTAAATGATAATTTAATATTGAATGAATAATATTATACAAATAATGGCTCATAAAATAAAGTTACTGGAAATTCTTCAGACAAATGGCAAACAGAAAAAAGCCCATTCCGTACTGTTTTCACTCACTGGTAATGCATTTTAACTATTATTCGTTAGCAATTTGCATTTTACCTATGATGAGAATTTAAACTAAGACATAGAATTTGCCATATTAAAATTCCTTTTCATCTGTACTCGCTGGAGGTGATGACAGAAATGTGTTTATTCGTGATGTGCTGTCATCACGTTCATCCGTCTGATGGCTGGCACACAGTGTTTTCCACACTTTCTGATGGTGCCAGACATGAACTCTATATATTTTGAAATCAGGTGCATTTCGGTTTAATCTCTTTATGTTTCTGTCATGCCGTGATGCCATTAGGGTTTGTCTTACTGAAATAATAACGGGTCTTTTTTTTTGCATTTTCATTTGTTACACATGAGGACACTGTCATTATCAACATTATGTTGTCATGTTCAACTGCTCTGGTCACCTATGGTGAGCTGTTTTTCAACTGAATCCTTTGATAAATGACTACAACATTGAATTGTGATGAACGTATTTCATGTAGGATCCTATAAAGGGTGTACATCTAATCTAAACGTCAGGGAGATATAACACAATATGTTAATGGTGGCTGTTATTGTGTTAACATGAACAGTTTCTTGTTTTTTTCTCCTCTATTTTGCAGACAGTGAGTGTGGTTATTCATTTTGCCACCCTGAAATTAAATGCTGTAGATTTTTTTACAGAAGCAACAATGAATTCCCAGATCCTCCCTCTCAAATAATAACCTCACTCTAACACCACGTTTGTCCGAACTGTTTGGTGAGAAGTTGTTTTTTGTATTAAAAATGTCTTTTATTATTAACGGACTCATATTATACCCTAGTTAACCTAGTTCCCTGGTGTCCTAATGAACATGTCTGTGACGTGCTGTGGTCTAAATACCATAAGCATGAAGCACCACAGCAGTTCAATCACCCTGCCAAAACAGCCCTGTTTAGAACGCTCTGTTTAGTAGTATGTCTTTTAAAAAAGAAAAAAAAAAGGAGAACAAAACTTAAGGGACAGGAAATGACATCAATGATCATTGATGATCATTTGCAGGCTCTAGCAGGCACATTGTCGTCATATATAACTGGGTTAGGGTATCCACTGGACAGATAAATCCTCTGAGGCTGGAAGTTTGTGTAGAACTCTGTGCTGCACTGTGGAGCCAAGAATAGAACTTTCGCAGACTTCTAGTTTTCAATTCCAGGAATTAAGCGCATTGTGACATCCCAGTGAGTGCGGAAGTCAACATCACATGTTTTATCTCCTGTACTTAGACTAGGAGGAGGACCACAAAAACATGAGTGAGTCATCTTTTTTCACACTTTGCTGGCTGATAGGACCTCCAGAGTCCCAAATATAAGGATTTAAATGTTGATTTTGCATAATATGGGACCTTTAACTAGACGTGACTCACTCATCATAGTTTTGACCATGATGACCTGTAGTTGTTTGGCAGAAAATGTGACTTAAAATATAGGAATTAGTGTGCAGTGGCTAGCATTGTTGCTTCACAGCAAGGTCCCCGGTTCAGATCCCGGTTCTGTCTGTGTGGAGTTTGCATGTTCTCGCCATGTGGGTGTGGGTTCTCTCCATGTTCTCTGGCTTCCTCCCACAGTCCACAAACATGCAAAATTGGGGGATCAGGTTAATTGGACACTCTAACTTGACCGTAGGTGTGAATGTGCGAGCGAACGGTTGTCAGCTGGGATTGGTGCCAGCCCACTGCAACCCTCATATGGAGGATGGAGCAGTAGCAAAATGGATGGATAACGCTTGCTTGCTGTAGTGATACAACCAATTACATCATGCCGTCCACAAAATCTTGATGTGGCAAAGCCTGCTTGGTATTTTGATGTGCACGCAGCTATAGCTATTGGCATCAGTCACCATCGTCCCTCAATGTCTCAGTGTTGCTTCAGGAAGCAGCAACATTGTTTTCATTGTATAACTTGCAGGTTTTCTTCTGCTGGTCACGATGGACCTCTTCTCTCCAGTGATTTGCACATCGTGGGGTCTTTAGTGAAACTGCCGGTGTTTATTTG
Source organism: Microchirus variegatus (assembly GCF_963457635.1). NCBI lineage: Eukaryota > Metazoa > Chordata > Actinopteri > Pleuronectiformes > Soleidae > Microchirus > Microchirus variegatus. The sequence goes on along the minus strand of NC_139815.1, from coordinate 15,420,364 downwards.
TGTTAATTTAGTATTCTATGGTATAGGGAAAATTGTTCACTATAATTGTTCAGTATAGTCCAATAGATACAGTACCTGTTTGTTTGCCCTGTATCCTCAACTTGTGTCGATGCACTCCACAATCCAACACATTGTCATCAATCAATACAATCATGCACAGACTGTTGCTGGCTGTTACTGTAGTTCAAATGAACACGTTGGCTATCATCCATGGACATTTTTCACTTGTATTTAATTCATTTCATGCACATCTATGATGAATAAGATTGAGGCTGTATAAGGGCTGGGTTCTGACACTTTTATTACAGACCTAATTACCAGAGCAATGCATGAAAAAAACATTGCTTCCAAGATGGACGACACGCAACAAAAATGCAACAACATTTCTCTCAACACTCAACATCAAATTCCACTTTTATATAGTTAGAACGATTTAAAGGGGGTGTTGCATGTAATGTTATAAATTGTTTGTGTGTACCTTCAAGACATCAGCATGACCTTTACTGACCTTTACTGATTTGAACCAGCATATAGTAGCTTGTCTTTATCATTTGGCGGATGATTCTTGCGTTTTTTTTTTTTTTATGTGCATGATGTTATGAAAGCAACCTCAAATAACCCAAATTAAAAGGAGGAGAGAAAGCTAAGCTAGTTTGGATGATGGGTGTTGACTCATTAAATAAGTTAATTTATGGGTTTGATTTACATTAGTGTCAACACTTACACGGGATGGTTCATAGCCTTTTAGTCTCATGTGATACAGAAAAACATATTTTAAGCACTGGAAACGAAGATAAAATATGTGGCATTCTTTAAAATGAACTATAATGTACACCTCTGTAGTAACACACACAACCTCTGCATCTTTTAAGTATTTTCTATATGACCCCTTCATACCCCTACTCCATAATTCACACATTTCTGTTCTATAGATGTCTGTCTAGCTTCATTAAAGTGAAAAGCACCTTATCCCTTAAATCATGCACCTGAGGCTCAGATGCCAAAACAGAGGAACAAGATTTGATATATTATTTAAGAGTATTGATCAGATTTTATCAAATCAATGACATGACAAGGGAGGGGTGGGGCAGGTGAAAGTATGAAAGTCACGCTCAGCTTAAGGTCCTTACTGTTTGAAGTGTTTCAGTCTTTCAAGACAACATAAGCAGATCAAAGAACGTGTGGAGCTGCTGCGATAGAGGGGGAGGTATGTGTGGATGAATGGAGGAATTCCTCCAAAAGGGAATGACCTCTGTCCGTATCACAGTGCCAGAGGGGTTGATGTGTAGAAACTCATGGTATATGCCTCTTATATCAGAGCCCTATGTGTGCAAACATTTTTGCTCAAAGTGTTGGGGTTTTTGTTGTCACATTTCTTTTACCAGCAATTTTAGTCAAGAAACAATCTTTTATTTTGAAATATTGTGTTTTCATCTCCACCAGGGATGTCCTCATTTTTTTTTTAACGAGGGCCATATTTGAAAAATGTGAAGATTTCCAGGGGGCAATTGTCGTTTTTTTTCTATTTGTTTTGTAAAAATTATATTTACATTGTCACAATTATCATTTTTAAATGGAAATGTAACCAAATCTAAGACACGCAGGAGTGAAAAATTGCCTTTCTTTCCACATCTGGTGTCAAATAACACGGGACTCCGGTTACAAAGCACAACTCCTGACCAGACCATAAATAATACATTATAAGTCCCAAGCTGCGGGCCAATCACTGCCCTCGGTGAGATGTTGTAGGCCGGACTTTGGACATGCCTGATCTATACCAACCACAGACAAATGAAATATAATATCTTGATCTATTTATAAATGCAAGGAACTATGTTCTGTCTGTTAATGGCATAACTGTTCAACAGGTCACCTGCCAGGCTTCAGGTTATTTGGCAGGTAACGAACTAAGGGCATAAGAAATGCAACAGATATATCAGCTCAAGAGCCTTTTCTGCCACCTTTCATGCAGCACCAACTGAATTGTTTTTTCAATCTGTAATTATTTGTGATTGTTATAATTATTAGACCATTACTTCACTATCTGTACTATGTTCGGTGTAAACCACAAACACAAAAATACACAAAAAACACTCACGGAACAATGAACGAGTGCTGCACTCGTGTTACAAATTAAACAAACGCAATGCTTAATTAATTGCCATGTATCCCAGAGATAGAGTTTCTATTGGTTCTCCACTTGCCCTGGAGCTGCCAAATCCCAAAAGATTATGAAACGATATCATATCAACAACCATGTCTACAAACACAAACAATGCTGGCCCTAATATGTGGATATTTGGAGATATTAGCCCAATAAACATAACCTACTAGCAACAATAAATCAACTTGCAACTACTGCAGCAAAAAAAAAAAAAAAGTTCTGCCACTGTTGGATCCATGTGATTGACATACTTGTTTACTGGATTCATTACTTCTGGATTTTCATTCATGCTGAATAGATACAGTATGTACTGTAGGTGTATAAATGTACACTCTTAGAAATAAAAGTGCTAAGTAGAACCATATAAGATTCTTCGGCTTGTCCTCATAGGAGAACCCTTTCTGGCTCCAGGTAGAACCTTTTTATAAAGGTGCCCTTGTAGAAGGACCCTTTTGGAACCCTTATATCTATGTCTTATGTGTGTTTATATCAATGTATGTGTATGTAGACTTATGCTTACACATTGTAAATTATATTTTAGCAATTAGCAACACTGAAATAATTAATAATGATATGAAATGTAATTTTAGATCATAGGGGCGGGGAAAGGACTTTTTCCAATAAGACTTTTGTTTTTGTTCTGTTTTGGTCCATCTTTTTATTTCACTTTATTTATTATGTCTTTACAAATGTCGTTTCAAAAAAATGAAAAGAAGGACCGGCTGAAAAATTGGAATAATATACCCATGAAGTGGGTAATAGTACAAACTATCTATACTTTGTTTGTTTGTTTAAGCCATAGAGACCGAGATGCCCACAGAACCTCCAGAACATTTTGGGGCAATTATAAAGAATCGCCCGAAGCATTATACTCTTTCAGAGAACTATGCACCTGCAGGGATGAACTGTACCCATGGCAGGTCATTTGTGGGAGAGGCAACTCCTGACAAAAGGATAATTGGCCGAATTTCAACAGAATATTATGTGTGAAAATCCTTGCTGACATTTATCAAGCTCAAATACAAACCTAACCTAAATCCTATACACTACAGATTGGGTATTTCAGGACAGTTTTTCCTATTTAACACAGAAATTACAGATTATATTTGATTATACTTTATGCAGTCATATTATTTTAACCCCATTGTTTTTTTTTGTCCGAATTGAGTCGAGTTTAAAGTTTAACGAAAACTCAACGGGGGCCGTCATCATTTTAACAGTCGTATAAAATAATGTGCGACAATTACGGCTATTTTTTGTTTAAGCTCAGAGCTGCTGTGCACAGTTGCGGCAACACAGCATCACAACAACATGGTGTTTTGAGTCGGTCCAATCAGAGCTACACGTAGCACGGGCATGTTTCCTCCTAAATGTTCCAGTGTTCGACCACACAGAGGAAACGTGAACCAGGGCAATTAGTTCCAGTGTATAAGGTCGATTCAAACAAGGACGGAAACTACTGAAATATTAATAACCTTGATGAATCAAGACATATGTGATTTTATACAAATATCCCAGTGGATCAGCTTCATCTGACAGGAATGATTTTTATGTGAATGTGCAGCAGAAACATGACATTTAGTATGTTTGACGTTAGCAACAAACATGTAGTAATGTCAGAGATATGAATTCAATACTTAACTCTATATTTCAATCATTTAGACGGATCATACTACTATTGTCATTAGAACGGAGGCCCAGTCTGAGATTCAGTTACACAAGAATTACCACAGACTTTTATTTTTCTAATATAATCAAGCACCCATTTTTTAAAAGCGACAGTAATAATTTATGTCTGCCTCTAATAGCCTATACATCACTGGCAGGGTGTATATTTCATTTTCCTGAAGCATGAAGGCGAATAGAAATCTTAATGATTTGCCCTTGCTAGCATAATTTTAATTATGGATTTTCCTCTACATGATCGATTTGGAGAAAGCCATAGCAGTACAAGTTGTACCTTCTACTGTATTAAATATTTGATATCCATTACATTTTTTATGATTAATGTTCTGGAAAGAATCAGTTTCTCTAAGCCCGTTGGTTTTATTGTAGACTAAATTAGGGGTTTTACTCCCTTAGCAAGAGATATGGTCTTATATTGCACCAAAGGTTTGCTTGTCATGAGGAATGGAGCAATCCGATATTGATTATGAGAGAATTTTAAATTGGGAGAAATTGTCCTCAGAAGGAAGATTTTAAAGACGTTTCTGTTTCATATTGTAGGAAATTAGATTTCACCGCCCGGCTTGCCATGTCTCTGTTCTTTTTTGTGTGGCTACACTTTGCCTTTTCAGTGAATTGTAACATTTAATCCGAGTTTCACAGTGTCTCTGTGCCAAAACCCCACGAGCAAGGCATTCTCTATCCATCACCTGCACTCTGTAGTTTTTCTCTTTTTTTTCATGAATAGACGTTAGCAGTGTCTGCATTATTCCCTGTATTTAAAAAAAAAAAGAAAAAGTCAAATTGTTTAACTGTGACTTTTTACTCTGTGTGGGTGTTTCCATGGCAATTGTTGACTTACTTACATACATACATATATACTTTGCTACAACTGGCTATGTTCACCTCCACTGACAGCATGTGCTTGTCACATTTCCCGTTATAAATGACATGTGTCACCAGAGAGATAATGGATGCAATAAAACGAGTAAGAATCACCCCATCCTCCAAAGTCATATTTCATCCATTGAGCAGGTCCATATCGTGCAGTCTTTAACCAAGTATCCTGATTGTTTATCTGATCGGAGAGGACCTCCCTATCTCAGAAACACGGATGTGTTGGAGGGTAAAGCAGTGCAATGTGGAGATATGGGAACAGGCAACAAGAGGAGAATAATGAGCTTCCAAAGCCTGACGCCTGAGTTTTGTACTTCCTAACGATTCTAGTTCCAGATCAAAGGAGAGAGGCCCACTTGAAGCTAACTTTCATTTCCTGCTCTAGAACGGTGCAAATCTCATCTTGTAAAATATAATTACAAGTATCACACTCTGCTCTGATCTCTTCCTACACGTTCTCTGTACATTAAAATGCAGCCGCAAACTGCATGTGACATTATGTCCAACCGAGGAGATAATGTACTCTTCAGGTTTAGGGCTATAGATAAAGAAGTCTGCATTAGAGAGACTATAATAGGGAGACTAAAAAGTGTCACATTGCAGAATTGGCAAGTTCAGCAGTGCCATTTCATTTTAAGAATACACATTCTGCGCAGCTCTGTTCATATGTTTAACACAATAAAAGTGAAGTGTTTAGTCTCTTTATGTATAGTGGCTGTCTCACTTATGTAACACATTATACTGGGAATAGCTTTGGTGAGTTGCTTTCACTTTGTAGACTGCTGCAACACATTTGACATGAAGGTACGAGTCTCATTGTAGCCGAGTTCACAGTGTTGTGATGAGAACTGGAAGCAGAGGAAATGATTTCCTTTCCCTTGTTGCTCTCCCTTCATTGTTGATCTTTGATCTTGCTGCAGACAAGTCTAAAAAAAAAACATGTACTTATCTCAATCACAGCTCTGTCTTATAGTGCCATAATATTTTTTGTGTAAAAGGCAAAGTATGTGACACTGCAGCAAATCTGCCAATAAGAGAAAAAGTGATGCACTAAAGGTTGTTTCCACCACAATTGAAAAGAAACAAGAGGTGTTTCTTGAGGGAAGTAATCGTCACTTCATCTGTAGCCGCCGGCATTTCTGACAAGACGTGTCTCGCTGTGGCACAAGCAGCATTTTGGGCTGGGTATGGACATAAATTGCATTTTTATGCTCTTCTGTTGAAAGGTGTGGTCAGACACTAAAATGCTATTTCAGGAAATCTTACTCTGCTACATTTACTGCTTACTTGGGATTTCTCTCCAGTTCCCCCCTCTTAATATTACTCCCACACGACAACCTCCGTGCAACACTCTCCTATCTGCAAGTTCATTATCATCAATAAGCCGAGTAAATTCTATCTTTCACCATGGTATCATGTTTCAACTACAGCACCTTTTCTCTTTTTTTTTTGCATTGTAAACCAATTTATTTCCCTCCTCCTCTATTGCAGATAATATTAAACAATGCCCTAAGAGTAGAGGCTGTCTGAAAAGGAATGATTTATTACAAAGAGGGAAGTCTGTGCGTTGGTTTGCACAGCTCTGCAGTGTAAAATAACCTCATTTATATTCTATATTGCTCAGGCTGCCTCACTTAATATTCCTATCAGCACTCTTATGCCATGTCGTCTGTTGGCTTTGCCTGCAATAAAGCTGCTGCCTTTGAAAAGTGTACAAACAATATTAAACACATTTCATCAGATTAGTGCAGTGCAGTCGAAACACCTTTAATACAAAGCAGCGAGGTCAAGTGAGCCACGGTGTTCGCAGTGTAACAGATCTGCATCATTTAAAGTCATTTCTGTAACAGCGTCGACTTCAAAAAAATCTCTGTAAATACGCCGATCTCAGTCATTTTGTGCCCGCAAAAGAATGTCTAGATGCTCAAGATCTACATTAATGTAAATGAATACTGTGCTCTCATGGCATTAAGAACATAGTCTCATTCACTGCTCAGTCACTCATCAGAAACCATAATTGGTTTTGAGACAGGAATGCCAAGAATTTACTGATTATTTACTCAATGAACACATATTTCTTTTCCTTTTTTATAGTCTGGCTTGATTGAATATCCTTTCGGAAGCAATTTTGAAGACAAAACCCTGCAGCTCTGGGAAAACATGTTAGTATTTTTTTTAGATTTTCTTACCGTTACTTGACATTTTTGAATAAACAATTCAAGAATTTGTAAATCTTTATAGCTTTATAAGACAGCTAAATTAAAATACTTTAAGCTAGTGCCAGTTTCACAAATGCTACAACTCAATAAATTGAATATAAAGCAATAAATGTTCTGTGCCTCCACCCCCTTTAAAAAAAAAAAATTGTATTATGGGTGTCATATATACAATTTTATGGAGTCCATTGACATTTTTTATTGATATTATGTGCAGAAACAGGTCCAATGTTACAAGCCAATGCCCTATGTTATATAAAACTGTCACGCCATGTTAAGCTACTAAGTAATGAATAAACAACACGTTGCATCCCAACATGCACCAAATCTTTTATCATGTTATATCTATTAAATACCATGGTCTGATTTTTCAGCCAACAAACAACCAAGTAATATAATCTCTGCTCTTTTCCCCTCGTCATCATCAGCTCAAGTCGTCTTCACACCCAACAGTCTGCTAGACTGGGTACAATTTGGCACTCGGTTCAACTGGCGGTTGCAACATACAGCTGGTCCGAGTTTGCTTTCACACCGCACTTTAGCGAAGCGAACCAAACCGTTTGAATAGCGGCGCTGCATCGAGATTTACTGAAGGAGAAGACGAGACAACAATGAACAAGAAAACTCGCTCAACTGTTGGTTAATGAAGGACAACTTCTGTTTCCTCCACATAAGAGCAAAACATGGAGCTGCATCGTTTTATGTGAACATACGACACGGATATACGCTGCAACAATGCACTCAGACATTTCTCCCGGCTATCGTTCTATGGGCGTCTGTTCTGGTTGCGGTGTACCCACAATGCCCTTCGTTGTAGTCCACTTCCTGCATATGTTTTAGGTGGACCAGAGTTTGCTTCTTTGGTACGGATCAGTGTCCGGTTGTGCATTCACACCTCCCCAAACAAACCGGACTTTCCGAGCAAACGAACTAGGATAGCAAGTTAGAAGGGCTGGTGTGAATAGGACTTTAGTCACATTGGACTAATTGCTCTTTATGAACTGCAAATCACTCATCACTTTTTCGTCTTCTACACCAAATACGATCATGACCGGCTAAATGAATTTACTTTTCATTTTAAACATACTTGAAATTTGAAAATGGTGCGAGTTCTTTGTTCTTTATACATGTTCCAGCTGAGATATTGGGAACAGATTGGTACAGAAGTATAGTTTTGAGGAAATAGTGCTGAGAATACTTTCTTGTTGAGTGAAACAACGAGTCACTCTTTTTTTCATGCCAGACGTGCTTATTGCGGCACAAAACTGGCTCTGAGGAAACAATCAGCACCACTTTTAATTTAATGAAGCAGAACAAAGAAGTGTGTACACTGTAGAGGTACATTTTCACAAATTTAAAGCAACCTTGGTTTGCGTGTTTATACCGAACATGTGGACTTGACAAAAGCCATTGTGGTAATGTGCATTAAATGGCGTCATTCTTGCATCAGCTGGAGTAACATTATTGCTTTGCAGTAGTGGGGGAGTGGAGCGGTAATGCTATTCCCATTGTTTTGGTCACAAAATAACACAGTTATTCAGTCATTTTTTTCTGCAAGAGAATAAGTAACAGTCAAAATTCTGTAATATTATATTATAATATTGCACTCCAATTTCACTACATGAAACTTGCCCGACTGTTAAATAACATTAAATGTCGTCTGAAGGATCCTTTGTCGACCCGCGTGCCAGGTGAAGTTTCCTGGGAATGCGAGAGGCAGCTGTGACCAATCAGCAGAACAATGTCACACCTTGAGGCAGCACAAGAGACTTTTATTCATCTACACAATTTACACAAGCCACTCAAGAAAAGAAGAAAAAAAAAAGCAGCTATTAAAAAATAGTCAATTCTCCGTTCCTGCCCTCTTCAGAATGTGTTCAACGAGCAAAAACCAAGCGCGTGATTTTTGTTCAAGCCTTTTTGGTCGAGACCTCTTAGAAGAGGAAACAAAGAGGCAATACAGTAACCATTTTGCTCCCTTTCTTCCCTCTCACTCCTTCCACAACACTTCTCGGAGTGGGCTCACAGTTAGCATCATAATAAAGCCTTTTAATTGACATAAATAAGGATATGAGGAGAAAAGCAAGTGTCCAAGGGAAAGGTTTTGTGTTCTCCTGGACCTGAAGCAGTGAATGGGCTCTGCTATCACACATGAACACAAGGCTGATGAGTAGGGGCCCTTTGCTAATTGGCAGTGTTTGTCTGCTGGTGGCCATGTTCCTTTAAGGACCCAGCAGCATCCCATCGGTATTCAGGGAAATGCTTTGTGCTCTCAGTAGTGATGCCACACTATAAGGGAGAAGGACGCAAGACTCATTTCCATTTATTAACAAGTGTGCCTTTCTCACAGCAGTGAGTAGAAGACAACTCCTCCTCCCAGGAACACACCTTTCCCTCTATAGATCGCTCTGGGAATATTATTATATTATTTAACGAAACTAAATGGTTGAACTGGAGCAAACAAAACTGGGACTATGTTTGTAACTCAACACTGAAGGGTTTCAGTGCAATAAAACAGGACTTTTATCTGTAATTGGACATTTTCAGGTACCATAGATAAAGCATTCTGAAGCTTTTGAGCCATAATTAAAGTTTCACAGAAGAGCAAAGTCATCAGACTGCAGTTATTGTATTACAGGCATCATCTCATTAGTTTAATCTGCCTTTTCGAAAAATCAAAACAGGCTGCTACATACAATACATAGAAAAGGGAAAAGGATAGATTCAGAGAGGCTGAATGTAGAGTGGGCTAATATCTCAAATTTAAGGCCAAAAATGACGAAAGGGAAACTTTCTGAAGGTGAATGGCTGGTTCCTTTATAAAAGTCCAAGAAAAGTCTAAAGAATGTCTCTCATGGTCTACCAAACTTTTACAGAAATCACATAAAATGGACCAACTCTAACACATACAGATGGTTGACAAACCAGCAGGGGTAGAAGAAGGAATGACTGGAGTGACAAAGAAAGGGCTCTGAGGGAGTTTTGGAAATCACATGAATCAAAAAGTATGACTTTTGTCAGACCTTGACCCTGAACTTCACTTTTAAATTCCAAATAAGCACAAATCATGCCTGCTGTAAAGGTCCAGAGATTTAAAAAATGTAAGCAATATAATAATGAATATTTGTGCATCTTTTTATAAAACTCTTTTTTGTTTTATTGACTAAAGGAAACACATATTTGGTTTTAAGTTAAGAGAATCTTTATAAGCTTTAAATCTCATTAATAACATAATGTCATGCCAAGACTCAGCTCTGGTGTTTTTGTGTCACTGATATTAATTTTAAAGCCTTATTTGCCCACTTTGTGTGGCTTTGAAAATAATATCCTGTTCTGTTTCAAAAATTATGATTGGATGGTTTCAAAATACTAATTAAATACTAAAATATCTTGAATCAGTGTGGAAGCATAAGAATATGATGTGTAGGAGCTACATTAACTTCTACCTATTCTGCTAGCATGTGCTAACGATGCTAATTGTTATTATACATCATTAGAATGTGCTAATTTTGTTGTTTGAGTTAGCAGGTGCCTGTAGAATTATCAAACTGCCCAAGTTAGAGCCCGGTATGAGATCCTTGAGTGTGCTTGTCTGCAAAAATAAAGGCACTTTAATGTCCGGAATTCAAATTAAAGAAACGACAAGGTTTTTCAACATTGGCCATGGGATTTCAGAACTTAAAGTTCACTGTGGAAGCAGTATCCATTGTGACCTTAATATTGCTATTAATGTGCATATTTTGAAAGTGTACTTTATATTTGAACTTATCTCCATAAAGGTCAAGTCTTTTGTGAAAATTAAGAGGGAGGTAGAGGAAAAACTGCCGTCTCTGATGGAATCCAGTGAGTAAATGCTGGCGGTTATTCAGTTTAATGTGTTTTGTATTTTCACAGAAATAGCTTCAGGCATGGGCCATTTTTCCTGTCCCCTTCAGACTTCAGAGTCCCTCACCACAGAGCTGATGGCTTCAGTTGTGTCACACACAAATCCTAGATTCACAGCTAATTTTTGAGTCCACAGATATTTTTTTTTTCTACAGTGGGCTTCCTGGACTTTGGATGTCAATTGACCACCGGCATTTAAAGGTCCCATATTATACCCTATTAACCCAAGTTAAACTAGGTCCTGGTGCCCTAATGAACATGTCTGTGTCATGCTTTAGTCAAAATATCATAAGGATGAAGCACAACAGCAGTTCAATAACTCTGCCAAAACAGCCTTTTTCAAAACGCTCGGTTTTGTGCCTGGTCATATACATGTGAATGAGACCCAGGTAAACACACATCCACTGCTTCCAGGGGAGTGTAGCCACTTATCACCTATTGTCATGCACCGTCGTCACAACCCCCGCTCCATATACCCAATAGTAATGTCCGTTTACCCGTTGTTACTGAGTTTCACCGTAATGCATAGTGAGTGACCACGATTTTGGCTTCTCGCGATCATAAAAACATTCAAATCGAAGAAAAACGTTTAATGTGCCGCGCGGCGTGTATGTAAATTTCCATGCTAGAAAAAGACCCTGAACGCACCAGTGTTAATGCGGCTGAAAGTGAGGATGTGTGGATCAACAACACGAGGAGAGAAGGTGGAAACACAACAGAAAGGAAGCCTTTGGTTGAGAAGAAATGTAGGACAACATCTACATCTTTCTGCAGTGCTTTCAAACGCATGCTCCTCATATCACCGATCCCTGAGTCTTGTTTTTTCACATTTTGGGGACTGGTATGGCCCCCCGAGTCCCAAATATAAGTACTAAAAGATTAAAAAGTTGATTTTGCACAATAGGGGACCTTTAATAAATAAACTCTATCTCTCCCTGTGTCAAACTGAAATCGTACCTGCTGTGACTCATGTAAAACTGATTGTAACATTCACTTAAATATCCAAGAATATATTGTGCACTTTCTTGCAGCAATTGAATGATGAATACATTGCCTGTGTGACCTGTTGTAACGGTTTTCCCAGACATTTAGTCAACAAAATAACAATGAAGCATGACAATTGATAATTGCTTGATATCTTGTGTTGGACATCAGCCCTATAGTTATTAGCTATTTGATGATGAGATGATCTAATATTATATACTAAGTATCCTATATGTGTGTCCCTATAGACTGGATATTTCAGGGGTTCTCAAACCTTGTGGGGCTGGGAACCTCTTACAGGGGAGAACATTTCAAGGATCCACCTCAAAATACACAATCAAGCACATTAGAGTGATATAGCTTTGCATCATGTACAACATTCATCTCGCTGCTAGGTTGCCCAAACAAATATGCGTGCGCTTACAGTGTCTTCAACTTCACAAAATCAACTGTAGTCACAGCTGTCTTCAAAACAGCATACTGATCTGGCTCCATGCGTTTCAGCTCGTCAACACTGCCACACCATCCATACAAACGGCCACACAATTTGTCCATGCAGCTCAGTCTTACTTTGGATCAGGAAAGCATCCAGAAATACTTACAATTTCCTCATCCGTTGTCCTGCCAGATATGGCATAATCTTATAACGTATTGCTTATAATTATGCAAATCTCTACTCTGTGGGTCACTGATCCCCAGGGGTCCTCAAATATAGAGCTAGTTTGTCTTTTTTTTACTGGGTTGTGACACTGGTTATATAAAGTAAAGCTTCTTAATAACCTCCTCAGTGTGTTTCAGATAAACTGAAATAAAGCTGAACTGACCCACATACAAATTTATGTGTGTATATTTACATTTTGGCATGTAGCTGGAATAAGAAAGGGGAACAATCATTCAGCAACACGGCTCTCTCCGTTCACCTCTGAACCACCAGCTCAACGCTCTGTCATGTAGTATGGGAGCTGTCAACTTTGACACCCTGGACTAGTTGGGTTTCAGGGATGGATGGTGCAGCCTCTTCATTTAACCTAGTGTTTTACTTTACAGCCATCATGTTAGGTTAAAGCTGGGGAGCAGCCCGGGTTGGATCTGTCCAACAGATGCTGCTGAAACGCTGCTCATTCCAACAGATGCTGCTCTAATTCAACATTCAGCAGCATTTGTTTGCCGTGGTTTGGGTATTGACATTGACATGCGTTGGGTTGATGGATGGACTTTCACAGCATACTTTGTCGAACTACAACCATGTGGAAACTATGTAAACTAAGTGATTCAGATGTGATTGAGGCTTTAATAAACACATCAGTCCTAGGACACCGAGTACAGGTGAATTATTTAGATTAGGCACATTTTTCACAAGACTGTTTCAGAGATCCATTTCAGAGAGGCAACAACATCATGTAGCGTTTCTTTGTTACATTTCTCTTAGGAAGAGTCCATGGAAAATACTGAATTAAATACTTTGAAAAGGATTGTGGGTTATTACTTCAGGACTATTGCTTTTGATTTAAGTTTTCCGAATCATTAAGTAGAAGCTTTGCTCCTTCTGTTTTTTCCTCTTTTTTTTTCGTTTCAACCATAATCCAGGTTTTGTTTTGTCATTACTTCAAAAATTAAAGTATTTAATTAACAGCACTCCAATTTTGTTGTAAACAAGGCAAAGCAGCATCAACACATTTAAGTACAAATGTTGTGGCTGTTGTTGCAACATCTGGGGAGTGCTTGTATGTTAAAGAACTGAAGGCTGCACAGAAACGTGTGCTGAAAATGATGTCTTCCTTGTGTTTAAACCCAATTCAAAAGAACAAAACAAGTCTCACAGGTTAACAATTTGAAAATCCCCCGATACTGAGGTTTTCTCTTAATTTCCATTTGCTGTGATGATGACATCCATTACTCATAATGACATGTAAAAAAAAACAAAAAACACAGCATGCATTTGTGGTTGCACGTGTTCACAAATGCCCACACGTAGAAAAGGAGATGAATCAAATAGCGTGAACATCCTTTGAAGGTATCAAAGGCAGAATCTAAGCAAATTAAGGCATTGCTGGATGAGTGTGGATGACACATCCCTAGTCTCTCTGAAACATATTTTGATGCATAGTTGTGATCACAGCCTTAATGTTGTCTTATAAACAGGAAACGGGTTGTATTTGAACCCATCAGCAATAATTGCCTACATGTGACAGAAGGCACTCATCACAACTACCCTGTGATCATTCTTTTTTGTGTCAACTGCAAAATCCCGCTGAGAACAATCACTGCTGATAAATCGAGACCATGCAGACAATGGTATCTGGGGCTCAAAGGAGATGATGTCTTTAAAACATTGTTTTAAATGTTTTAATATGCATAATGCATAAAACCTCTCTCGCAATTCATGGCTATAGGACTATGTGTTCTCGGTATAAAGGCAACCAGGTGATACTGTGTAAGTGATTTTGCACTGATGTCATAACAATAAGGAAAACAGAGAAAAAGATGAAGGAAAGATAATGAGAAATGTGATATCTGTGGAGTGCGACTGGGATCACTCCTCGTGTTGTATTTGATTTGCTTTGCCTCTTCCATTGTGGCTGGGTTCTGAGAAGGTTTTGGCTTTGCTGGATAGAAAAGGGAAAATGAGAGCAAGAACTCAAACATCCTCGGGGTAGATGTTGATTTGAAGCAAGTAGAAGCCCCTTTGATGTGCGGAAATAAAACCAACCACTTCACAGCTTTGATGGGAGAATGTCAGGAAACGGCAGTCTAATTGGTGTTGTAATCTCGAAGGAAATGAGGACAAAGGGAAAGATGAGGCTACGTAGCCTGTGTTCTCTGATTGGACAGATGATGGGGTTAAAGTACACATGAGCTTGATACCAAACACTTAGCATCACATTTTCACTGCCACACAGGAGAGGCTGCAGATATCCAGACAAACTTGGTACATTTCCATACACGGTTAAGTTGAGCTGCAGTTGTATCTGTTTAATTGGACAACTGTCCTTGTCCCCGTACAAGCTGTAGCAGGGAATCGATTTATTGAATGAAGGGTGTCCGCCTCTGCTATGCCGGTTGGCAATATGCCCCACTTTCAGCTTGTTCCTATTCGGTGGTTTCCGGTTTAGCTGGTGGCTAGTTGTTAGCATGCTTCCCACTATCCATTAACTCTAAAATATTCAACTCTTTGAACTGACATAGGCATATAAACTTCATCTCCTGATCTGAATTTCACCATGTTTTTTTTTTGTTTTTTTCTTGCCGTTGTCGTGGTCTTCTGTGTACTGGCTTCTTAAAATATTTATGGATCAAAGCCCAGGGGCAGAAACTGTGGAGCATGCACAGAGCGCCCCGACCAGTTTGAGTCAACCGTATATATGCGACTCCCAATCACATTATCTGGTTGATTTAGTCTGACTGAAATTGTTATGAATTCAGTATCTCAAACTCAGACTAACATTTTAGCATGAGTTTTAACAACAACGTCTTCTTAAATGTAAATGTCATGTAAACGTACTAAATGAGAGGATGAGTAACATAGTGAATCAAGCATTAATTATCAGATGGAATCTAATAATTATCATTAGCATCAACAACATGATACTAATTATGTCTGATACTGCTGTCAGGCCATGAAAAGGATCACAGTGTATATTTCAATATACTATTATGCTATGTTAAAAAGTCACATTTTCAAGAATAATCAGTTTTGAATGTACTAACCCACATAAATATTGGGATGTTTGAAGAACGTCTTTCAAACCTGCCCAGCAACTTAATAATGCAACAGAGGCAGTACACCCATAACGGCTTAAAAGCAAGGACAGAAAATGTCATTAACTATTTCCCTGGTCACAAAAACAGACAGCACAGTAATAAAGTCCAGCTTGTCCAGTTTTATTGGTATCATCTGCACTGCTGGAAAATGTTCCAGACCAATCTGAAAGTGCCCTGTTATGTAATTCACCCATAATCCCACATCTGCACTAGATATTGAAGCTACGGTATCCAAATTACACTCACTGCAAAACATTAAAACATGGTTGATGGCCTCTGAAAATATTTTGCGAATGCATGCGAGTCCATGATGTTAAAAGTACGACCAGCTTCTTGGGTCAGTGGTTCAAACTGAACCCGAGCACCTTTTTTACAGGGCCTCCCGTCATGGCCCTGGACTAATTCCTTGCAGGTATTTTTTTGCAACCAGCACTTTTGTTTTTACTGTGCAGCATTTACTATTGAATAAGTCATCCATGCAACGGTTGATGCCGCAGTGATTTCCAGTTTAATAAACAGCAGTTTGCAGTAACAGTGCCCCTAAGTCACTATACAGTGAGAGCAAACAGGATGAGATTGAAGAGCTGACTCACAGTGACGAAAAAAAAAGGCTTTACAATTTTTTCTCACTCTGCAGCAACAGAGAAATCTATTGTAATTAAATGAAACCAATAAAAACATTGATAGTACATTAATGAAATAAGCCATGTTATGATAGAAGCCTCAGAGTCTCGGAGAAAGCTTGTAATTGAGAAGCAGTTGTGCTTTCCCAAGCTCCATTAAAATTTCATCAACCTTGCACATTTCCATGAATGGCATTATTCAAATTATGCTAAATCACATCAGCTTGCCTACTTGGCAATGCAACATTGCCCATTACAATGAGGCAAGATTCCCAAAGTCCTCGTCCCACAGAAAGGGTCTGCATGTGATTTAACAACATGCTTCATATTCCAAACAGATGCTGAAAAGCTACTGAGTGTTGGCCCTTGGCCTCGGACTATCCGGAACACTGAGGAATAAGAATACTGTCACCGGCACATTTTAGATGACTTGGGGAGACATCAATAATTCTGTGGAAAATATTCATTACATCCATCATGAAGACATTGCCGACTCAATGGGAGAGTGTTGCCATGTCAATATCTGACAAGATTCCTGCGCTGCATTTATCACAAGTGAATGAATGAATGACAGTAATGGTATAGTGTATAAGTGTATGTGAAAACAAATGCAGGTATATGCAGGAGCTACAGTACAATCCTCTTATTATTTCATACACGGCGTATTATTTGACTCAAAAACAGTAGCACATTGTTCACACTGTCATCTCGTTCCTGCACAAACTCGTACAAGCAAAGTCCAGCACAGCTTGACACTGATTTGTTATTGCATGTAACTCAGTTTGCAGTGATATATTCGTCAGGAGGTGGGGACACCTATCCCCCTGCCCATAATAAGTCATCTGCTAACACACTGTGAGTGTTGCCTTTCTTAATCCAGGCCATGGGAACATCATTATGATTATAGCGGTGATTTTGTGATACCTTGCTGTTAATAATACATGATAAATAGTAGGATGAATGGAACAAAGCAGTGTGTAATATTAGGTGACCCTGCGTTATTAGCAGTGAGAGGAACCATTAGTGGGTTGCCTTAACCTATCTTAATGAGGTCTCCCTGCTCTGGGAGTGCAAGGGACGACTGGTGCATATAATAAAGCTGGAGCAGGAGTTGGCATCGGTGTGTGGTTGTTATGTTTCAGCTGCTTACTGTGTGTTTCTGTGTGGTCATATAATTGTGTCACCCATTAAATATTACTGTTTCTTAATGATGTATGAGTAATATTTGTATGATGGAAGAATTGTGTCATTTTTGTTCAGGTTTGTGCACTAAAGAAGTGAGCTGACCCCCCCACTTATCATGATTTTCACCTTTTTAATGGCATTAGCAATAGTGACTTTAAAGGTCCCATATACCCTATTTCTCCTAGTTAACCTAGTTCCCTGGTGTCCTAATGAACATGTCTGTGACATGCTTTGGTCAAAATACCATTAAAATGAAGCACCACAGCAGTTCAATCACTCTGCCAAAACAGCCCTGTTCAGAACGCTCTGTTTAGTAGTATCTCTTTAAAAAAAAGTAAAACGAAACTTGAAGGACAGGAAATGACATCAGCCACAGAGGCTACTCGGAGCTAACCACAGTTAGCATTTGGAAAAGTGATCATTTGCAGGCTCTATCAGGCACATTGCTGTCATATATTACATGTATCAACTGGACAGATAAATCCTCTGAGGCTGGAAGTTTGTGTAGGACTCTGTGCTGCACTGTGGAGCCAAGAATAGAACCGTTTGCGGATTTCCGGTTTTCGGATTGCCGTTGCCCTCGCCAGCACTCTCGCGGGTTGAATTCAAGTCACTACATTTACAATTTAAATGTTTAAACTGAATTACAAATGGAACCAAATAAGAAAATAAAATGAAAAACCTAGTACAGGCAGAGATTCATTGTCGATTATCCATTATCCATCCATCCATCATCTACCGCTTCATCCTCCACTAGAGGGTCGCAGTACTGTGTACTGTGTACAGTGTACTGTGGGAGGAAGCCGGAGAACCCGGAGAAAGCCCATGCACACACGGTTAGAACATGCAAACTCCTTGCAGTAAGGCCCTTGTTCCGAAGTTGTTCCAAACAGGGCTCGAACCCAGGAACCAGGGTCTTCTTGCTGCAAAGGCAAGAGCGCTAACCACTAAACCAACCGTGGGCCCCCTAGAGTATAAATAATAAAAAGATGTTGAGTGCATCTCCTCGGGTACAAATGCAGCAAAATAAGTGTATCTGTTAGCTGAAGACCAGAATGTGACCCACTGTAGCGGTTCCACCTGTTCTTTGGGTAGTTGTTTTGTTAGAAGGAGATGCTGCGATATTGTTATGTCGCCTTCTCTTATTTACACCAACCCTAACATATTGCTACACTTGTGTGTGATTTACGACAACATGCAGACACTTTGGAATCTAGCGGATTCTAGAGAGGGTTGCTTCTGTGTAAAATTGCAATATCTTGATTAAAAAGCATACACTTCCTGATGACTGCAACTAGCAATTTCAATTTCAGTTATTTTAAGTCAAGATGTCCATTATTGACACAAAATTGTTTTTCAAACAAAAAATTACTTCTAGTACTGACTTGAGGTGTTTTGAAGGGGTGGAGTGAGTAAAATGAATGTTGGCCCTGTTCAATAAATATATGTTTATATTGAATATATAATCTCAACAAATTACATACAGTACAATAGAGGTAAATATTTGCATTGAAAGATTACATTACTATTTTAAGGCAATTTACCTTTTACTATTATCAGTCAATACTTATTCTTTTGAGTCTTCCAACTGCCTTGTCGGAGATTTAGGGTTCGATACAGCACTGGGTCAATACTGGTGCACAGCAGCCACCTATTAAATCCATGAGTGAGCACAAAGCCAAGTGTTAAGTAAACTGTAGTAAGCAAGTTAATCACTATAATTATCATATAGGTCATCCAAATATGATCACATCTTTAACAGAAGCAGCGTTTCAGCTTTCACTTTTGATCTGATAATTCAAATGTTGCAATGTCCCTGACCACCACCCACAACTTAAAACAAATCTTGTAGCCTTAAAACAGGATACAGGCTACGTGACATGGTGTTTTAAATATACAGCGCCATAAAGCTAATTATGTGAGTCAAATTAATTAGTGTAGCTGCTTGTTAAAGCCCTCTGTAAATGAAAGGGGGTGGGGGGTTGGAAGGACTTTTAGCATGCAATGGAGTGAAAACAGAGCTGAACCCATTTTCAGCCACAGACCAAGTTCTTGACCCACTGGTTGATATGATAGATGTCTGGCAGAGTTTGCAGCAGATGAATTATGGGGATTTGTGTGTATAAGCACTTGTGTGTAGGTGCTGACACACAGTGTTGTATGTGTGTGTGTGATTAATTGTGTGCCTAGAATGTGATGAACCCGTTTGCCGTCTTTATCCCCCATTAGCAATGCACGCCACAGATGTTCATTTATTGTCACTTTAAAAGACACATTTTAATTTGTGAAACTGGAAATTTACTGCAGTCTGCAGTCAGTAAAAAAAACAAAAAAACAGTCTAAATAAAAAGACACAGCTGTGACAAGTTTGCAAGGTGACATGTTGAAGTATTATTGCTATTGTTTTGAGGTATTGTTTTCTGGCAGACACTTCCATTTCTTCTTGTGGGCGTCAGGTGATTGACAGTAAATACAGCATAAAATAATGTGCCCACTGAGATGAAAACATAAAATTCAGCCACAAGGAAAACACAACAAAACAAACACTTAAAAAAAGACAGACATTTAACCAATTAAAGGCATCATATTTACCATGATAATGGATCTTGTCTGGGCATTTTTAAGTCAGCAGTAGTGTGTTATGATACGATATAAGAATATAGAGTATGGAATAAAGGAATGCATTCTTTGCAGATAAAAAGCTTGGATTGATCTGAATCAGTTTACAAAAACACCGCCTGAATGCCATATTTCACCAAAGTCGATCTCTTTGACTGCAGAGGAATGACCTTAACAATGATGACCAACATGTGGACTGTGAGACGGACGTGATTCTTAAGGGATAATCTGAATCAAAGAAGAGGAGAAGGCAGGAACATTACTTGTCACTCATGTGACAGAGCCTCATTATACTCACACATCACCGAACCAGAGGCTCAAGTGTTTATTACACTGGGCTTCAGGGAGAGATCGATAAAAAATGACAGCCGTTAGCTCCATTCCTACGAAGAGTGAAGTTGACATGAACACACTGGACGCTCCAACCACTGGTCCACCTTTACTTATTGTGTTCAGCTGTCCAGGGTGTGATTCTATCATGTCGGATTTGTTATCTGGCGACGCTACGGCTTCTGCCAATTTCACTGTGTTGTCAAAGGGAGGGTACACAACAAGAGAACATTCAGAGCCACTGAAAGAAAGATCTAACACGTGTGCATATTGTTTGTTTATGGTGGTGCAGTCTCCACTCCTATTGTGTTCCTGACAGATGAACAGAGAAGAGATACATAATGTATACAAGCAGGGACAGAGACTCAACTAATGAAACTATCCGATTCAGAAACCTACAGTATAGTACACTACAGTCAATATTGTGACAATAAGCAAATAGCTTTAAGCGGGTAATATCAGTTGCCAACAGATCTAATGGTTGAAATTACAATTGTTGTCCCTCCTCATTCAGATTATTACATTTTGAAAGTCGAAGTAAGCTGTGATTTCCAGTTGGATAACGAAAAAGAACAACTGCACAAAGCAATACTTCCTAGTATATTCTCCTGTTCTGGGTCTGTGGGGAACCCAGAGCATAGCACAGCTGTTAAGTACTTTCAGCAGAGCTATTGTTCAGTGAAACAAAACAGCCCATTCAGCTTGGCTGGTTTCCAGAGCACTCCTATAGCAGCCAAATGTTTATCATTGTTTTGACACTGCATAGCATAGGTCAGCATGGGGTATGCCTATACATAGAGGTGTTGAATTGTGTGCAAGTGTGACAGAGAAATGGAGATTGTAAAGTGCATCAATGTTTAGAGGGGAAAAAAGTGCCACAGTATAACAGGGTTTTTTTTTTACCATATGGTCCCTGACCCTGACAATACATTTTTATTTGTTTTGTGCAGTTCCTCATGGGGATACAAAGGTGCAGTGGTGGCTCATTGATCATGCAGCAAAATTAGGACTTTAAAATTCTCAGGTGTCTTTGTGTTGTGGGTGCTCACAAAAACATATTTTTTTAATCAGGCTCCGTTTCTACAAAACCATTTCTCTGCAGTCTTTAACTTGCATTTGCCCTTGGAGCTTCCGCAAATGAGTTTGTCTTTGGCAAAACTGTGTAGGACAGAAATGAAAAGGTACTACATTATTTGTTTTGACTGCAGTCCGATAGCTGCTGCTGCACTAATTGTGCTTTCCCGCTCTCCTTACCCATTTAATCTCTTCATTCTGGCAGTGTGCACAGCCAGGACAGTTCTGCTTTATTCTAATTGCATACTTTCGATTAAAAAAGCTTGTTTTCCTTGATTACTTTGATGTTGAAATGGGAGCAGGGGAACAATTCACATTCATTCGGCAGTATGTTTTTCCCCTCCGCTCTTTTGTGCTAACAGCAGAATTCCTATTTATACATTGGCAGTGGAACTAAATTACTGCAAACATCCCTATGGGCCAGCCAAGCATAACAGATTGGGTGAGTCCTGTATTATGTCAGTGCCCCCTGCTGGCTGCCTGCAAAAATACACTATTGTTCAATCAGTGGAAGTAGAGAATCAGGAGCTTTACTGGTGTTGCTGGAATATTTCCTAAATGAATCCCTCATGACTGGGATTCCTCTGCCAGTGTACTACTACATGCTTGTACCAGGAATTAATCCAATTTACCTCCACATTTAAGCATTTAGACTTAACATTTTCTCAAAGAACGGACTGCCAAACCAGAGGACTCTCTTGCCAAATTCAATGCTACATTCACTTGCAAGCATGAAGTGCATTTTTGCAAGATTGAAGTGCCACACTGTAGTCTTCTGGTAGTTGTGAAAATATCATACAAACGGACAAATAAATCAGAGTGAATAAAATTATAAAATGTGGTTGAGGTATGAATCAGAGGGGAGGGGCTTGCATCGTTAAAGAGATGAGCAATTGAAAGAATATGTCCTCAGAGGAATATAATATTTCAAGGGAGGGCGTTGACTGAAGATGGGGTGAGGATTAGTTATCTGTAAATGTGACAAGGTATATTTGAGCTCAGGGCTCGACTGTCCATATAGTAGAAAACCAGATCAGCCATGTATCATTCATGCCCTTCATAGATGTTAAATCTCCAGCACATACAGGGGCAGGTTTGCAGCTAAAGGCATGGGGTTGACTGCCCTGCCGGGATGTGAGCGTCTCTCCCTAGAGTCCCACCACCACACACTGCCACAACACCAGCAATCATCAAGGGGCATTTGCTCTTTCCATATTTCTCTCCCTCTCTGTATCTCTTCTCACCACAGTTGTATTGTGAGTTGTACAAAATGCAACAAACGCAGCATCTCCCCACAGACAAATGGATACTGAGAGAGTCAAAAATCACGAGGAAGAAAGCTCCGAGAGCACTGAGTTGTAATTACTGGAGACAGATAGGATCGGCATTAAAAGAGCAGCAAACAGGTTATTCAATGTAATAAGATACAGCTCTCATATGAGCCCAGAATTGGCAAGTATTGACTTGGCACTATTAAAAAGAAAAGAAATGTCATAAAAGACGTAAAAAAAAATTAATTATCAGTAAAAGTATGAGAGTATTTGCAGCTTTCTTTGGAAAGCAAATGCCAACCACTGAAATGTCAAAAACTCCCGCCCTTTCATCAAATTCATGATGAAAAAAAAAGAGCGGCTTTTTACCGAGTGTATGACAGGATTTCAAATTGCTACAGAGCGTTTACAATTATTATCGTTATTGTTTTGTTTACTTGTTTGTTTCCAAAATCAAGGCAGCTCAGTCTAATTGAATGGGTCTATTGACGAGCACCTCCCATCATGTCAAAGCCTGTGCCAGCTGCACCTTTGGGATGAGGCTGTTTGTCTTCATTAACATCCATTGCTTTCTTCAGTGTTTTCATTTGCAAGGTCCCCTCCTGTATTTGTCAACCACAGCGAAAGGCCAGAGACAACAGAATCTGGGTCACGCTTTAATCGTTTTCATGCTATCTCTGCCATTCTCCGAGGTGTTTGTCCTCCATTAGCCGAAGAGAGACTTTCCCACACGGGGGGTTTCTCTGGCAGCTGGTACAGCCACAACACTGCCAGTCTTGAGAACGGAGGAGAATGAAGCTGCAAGTTTTGTTCCCAGACATTCCTCGGTTCCCACCTGCATATGACCGCAGCATAATGGCTTTTTTTTCTTGAAAACTGGCTGCAATGAGATCCAGATGAGGTGAGTTACAGTTTCCTCAGACAACAGAGAGTCAGGTGTCTTGTACAAACACACACACACACGCACATTCACTAGATGCTATTCGACTCACGCGCACGCTGTACATACACACATGGACACCTTCACAAAAGCAGCATTCGGTAACAATAATAAAAATGTCAGTGTTATATATTTAAAGAGCCAGTTCTATGAATAACATTAAACCCCTCAGACCTATTGGAAAACATGGTTTCAGTCTCATGAGATTTCAATATATCTATCCTTCTTTGATTGTAAACATGACAAATCTTTTCGAGGGATGCACAATACTATCAGCAGATATTGGCTTTAAAATGTGTTATCGGATATTGGCAAACATATGCCGATATTACTAATGAAAATAATAATAGGCTGAATAATCTGCTACTTGACTTCTATGCTAGTGCCCCCTACACATATTTATTTGGCACAATTAATATATTTTATATCCACATCTTCTGTGACATCTATCCATTTTCTACCACATTATCCTCCACATGAGGGTCGGGGGGGGGGGGCTGTGCCAATCCCAGCTGACATAGGGCGATAGTACTCCCTGGACAGCTCGCCAGTCTATCATAGGGCATCTTCTGTGACATGAGTATGAAAAATGTTATGTTAATTTCACTACAGAAGAGACTAAATAACCTCGGCAGTTGGGCAAAAGGAAAGATGTATACATCGGTATCACTTACCGTCAAAATGTCCAATATCATGCATCCCTAATCTTTTCTTCTACTTTATCGGCCTCTGTACTTTTATTTTCATAGCACAGTGAAGGAGATATAATATTAATAATTGAATAACAAGCAGTATAATGCTTTTCAAAATCAATATAACAGCTGAGTGTAAATCAATAATGTTAATGCACAAACATGTTTAAAAGACACAAACACATTCCTCTGTTTAATAACCAACTGTTTTCTGGTTTTTTTTGAGAATTATAAAACTACAATCAACTGGCTTCTTCAACCTTAACTCATAAACAAAACTTAATTTTTAATTAAATTGTCTGACATTGCTTCTTGAAAATTACCTTTATGTTTAATTATCGACTTTTTAAATCAGACCCAAGTTCGCGACCCGGTCGGAACGAGGACCTTTCTACATGAACTTTGCATGTTCTCCCCATGTGTGCATGGGTTTTCTCAGGGCTCTCTGGTTTCCTCCCACTGTCCAAAAACGCAACATGGGGATTAGATTAAGTGGACACTTTAAACTGACTATAGGTGTGTGTGAGAGGTTGGATGGACTGGTGAACTGTCCAGGGTGTACCCTGCCTATCACCCTATGTCAGCTGAGATTGGCACAGCACCCTCCCGTGACTGGTAGAAGATGGATTTTTTTAAATTATGACACCTTTTTGGCCATATTGCCCAGCCCAGTGGACAGTAGTCTTCTAAAATACTTCTCGTGCTCATATACCGTCATCAATTTCCAGTGCACCTATCCTGCACGACACAACAGCACTGATGCACAATCATCACATTATTGTGACCTCTAATTAAACTATGAAGAGTAACTTTGTGGAACTGTCTCCTTCACTTCATTTGCGCGTGTTGCCGACTACACAGAGAGAGAATTAAGGTACTGTCAGCAGTTTAATGAGCGACTCACCTATTGTTTCCAGAGCTTTTCTGTGGAGACGCATCCCCGTGCCTCGCGCTCAACAAAAATGAGTGTAGATACTGCTCTCAGTGTGTAAGTTGTAGTGATTAGCAGCTGTGATTTAAGCTCTTTTCTTAATTAACCTTGTTCTTTAATTCCCTCCCCCACTAATTTCCAGACAATGGAGACGCAGCACTGACTGCTGGGATCGAGCTTATTCTGACGGCAGGGTGATAGAGATATGGTGTATCTCACTGTGTGCACATTAAACAAGTCAATGAGATAGAAGGAGATAATCTTAAATCATCATTTGGTCATCATCTCTACCTTTCATATAGTTTAAATAGGTTTGGAGTATGGTCTTGGGTTATCTGTTTCTTTCCTGTAGAGCCGTTTTCACTGGCATAAGCTCTTTTTACATGACTGCAATTACAGTTTAGAGGAGAGTTTGTCAGTACAAAGCCGTCTTTTTGTTATCTCAAGGTGGGTCTGTTTAGTTAAAGCTCACAACTATTTTTTAAGACAAACGCAATCATTGATTTTCACTGAAGTATTTTAGTAATGTCTATTTGCTTAATATACGGTGGTTTCCAGTATTTTTCTCTAAACAAATGTCTGCTATAGCAGTTGGTCGAAAACAAGAAAAAAAAATATTTTTTGGGGTTTTTGCCGAGTGAATACCATGACCATGTAGTAGCTGTCAGTTCATGAGAGGAGCTCTGTGCTCAACAATTCTGAGCTAAATAGCTGGAGGCAGGGCATCAGAATCAGGTCAGTCTGTTTACTGATCAGCCCTGAGCCTCCAGAGAGCCACTGGGCTCACAGTGCTGTGCAGCCGAGTAGGGGAGTAGGTACCCACCGCCCTGGGCCAAACTGCACAGCATCATTTTCAAAATGTAATGACCATAAGTCAAGAAACTTGATATTTGTGGCTAAAACTTGCAATGCTACAAGTATTCATGATGTGCATGACATAGTAAGAGTGATCCTCATATATCTCTACTATGCTACTATGGTTTAAGGTATAACACATCCATCTGTCCATCCATCCAACCATCCGTCTGTCCATTCATTCATCCATCCATCATATACAGGCTCAGGTCGACTATAAAATATGCATGAAACCAAAAAACACAGGTTAATACAGAAGCGTAGAACAGGGGAGAAAAACTATAGCAGTTTACATGAGTAAAGTCAACCTCAGAGCATACAAAGCATCAAAAGCATCCACCTTAAGACTCAACACTTTGAAATGATCTTTTTATAGAGTTATGAAGGTACAAGGAATGGTTTTCAGTAAAAGGTCTATACCTGATCCAAAAACAAGGCCATGCAGTCCTGGGAGCCATGTTTGTGTCTCTTTTACTGTATGAGGACTGTTCCTTGATGTTATGTGATGTTAATAGGATATACGTCCAAACCATTATCAAAACATTCCTCTGTTTAACTGTTGAAGAATTATTATTTCACTTAACATTCTATTTTTTCCTCTCACACCTGCTGCTAATAAAAAAGCCTTTCTTTTTTTTTGCAAATTCTAATGCTGGGTATTGTGCTGAGGAGGCAGGACATATCAGGTCATCTCTCCAGAGTATGCTTAATATAGTATGTCTAATGGATCTTTTTATTGAGTAGCTGGATAATTTAAGTGAGTAGCTCAAATGTTATCTTGGTCTTAAATTTGACCTGTGCCACTCGTGGTAAATGATATTTCTTTCCGCTGGCATTTCTACCTGAAAACTATTTTCGGTCTTGTGCTTTGTGGACCAGAATTGAGTTAATGTTCACATTTCTGGGCAGCTAGAGGAGCCCATAGCTGTTGAACATAAACTTGAGCTTTCCTAACATTTTTTTTGTCCAAATTTCCCTCAAAGCAGCACCCATATGTAATATGTATTGTAACAGTATTTGGTTGCTATATCTGGCAATACTTGTACTATAACTAGTTTCTTATTTCTTATTCATTCATTCAATCCCAGATGAAAATCGGGGTACACCCAGGACAGGTTGCCAGCCAGAGTGTTCAATTAACCTTTACATCCAAACTTCACACAGACAGATCTGGATCGGGACATGAACCAGCAACCTACTAGCTGTGAGGCATCCTTAGCGCTATATTGTTTTGCTAAAGATCTGAAAAAGTGTGAACCTGAGTTTGAGTCTTCTCCACTGTGACCATTTGGCAGCCCATGTGGTACAGTTCTGTCCTATTTCACGAAGCTTACTTAAACAGGTTTAAGATGTCAAAGCTTTCACACCTGCTGTGTTGTATCAAGGATCTATGAACATGAGAGAATTCTCATTGTTTACATAACTGGAGCTGTGAGTCATGTTCAGGATAACAATTTTAAATTACACTTTAAATGAATTCACACTATAACAACCCTAACCAATAAAACTGTTTATATGAACTAATAGCCTCAAAGTATGGATATGAGTCTCTGCTTTGCAAGAAGGTGCTGATTATTCCTATTAGAATGGTGTTGTGTTTCAGGCACAGTAACAGCAGTGTCATCTGCCAATGCTATTTCATGCTCAGCTGGGTGTGAATCAATTTCATTCCAGGGAACAATTACTGAAGATTGCAGAATTTTTTCTTTTTTTTTCTTACCTTCCAATCATAACATTTGGATCAAATCACCATGCACTGCTCAACATACAGTGCTACAATGAAAACACATCAGCTGCTTGATGCTGTGATCATGTAAATCTATGGCATGCAAAAGAAAAGCAGCTGTTTTCGAAAAGACCGCGATTGATTCGGTCTCCTTCAATTCAAAACCACAGCAAAACGTCCTCATAGTTTCCTCTCTTCATTTCTCTGGGTCAGTTAATACCGCACACGACCTTGGTGAACTCTAACTCGGAGCGTTTACATTGTTGGGGCAGGGTTGTCAAACAAAGCGCGGGATGGATGGGAGATAAAGCCTCGCACATTACTCACATAAAGAATGTCGACCCTTCGGCGATGGACGTGGAGTCTAGTTGGGCCAACTCTGACAGTTATTTCTGGCCTCAGACTTGGAATGAGGCAGGCTGAAAGAAAGGGAGGAGAGGGGGAAGCTGCACGCGAGCCATGCTTCAACAGTTAAAAAGGCTGATCAGTTTGAGGTTGTGCAGCTTTCACTAACATGGAGGTGTCATTCAAACTCGGTTACCTCTAACTGGAGGAAGAGGTCTATCCATGGATCACTGGACAACAGAGACAGACTCCCTCCAATTAGACCTGCGGCTGCAATGTTTCCACTCCATCGTCCGCTGACTTCAAGTTAGATATGAATGGCTCCTGTTCAGTGTTAAGACCACAATAAATATATTTAAATTGGCAACACTTAAAGTATGCAGAAGTGATTGAATTTAGCATTTTAAGTAGTGGTAGTAATAATAATAATACAGCGAGACATATAGTGTCAAAATTTACAGCTGAGAGATAAAATGAAATGTTATTTTGAAGCCGAGCAGAATCCATTAATTGTAAGAGTACCTGCAGAAACATTTCTTAGCATCATGTCTCCCCCTTGGTCACGGAGAAACACCAGGGAGACAATGTGAACATGGCATAGACAGATTCCTTTCTTTCATGCTTTGTGAACTACTCATCCCTTTCCTGTCCATATCACACAGACACCTGACTGCTGCAATCATCAAGCCCTGATTTTCAACTCAGATTGACAAAAGAAGAGAGTTATTTCTGAAAGAGGCGCAAGATCATAAAAGCAGACATACTGAAGAAGAAGAAGAATTGGAGATTCTGTTTTTGCAAAATTGGGGATGTGCGATGTTGTATTGTATGGTACATCAACCTTCCACCCACACTTTGCAGATCTAAACATACACTACTCTTGTTGTTTGTCATGTTGCCACAGCAATATTTCTATTTATCCTGTGAGACAGCTATACAAATAGATGAAGTGCAACAGCATGACATTTTCTGTACTTCAATTACTTTGCGGGGCTGGGCCACGTGGGTTAAAAGCCAACAAACCATAACTTTCCCTGACATTTCCTCCCCCCACAGTGACCGTTGATGGATTCTCCCTGACAAAGCATTCATTATCGCGGAGAACAGAGAGTGCACTAAAATCTCTTCTCTTTTCTTCTCCCCTTCATCCTCTGCTTCCCTGTCCAAATCGAGATGAACTCAGCTGCAAAGGCAGAATGACTCCTCACACACTGTCTGTGGGGGGAAGAAAAAAAATGCTAAATCGCTGCAGGATATTCACTGGCAATCAAAAAGTATTGCCCTATTGCAGGGTAGCTGAAATGGTGAAGCGGGCAGAGGGGCATATCAAGTGGAAACAACTGTTCAATGCCAGCTCAGATTTGATCCTGCTACAATGAGAGAGGCCACTATGAAAATGAGCTATGATGGCATGCCACTGAAGATTAGCCTTTATCATTTATCTCAGAGTTCAATGCACAGAGGCTCAGTGGCACAAGATGCATCCTGGCAGTGCACCAGCCTCAGCCGCCTAAAGAGCCCTCTGACGAAATACAACTGTAAAATTTAGTGGTCATGTTAAGCAGTGAAACATATTATGTACACAAAATTCAAAGTCAGCTCTGGGTCAAAAACCTGTGCTGATTTTATATGCAAGTATTTTACAGTCAGGTATGCAATAGTGAGCAACTAGATGCCAGAGTTTAGTCTTCATCGCATCTGTCTTACATGGATGCAAATACTCAGACATGCACAAACACACATACACACTCATCGTATCCACCCACAGGCAAGAGCCCGATTGTCTTGTAGCATTAGCATTCCAACCCTGATAGAAGCAAACACAGGAATCAGGCTCACTTCAAGAGGTTCACATCACAGACATCCATTCAACATGGACAGGCTAATAAATAAAAGAGTAACCCTGTGGCAGTAACAAGCCTATAAAGTATAGCTATGTTTTACAAGTGAATGAGATGGAGGCTTCGAAAAGGTGGTTACTTCGCTACAGCCGAACACTTTACAAGGCTGGGAGGAGTGTGTGTGACTCTATCCAGCACTGCTCACTGTTGCAGATTGACTCAGATAAAAATCTCGAGAGCATATTCTGTACATGAGGGTGACGTCCATGTTTCTTAGATCAGAATTGCAGAGGAAATAAAGTATGGTTTTAAAAACCCATTAAAACATTCAAACTGAAGGATATACAGTATATCAAATGTGTGACATAAGCCCCATTTCATCCATTTCTAGGACATTGCTGCCCCAGTGCGTGTGTGTTTTTTGATAGCATGCCGGAGGTCAGGAATCAGAAGCGTGACGTGCAACACAACAACGTCAGGGTCCTGTCCCGCCTTTCCAGCTCTCCTTTTAACACAGAATTGGCTCACTAACTATACCGCTGCTGGAACAGAAGCAGGGCCTTGTATACAGAGCATGTGAGGTGAAGTAAAAGCACAACCTGAACAGGAAGTGTAAGATGGAACTGTAGTATACATTGTATGATTCTTTTTTTCTACTTTTTTGATGAGTGGATTCATCAAGTCAATAAAATGTCAACAAATATCAATTGTGATTCCCCAAAACTCAACCTGACAAATGTAAGTTACTTGTTATATTGGATTAAGAGAACAAAACCCAAAGATATTATGATTTCTATCATTGCAAATCTTTAATGTGACATGGTGTACAGTTGAATTTTTAAATTATGATTAATTTATGAGAGGGATGCTACCAAACAGGCTGGCCTCATGCTATTATCCCTTCAATACAAGTAAATACGAACATATATGTGATGTTGTGATGTCTTCTAACCGTGCACGCAGGGTAAGGGTGATCAAATAAAATAAACCAGAGACCTTCATAATACATTTTAAGAGAGAGAGGCTTCAAAGCAGAGCACTTGCTCTGTCTTTACAGAGGATGCATTTAAACAAAGTATTTACTGCTGGTCTCCTGCACTTTGGCATCCCTCAGAGCTCAGTGCACTACATGTGTACTTTTAAATGGAAAAAAAAAGCAGACCTGAAGCTTGGGGGTCACAGTATAATCATTTTTGCTGTAATTTATGTCAGCCTGGTGTTCAAGCTTATAGCTTAATATTAACATGTTTTGTTCTCTCTGTACACTATAATGCAGGCACAGCTTCATTGCCACACTCTGTACGAGTTGACACAGAAATTAAGTAAACCAGAGAAGTGAATAAGAATTGCTTTAAGGCTCCAGTCTGGCTGTCATGCCATATCCA
Organism: Microchirus variegatus; assembly: GCF_963457635.1. Taxonomy (NCBI): domain Eukaryota; kingdom Metazoa; phylum Chordata; class Actinopteri; order Pleuronectiformes; family Soleidae; genus Microchirus; species Microchirus variegatus. The sequence goes on along the minus strand of NC_139815.1, from coordinate 15,388,974 downwards.
AGTCTGGTATAGACATGATAATGCTAAAGAAAACGACTCCCCGTCAGCTCCAACATATGCACATAAAAGACTGGATCAAAAACACATCTGCTGAATACATGCTTTTATATTTACTTACTGTCTGTTTTAAAAGAAGAACCAAACCCCCAGCCAATTAGAGCGAGCTCACTCAGCGGCTTCACTTATAGCGAGTGTTTGAGCACTCGAAACAGTGGCCTCATCATGTCAGTGTTAGTCCTATGCCAGTCCACCGAGACTGCAATCAGCAGGCAACAACACAAATATAAACATATAAACATTATCTGTTAATTAAATTGTGGCCAGTGTATTGACTCCCATACATATTATGTATACAGCTGGTTGTTATGCCTCCACAGAAAAGAAGAAGAAGAATTTGTGCTGCTGGACAAACCGTGTGTGTATGTAGTGGTGTTTGTTAGTGGATATTTTCAGGTGGTTGTTTGTGTGTGTATGTGTTTGCTGTTTGTATGCATGAATACCCACATGAGTGTCAGTGCAACCATGTGTCACATCCAGCATATGCTCCCCTGCAGCTCACCCTGTGGAAGGAGGCTGAACTTTGGCGCACAGCGGGGCACTCCCTGAGATGATCAAGGGGGACAATATGGAGCATGGTCCCTGTGGCCACAGAGCTCAGCCTTGAGAAGGCTAAATGTTGTCTGTCTGTGTCCTTACGGTCACTGTCTTGTCTGTGCACTGCTTATGTGAGCAGGGAGATGGCCAAGGCCACCCACTGGTCCAGATCTGTGCAACACATACTCACAATTACAGCACAATTACGATCAAGATTAGCAGTGAAAGTCCCTCCCTTTGAAACCAGTGGTCCTCCCCTACACCTTTTACTAAACATGCAAAAATTCTGTGCTAAATATTTTTGTTGGTGTTTTTGAGCCACCAAAACAGAAAGTATAAAAATGCTGCTGGCTTTGTTTTAGTTTGACAATTGGGGTTGCGTATTAGACTATCCATCCATCCATCCATCCAATGGTAATCTCAGCGGACATAGGGCAATAGGCAAGGTACACCCTGGACAGTTCAGCAGTCCATTGCAGGGCCACAGAGAAAAACCATTCGCTCTCACGGTCAAGAAAGGCAAAAATTGAGACCTTTGGAATCAGATAGGCTCTTATCAGCCACAACTCAACTCAGCTGTTAACAAAAAGCTCAGTTAACAGACGGAGCAGAGATTGAGACATTGAAAGTAGCCTGCAAGTGTGGAAGTGAGAGAATCACACATTCATGCCCAGTGTACATGAACGGTATGACTGTTTTGTACCACAAATCACTGCTTAAACCACTGGTGAGGAAATTTGGTATATAATTTGATTTATTTTTTTAAGGCCTAAAATAACAGCAAACTCATGTTGTCCTCCAAACATGACAAAATTGTTGACAAAACACACAACAAAAAATGATGGCTCTCTACAAAGTGACAAGGCACAGATTAGGAAAAGTCTGCAATGCATGTCCTTGGTCAGTGCCAAACAAGACAAGAAGTGCTACACATTCTATAACCCAAAAAAAGACCACACAGAGAGCATCCCCAAATTGTGCAATCAAAAAATGTATAACATAAAAAAAACATATATAAAAGCATCATAAAAAACAATAAGGCTTTTGCTTTAAAAGCTGCAGAGAAACAGTATCTCTGATGGCACAGATGTTCCGGGGATATACAGATAAGCACCTGGTTAACCTGGGGAAAGGTGGCATATTTGCAGTCCACTCAATGAGATGGTTTGCCAAATACATTTTCAACACCATTAGATCCATTTGGCTGATGTGCACCCTCTGCTGGTATAGATTACACAGCATGTGAAGTCCAGACAAATTACACACAATCAAAAGGTTAAAACTGTATAGCAGAGGTCACTAACAGACGGACCGTGGTCCGAGTCCGGACCCAGACGCTGTCCTGTACGGACCTGGACCTACAGTGAATAAATTATTTAAATATTACGATTACGATACAGCTAGAGAAGACAAAGACAAAAGAGTGTTTACAGCGAGAGAAGACAGAGAAAAAAAGAGAGTTTACAGAGAGAAGCCATAGAAAAGTGCGTTTACAGCGAGAGAAGAAAGACACGAGTGAGCGATACAGGTAGAGAAGAGTGTGCCAGAGAAAAATAATCAACATGGCGCTCTCCATGAAGAGAAAAGTGGACAGCGAAAATAGAGCTTTCAACCCAGAATGGACAGACTCATTCATGTTCAATCTTCCCCCTGGAAGCAAAAACCCAGTCTGTGTCATATGTTCAGAGACAGTGGCACTTGTAAAAATGGCAACGTGAAATGCCACTATGAGACCAAACACAACATTTTTGACCAAACACACCCACTCAAATCTGAACTTAGGTCACAGAAAATAAGCACTCTCAGATCTTCTTTTCCTTTAAGAGAGAAGAAAATAATACATATCTATATAATTGTATAAAAGTGACAAATATTGTCGAAATGTTTTTGAATTGTTCTTTCTGTATTTGATCTGACAGTCAGTTGTTGATTACATGCAGACTACTAGGCTACTTCAGTATATATCCCACTACTAAATAAAAAACGCAAGTTAGAGATTATGAAGTTCCGGACCTTTGCTTGAGGAAAGTGGACCTATTAGAATTTTAGTTGATTATCCCTGCTGTATAGCGATACATTTTACATTCTATCAACTCCATATTGTACATATCTCTGTGTTTCTCAGTGTTGCCACCTGCCGGCAAACCAATTTGTTTCATGTTAAGACAGACGGAGGCAACAGGAACATTGCACGAGTAAAGCATGATGTTGCATACAGAAGAAGCACCCACAAAAAGTTCCAAACTATTCTGAGGAATGCTCGCTCAGTAAGATGATAGTATTGCTTGACAGAGCTCATTTTCAGATGAAGGATGCAACATGAAAATAATGTTACATTGTTTCTGTTCACAGAGACCACACAGAGGGAGAATCATTACAACTCATGTACACTGTAGCTTTAATTAACGAATAAATGCTCAATCACAATTCTGAACAGCAGTCAACCAGCTAACAGTTAATCAGTAGCATGCCTAATTGCAATGGACAAAGGGGGAAATATTATTATACCCATTTGCAGTGGTCACCAGCCATCTAGTCATCAATACGTAAACACATCTGAGAGCAGTTGCGCCTTTTTACGCTCAATACATTTTTGTACAATTAATTAGTATGTGATTAATATTTTGTGAACCTGCCAAATTGCCATTGCAAGCTCTGACACCAGGGACAGAGTTTGTTTCATTGCTGTTGGTCATGGCGGTCATCATCTCACAGCTGGTTCGCCAATCGCCATTAAAACTCAAACAAGAGGAACTTAAGTTTATCAGCCAGTGGGGTTATCTGTGAAGAAAACCCCGCTCTATAGGCCCTCCAAGATACACAACTTAATCTTTCTGCACCGCAGCTGAGATATGTGACGCAAAAGTAAAAGGACTTATTGTGAGTGAATAAAGAGCATTTCAGCTTTGTGGTGGCAGATTCAAGCAGTTACTTACATGTATTTGTAAATGTGAGTGTATAGGAGTTTCTTGTGATTTGTAAAATAAGATTTGTACACTTACAATGAAGAATTTGACTTCAAACTGTTGTGTTGTGTTTGTAAGGGAAAGGAAGAAATACAAGTTTACCCAACGTAAAGCATGTTTTCTGTGACTATGACCATTTTTCTACAACTTCAAATTCCACTGTCGTGGTGATTAGTCGTTTTTTTGTAGTAATAATGACTGACGGTGCCTTTAATAACCTCTTGAACATGATATCGCCATTTGATCCTCAATTCAAGATCCAATACAGCCTAGAAAACCAGTGAAGCTATGAATGAAGCTGTGAAATGAAATGCAGAGCTTTGGCTCAGATGCTGAATGGATGAGCAGAGCACACCAGAAGCTATACTTTTAAATCAAGAGCTACTTTAGCGGCAGCTGAAACTGAACTCCCTGGAAGCTCTTGATGTAAGCAGCAAAGACCAACTACTAGCAATGTGGATGATCAACTCAAAAACATACCCCAGAGTGAGCCACTGGGCAAAGCAGTACCTGTGACATCCCTGCCACCAGCTCACCCTCAGAGCTTGCTTTTAGCATGGTTGGCTTTGCTGTATCCTCTTACAGGGCAGCTTTAAAGCCAGACACTGTCAAAAGTGATTAGTATTTGTCTTTTGCACTTCTCGCTCAAATGATGTCCTCTAAACTAGTAGGAGTTAAAAAAAACAGCTCAAACATGTGTTTTAACCACAGCAGAGAAAGCATTGGTTAAGTGAAATAACATTGTTGCACTAATTTTGTGGAAAACAAATCTCTATAAATACTCAACAATGGATGAAAACAGTACTAATTTATTGCTTTATCACTCAGCACGGTGTTCTTTACTGCTATAATATGCAAACATTTAGTTGTAAACTGTTTTCCATTTCTCTGAGCCTCTTCAAACTTGGAAGGCAGCAATGAAAGCTGTATGTAGTTACACGTCTCTAATCCTGTAATTACTGGCCCATCAGTGCATATTTGAACCAGCTGACTGTTTGTTTTGGGAGGGTTTTTTCCCCTTTTTCCTTCATTTTCCTCCCATTCTGCACCATGACCAATTTGACATTTCAAAATGCATCTCTGTCCCTGTGGAGTACAAATTACATTTGTCCAGAACCATGAGCCAGAGAAGGAGGGGGGTATCAACCATGGCAACCTTGACTCAAAAATGATTTCATGGGACACAGTGTTTTGCTAAATATGAGTCAGACATAAGGTCCAGCTGTACGAGAAAGTAAACCTAACAATGATGAGACAAACACCCAGGGAGATATGAAGGTTACTACAAAACAAACTGCCAGAAAAGAATGACACATGAAAAGTAAATTTGTGAGAGGAGAGATCATTTACATTTACCAATTATATTTACTTTTTGTAGTCAGTATGTTACAAATACTGACTACAAATAGTCAACTATGAACCCCACAAACAAATCTTTATTTTTAATTTAAATTTCAGGTACTTCAGGTCATGTTTCACTGACAGAGAACATTAACATTGGCTGTCAGCATTAATTCCTCGAGTATCCATGCCTTTATGTGTTCTTTCACTTTTGCCCTTTAAAGATGCAAATGTACTATATTATTATTGCAAGTGCTTCTCAGAAAAGAAAAATAAATCTGTACTACAAATAAAAATTATCATGTCAATTTAATTACTTTGTAAGAAACAAGTCACCATTGCAAGGTTTATGCTGCACTGTTTTTGGAGCCGTCTGAAAGTGATGATTCAAGTAAGTCCCTTTTTGATGGCACAGTTCATGGTAGTGCATTATTCTTGCCCTCTAGCATGTACATGCTGATGGAATTATTCCAAAATACACCATTATAAAACACCCACAGAAACCACTCACTGCTAAAAATTAGCTTTCTTAATCTGAAAGTGAATTGATAAAATATACTGCAGTATAATGTTCTCATATATAGTTTGACTCATAGGGTCTATTTGATATTTTGGTAATCATTCCCTGGGCATGGGTAAGTGCTGATGTTCCACATAGCCACACTAACCCTCCATTTTGATTCTGTTTTCCATGTGAAGGTCATTGTTTGTGTTCCTCTCTCTGTGTACATTACATTTCACAGTCTATTGCTTCATTCTCATCTAATGACTCACAGGCTTCACTGTTGATTTGCCAGAAATGAAAACAGACATGGCAGACTAAATGACTTCAATTCAACTCTGAAGCAGACCTACATACACTGGGTGAAACACACACACACACATACCAGATAAATAAACAGAGAGGCAGCCAGAAGTATCAGAAAATACAATCATGATGCAATAAAGCTGCAAAACAACAACAGAAAAGACATGATTTAACTTGGTGGAATCGATGAACAAGAAGTCATTTTTTTCCCCCCTTTTGTAAGTGCATTTTGTCACAGATATAAAAACAGCCTGTGCAACTCCTACAAATATTTATGTTCATGTGCAGCTGTTAAAAAGACAGAAAACCTCTTAACATATCTGTTAGATTCACCAATAACACGTGCAGGAAGCAACAACATTTTGCCACTTTATTTAAGATGCAATTTGTTGATATTATATATATTACTGTGAAATGGAATCATAAATGAAACGTGGTGTAATTTTATCTTGATCAAATGCAAACTCCCTTTTTATAAGTGAAGGTTTTGGAAATATTAATTCCTTTTTTGGCAGCTATTGTCATGCATTTACATACATTTGACAGCATTTACCGCATCGTCATACAAAATATCAACTTTTTTGAGTTCCCACAAAGACATGGTGTTGTTTTATCACAGTATACGCATTCATGTAAGAGGACAGTGTTATTTAATCACACTGCTCAAACTAAAAATATCATGTCATAGAGTTTTTAGACTTTCCTGAGTGTTTGATACTGTGCCTTTAGCCAGTATTGCCTTTGGGGCTCATATTTGAAATGCTACAAATACTAAATGCTGCTACGAATACGATAGCAACACAGGATAATTTAATAGGTTTCTGACTGCCAATCCCCAGGAGCTAACATGACATGGGAAAAAGGCAGTGATTCTAATGTATGCTTGGCTCTCTTCCTTGACTGGGCTGCAGCTAGCACTGATAGGAATGATGTTTTTTATATGTATCTCTTTCTGAGTGGCGGCAGATGTTCGGCATTCTCCAGCAGTGCTCTGTTCCAGGGGGAAATCAGAGAAAACGACGCACTATAAAATTAAACCACTGACACTTCACCGGTCCTGAAACCAAATAGCGCCCGCAGCATCAGCAAGCTGGAGCGAATCCATCATTTCTCATTTTTAGAGGGTTCCATCTGTGCTTACTTCCATTAACACTAGCTGTATCTGCAGTGAAGTGCTTTATAATAGATAAACACCACACTACTTATTCACCAGGGCCTATTGTTTTCAATATCACATGAAAACACACATAGTGCCCCAGATTAGGAAAACTCCATATGGACGTAGTTGTCCAATTTCATTATGTTCAATACATAGTTACTTACATTAGTCTGTGCCACAGATTCACAGTCTAGCCAAAGACCACTGTGTGTATCAGATATGATGTCTGCCTCTGAATGGAACAGATGGAGAAAATTATTTGCCAATAACTCATTAGTTTTGTAATCAAGCCTGCTACCACAGAAATTACTTGTTGCTATTTACAACTGGACCTCAAGGTCAAAAAAATTACTTAATCTGATTTATGGATACATTGTAACCATTTGTCATGGTTAGATTTGCAGTCACATGTAAAATAAGGTGGAAAAACCTCATGTATGTCTTACTATACTCACACACTTTCACTATAGCCACTTAAGCTAACAGTCTTTTTGTTCACAAACTTTCACTGTAGCCACTTAAGCTAACAGTGTTTTTGGTTCACAAACTTTTACTGTAGCCACTTTAGCTAACAGTCTTTCTGGTTCACAAAACTTTCACTGTAGACACTTACGCTAACAGTCTTTTTGTTCACAAACTTTCACTGTAGCCACTTAAGCTAACAGTGTTTTTGGTTCACAAAACTTTCACTGTAGCCACTTACGCTAACAGTCTTTTTTGTTCACAAACTTTCACTGTAACTACTTAAGCTAACAGTCTTTTTGTTCACAAACTTTCACTGTAGCCACTTAAGCTAACAGTGTTTTTGGTTCACAAAACTTTCACTGTAGCCACTTACGCTAACAGTCTTTTTTGTTCACAAACTTTCACTGTAACTACTTAAGCTAACAGTCTTTCTGGTTCACAAAACTTTCACTGTAGCCACTTAAGTCAACAGTCTTTTTGTTCACAGACGTTCACTGTAGCCACTTAAGCTAACAATCTTTTTGTTTTTTCCACTGTCATATTTTTGACTTTGACGATGCTCTTTGTATGTTTGTGAATAAATAGAAATATCACTACTACTTGTGTTTGGTTGCATTAATGTGTTGTGTATTGTCTTTGAGTTACCTTGTCTGCAGTATCTGTCCTTCCTGGTTTTTCCTGGTTTGGCTAAACAGGTGCTTGAGGGTGGAGCCTGATTAAGAGGCCCCAATAAACGGACCAAACCAAGAGCTGTATCAGTGAGGGGGGAATCATTATCTCTTTGAAAGGGATTTTAGTTATTGTTGTGCAATGCAAAATAAAAGATATGGTAAAGAGTATTTTAGATTTTGGAGAAAATGGACAAGAGACAAAAACAAAGCCTGAGGGTGGCAGTATCGCAACATAATGGATGCCAGCTGTCATAAAACTACAATTCCAACAGGATTTGTTAGGTCATTTAGTTTAGTTAAGGTTTTACTTGACAGCAGTACTTAGTAAGTGAAGTTATATTTGGTCAAACTATTTTAAATTGTTGTTTATTTCTCCTTTTTTCCCATGTTGTGTCCCTGATAGAACACCTGGTAGAGTTGGCGCCCCCTATGCCACCGTCCTCTGCAGCGGCTGCTGTTTTGATTCCAATTTGCAGCCCAGTTATCTAGGATGCAATAAAAGGACAATTTACAGCCTGCAGTTTTTGAAAAACTCTGCTGTATCTAACCAGCTAATGACAAGGGAGGTTAATTTTTAACATTAATACATTTCAAAACACTACCCTTCTCTGTTACAGCGAAGTGAATGGTTAAGTAATGTCACTGTGTTTTTAAATAATTTAAAAACACAGTAACATTACTTAGCACAAAGCCACTGACACCAATGTATTACTGCATCATTTATATAATTATTATATAAATGATGCAGTAATACATTGGTGTCAGTGGCTTTGTGTTTGAGAGCCTTTACCCGTAACCAGTGACACCCGTTTGAACCTGGATCAGGGGATTAGACCTCAGGCATTATGGAAATGGTACCGAACAGATGAAGACTAGCACTGGTCAGCCTGTGCACACAGGTAGACTGGTGGAACAAAGCCTTTTTAATTACCCTTTTAATTGCCCCTTTTAACAGTGTGAATTAGCATTTTAATGATGGGTATGTAATTAGGGTGGAAAGAGGCGATGAGAGCTGCAGGCTGCTAATAATGCCTCTCAGCTCAGAGATCACAGCAACAGGAGACCGGTGCAGCTGCACCTGAACACACCGCGGCACACACCGCGCCACTCAACCAACAGTGAACAGATGCTGCATGTAAGCATACATTCAGAGATCATGCTCCTGCCAGAGGACACAGACACGGACACGCACACACATACTTTCTCACTCTGTTCAAGACTCACACCTTTACAGACCTTGGTGATCACAACATTTACACCGAGCTCCAGGAAGAAGAGTGACAGTAAAGTGATAAAGTAGTGATGAAGTAGTCTGGCTAAAGCCTTTCGAGATAATTAAAAGACTAACGTATCCTCTAAATGGTCATTTGGATTCATTTGGCCTCTGTACAAAAAGGCACAGATGTACACTGTATCTTATCGACAGCAAATAGTATTGAATATGCCATATATGTGGGTCTATTGTCATAGTAAAAACCTTTATATTTACATGCTTATGTTCATCTGCACAATCAATATTACATGGTGTCATGGTAATGGTATCTTTTCACAAGAGGCTTGCAGCTTTTTTCTGCCTATAGGAGACATAATTGCACATTAAAAAAAAAAAATAATAACAATGGCACATACAAGATATTTACAAATAAGCAACTGAGGTGCAAGAGAAGAAAACTGAAGCCACCAAGATCATGTGTGGCACTCGATCAGCATCTTGTATTATTTACTGTATGACTGAACATAGTATTTGAACCAGGTCTTCATTTTAATCTCAACTACACACTTGTACTTTAGTTGCCTTACCCTGTAATGACACCAGCATATACCATTGGTCAGCAATTCTGCTGGCAACCCGGCAGAAAAATTTAAATTCCATATTGAGTTCAGAGCTTATCAAATAGAGTATGTTGCCAAATGTTTGGTTTGAAAAATAAAAACTGCTGTTGTCATGGACAGCCAGGTTTTGGGAGTAAATGTCCGTAAAATAATTCTAGGCTCAAAGAAGAAGCAGTTATTGTTAAAATTGAAATGATGCACAATAAATATTAACAGTACAAGTACGTATCTCACGCGCATTTGTCTTCGTAACAAGCAGGTGATTAAAGACAACATCCACATTATTGTTAGATTAAGGCTTGACATGTGGGTTTATGTTTCTGACTGAAGATATTTGAAGGTACTTTTCCTGATGAAGATACGATGTTTTGGCCCAGCGTTCAATTGCATACAACAAAATGACTTGCTACCAATGGTCCCTTACCTCTGATACCTTTACTCAGACCAAACTCATTGTGTGAATTTATTCTACAAAGTTTTGTGCTGACAAAATCTGACAAAAAGTCCCCTGAAGAACAGATACCTGCCAAAGTATTGAAAACTACTAATGTGCTTGTTCTCGCTTCAGATGTCTCCAAAATAAAAGTCTAATAATCATTTGAAGGCTAAACATTTTATCATGGATCTGTTACCCTTTAATGGTCACAGGGTTGAGCTGGAGCCAATTTCAGATGCTAGATTAAAAGGCAGAGTCAACATAGGGAGACAAACAACATGCTCATATTCAAAATAAAGGACATTTACTCTCTAACTAACCCATATCTGCAGGTCTTTTGTGGGAGGAAGCTGGAGTACTGGGGGACATCATATTTCCCCAGATAGGGCAACAGCATACAGGCTATTCAACTTAAGGCTCGGGGGCCAGATCAGGCCCTTCAAGCAATTTGGCCCGGCCCACAGCCCATTAACCCATACATAATGAATGTAATATTAAAAAGCCAATAAAAGCTTTGCCTATTTCTGGCACTTTGCGATACTTTGTGATACTTTGCATCCCTTTTTTTCAAATAGTAGTACAGCTGTAATTGTAGGCAGCCAATATATGTACCAGAATATTTTGCACTATGAGCCAACTGTAGCAGTACCTTTGTCTTGTTGGTACTGTAACTTTTATTTTTTGCACTAAGAGCCAACTGTAGCAGTTGTACCTGAATATTATTGGTACTGTTACTTATATTTCTGCAAAAATGGCCTATTGTGGCCATTGCACCTTAATGTTGTTTATATTGTTACCTCTAATTTTGTAAGAGCCAATTGTTTGAATACAAATTGTATTGTACCTGAATGTTGGTGGTTTTGTTACTTACCTTTTTGCACAATACTAGCAGCCATTTCAATAAATAAGTGCTAAATAATTTATAACATTTTATATCTATTTGTACCCGTTTACTGTACATGCAACACAAAATAGTAGTACAGGGGTTGAGCGGCCCACTGGCTGGACAGCGTTCCGAAAAGCTGGCTCTCCAGAAATTTTAATTGAATAGCCCTGGCAAACAGTCTCCACACGGGGAGTAGAACTTGGATTCAAACCAAGAACCAAATCATTGAGAGGCACTTGTGCTAACCACCAAACATCACAGACCCAAGAAAGTAAAGACACAGTTAATATAACTGTTATGCAATCCAAGGCATGAGTAATATGAGCTCCAATGACGGACACTTATGAAACATGGCTGCAACATGGTGGTAGTGATAGTTTCAATATATGTGTGTAAGACAAACTGCTCGAAGCCCGTTTGTATATGAACGTTGGACAACTTTAGAGTAAATGGGTTTCAAGGAAAATGTGAAATGAAAAAAACACACTTTTGAATAATGATAGGAAAGAAACTCACAACGAGAGCGACTTTTACGAGCTGCAAACGGATCTGACCTGAAATGAAAGCTGTTTCCATGAAACCTCTTGTAAGTCTTTCGATCTGAATGCCTCTCTTCTATTGACTAATCTTACGCTTAATTGCAGCTGCTTTTTTTTTTTCCCAGGCCACAAACTTGATTGTATTTATCACTCGCATTAAGATTATTAGCCGGAGCCAATGCAGAAATATGAAGGCGCAAGAACAGAGAGGTCTGTCTTTGTGCAGTGTTGCTTCTGTCTGAGAGAGACAGAGGGTTTTCTCAGTGTGCTCCGAGCGGCTGTCCTAATTATTTTTCCCAGAGATGAGGTCACATTCCTCATGGCCCAATCATGCAGAGACGAGAGTCTGTTATTAACAATCTGCAGACAAACAAACATGCTGGGCCAAAGGACTCCATTCACCAGAAGCCCTTGGAGTGTTTCTTGTTTTTCTCCAATCATAATAACCATTTCAAAAAAAAAAAATGTAGACACAGAGAATGGTAAACAAATAAAATAAAAAAAATGCTGTTGTTTTTTCTCAGTCATGAGATTTTGAACTTTTAGCAGCAGAACACATTTCTCTGTCTCTTTTCCCTTGAGCCATGCAGGACTGTGCCATGATGACACAGTGGGTAATAATGCCATTAAGAGACTATTAGTGTTATTTGATGTGTGTTAAGCAACCCTTCTACAGATGGTTTAGTAATGTTTGGTGGTATTAGGCCCCGTTGTCATGGCGAACGCTGCAGCAAACTGTCGGGGAAAATGACTGCGATAATAAACCTTTCTTATCCTAATGGATTTGTCTGGAGTGATGGTAAATGTTGAATACACCACAGAAGGGAGAGAGAAAAACATGTGGCAAAAGCAAACAAGCACAATCGAGTTGCTTTGTTTCCCCTTTCATAGCTGCCATATGTAAAAAAAAAAAAAAAAAAGATGTTTCCTTTTGAGGAAATAATGTATTTTTTTTTTTTTCCCTTTTCCTCTCTCCACAGAGGTCAGAGATAAGGTTGTGCTGTGACAAACTGTCAGAATTCATACATTAGCTAAATATTCTCCAATAAATGACGAAGTATGTGTTTAAAGGATGTTCTTCATGCCTCCACATAATTACAATTCTTCACCGGGTGTGTGGTTTCAGACAGACGCAGACGAAAGCATAAGCTTCTTATTTCCTGCTGACAGATCTGTCGCATGAAAAGATGTTACTCGTTCGCTAAAGTACAGCACTTAAATTATTTGTTTTGAAAAATTCCATCTCCATTTAACATGTTGACATAATATAGAAGTCCATATCAGTAAAATGAAAACCCTAGGGAATAATGTAATGCATGGACTGAGGCTAAAACTATCCCCAAACAAAGCAAAGTTGTCATAGCAAAGCTTGTTTGCTTTGTGTTACCAATACAAATTCAATTAAAATTCATTTTTTCAACTCTAAACTCAATTGAAAAAAAAAAAAAAAAATCATACTGCATACTGGCAGTGAAGCACCAAGGTTAGATTTATGCTTTTGCTGCACTTTTTTTTCCACACTATATGTTTTACTTTAAGATACATTGATTTGAGAATGAAGATTGATGGCTTCGGGTGAGGAAACTCTATCTCAGGACAAGGTTACTGTAGTGTAAACTTCCCAAAACCAAATATAGAGCAGAACAGTGTTGCTTTAATAATTTATTAGTGATGTTTGTGTGAGTGTCAGTCCAAATCAAGGCTTTCTTTCAAACAAACTGTGACCTAGATGGATAAGGATAAGATGAATTAGGATTTGGATAAGACAGATAAGAAGGTAGTCCTTTTTGGTGTTACGAGGCCAGGGTCTTACTTCCCTTGTATCTGTGTTTGTGTGTGTGTGTGCGCGTGTGTGTGTGTGTGTGTGTGTGTGTGTGTGTGTGTGTGTGTGTGTGTGTGTGTGTGTGTGTGTGTGTGTGTGTGTGTGTGTGTGTGTGTGTGTGTGTGTGTGTGTGTGTGTGTGTGTGATGGGCTACAGGTGTGATGTGGCTGATTGAATGATGTGAGTGAGTGTGTGTATTTGGATTGTGAAACTAATTTGTCCCGCACAGAAGGTTCCAGCATGAAAGGTTGGATTCTTGCAGCTGTGACAGTCTCTCTTTACACCACCCTGAGGTAGACTGGCAGCAGACATCTTGTTGTTTTTTTTGTTTTTTAAATAAACCTTAGAAATTGTATCACAGTGGTTGCAGGTGGTTTCTTGGGAGTTGGGAAGAGGGAGTTCCTTCCTTCCTTCCTTCCTTCCTTCCTCCATGTTTTGCTCAGGATTTCCTAAAAAGCCTGGGTGTAACATATGGTTCCTGGGATCAGACAGGGTTTCCTTCAATAATATCAGTGTCCTTTGCTTGTTAAGCACCAAAGCTAAAACATAAAAAAATAATTGCTTACCACTAATGTTAAAGGTGGCGTAATTAACAAAACAGCATGACTAATATGTAAAACACAACTCGTCCCTTCGTTATAGATAACAGAGTCACGTCTGACCCCGTGCTGACCGCACAGTGTCGAGATCACATGTTTGCTTTCACGCTGACTTTTCCTCTTATCAAACTTGATATTTTTCAGAGCCCTCTCGTCCACGTTCACAATAGGAGGAGCTGATTCTGCTGAAGGTCACTGTGACACCTCAGCTGAATGAATGACATTTAGAGTGCAGTTTCCCATTTTTCACCATTTTCTTTGAAAAGGCATTATTCTGTAAGAGCTCACAATGCACACAGTTGGAGAACACAACCTATAGGCTATATAAGAGGTGGCCGCCACCAAGCGAGTGATTGCCTAATAATCTCTCCAGTGTGGAGTGCATCGGGTATTCTCTCACAATTAAAACACTAAAAGTCTGATTTTAGTCAGGCTAAGACAATAATTCAGTTAATGTCAATTAAACACGTTAACTAGTCTTAGTCAGACTAACATACCTGGATAATGCGATCCATAGTCTGTTTTTTAAATAAACAGCGCTTTACTGTTAATATTATCGTTAACATGTATTAGATAACAGTATCATGCATTATTTTTGGCATTCTGGGAAGCGCATGGCCTGAGCTGCACATGTGAAGCTATTTACCAGCCATTCCTGATCCATCTCCATCTTACTTTAATCATTTTAATGAATTTTAGAAATTCCGGAAATGGTCAATTTTGCCCTGATGCACTTTGATTAGAGTGGCAGCAATCAGCTCCGGTGACCACGGCACTTACGTTCCATGGCGGTGACGCGCATAGTGGAAATCGGGGTTTAGTCCGGTTCCGGAACCGATGGTCTTCGCGGTATTTGGGTTCGTTTAGAATCCTACATATATGAAAGCAAACCGTACCCACGTCTGTTTGCTACATTGTAACAATTTTCTGACTGGTGACTGGACAAAGAGTATAGAATGCAGCAAGCCAGATCCTCAGCGGCTCCTTCGTGGCAAACAAAGTTCGTATTCAGTTCCCAAGGAACGGACTCACTCGTGGTGTTCAGCGAGGAGGGTTTGAAGATCCAAGAAGGGTTAGGAGAGGCGAAGCCGCTTCGTCATGGTGGAAAAGACGAACGCGGTGGAGAAGAACAGGAGTAGGCGATTCCAGGAGTGGTAGGAAAACCCGCGGAGACTCCGTGTTCCTCTCACGGCAGGAGACGTGGAGACCTGAAGACGGAGATTGAGGTAAGTACTGGAAACGTCAGGAATTCTAGTAGCGAAGTAGAGAAGCATTTACCAGCCAAGCGAAAACGTGGAACTGACACCAGAGAGACGCGAAGCTCCGCCTTATATGCCCGGATGATCGCTGATCAGGCGCAGCTGTGCAGGAGCTGCGCAGGTGGAAGTCATCTCTGGCGTCATCTGGGAACTGGGTCAACCACGCCCCCTGCAGGGTGAGCACAGAGAGAGAGAGAACACGGAGCAGCAGACAAAATAACAATAACAATAGAAGCCATAAAATGTGGATCGTGACAGGTGCGGACCAAAGCAATCGAGCTATAGGTGTGAAGGTGCCTTTTGACCCGGAAGTAGAAGGAGACGACGTGTAAACTGCAGCACTGTTCCCAAGGAAAGACAACAACAAACAACACAAGTGAGGCGTCAGTGAGAGCGAGCGCTACGGAGCACGATCCATGTCCCTATTCACTGTTTGTTTTTCTGTGACGTAAAGGTCAACAGGAAACAGATTCAATATGCACTAACTTATAGAGCGATACAGCGCCACCTACGGAGGCGGAGACAGACGTACATGGCCAATAAATCAATTTTCTTCTCCGCATGTATACTCGGCAAGTTGTCCGATTGCCTGTCTTAGTCTGACTACGGCCTTAGCACTTAGATTAAACTGTGCATGTAAATGTGCCGAGTTACAACTTAAAGAACATCTTGTACGTTTTTGGTTATCCACTGAATTACTCAGGATGTGCTATCCTTTCAATTGACATTATTTTTAAATTAACCTATTATTGATGTGTGGTTTACAGTATGAAAATTCTATGGACAAATAATTTTCTTAACGTGCACAAAAGTGAACATTTATAGCCGGCACTATAGCTCACGCTATTAAAAGATGGTATTTCTTCCACCCATGTTAGAAAAGGACACGTCTCCCATCCAGGATAATCAAGTCATCCTTGTCCACATGCCTCTATGTATCTCTCCTCCAGCACCCTGACCTTTATCTTCAACTAAATCTTATTTGCCTTCAGGACTTTATAGGGTATTCCACTCATTCATAATCTATTTGCAGGGTCCTACAGATTTTTCATTGCTATGACATTTGACAAAAAACTTAATGTTAAGATATTTCAGTCTGTATTCATTTGCGGTCGACTTCGAAGGAATCCTTTTGGGAAGCAGCAGGAAGATAGATTGTGAGCAGCTTTGCTCCGGGGACATTTTCCCCATAGTTCAAGAAGATTACCTTTTTTGTGGATGTTTGCTCCATTAAGCAGCTCTTCACATCATAAAAATACCACCTAGCAAATAAAAGGAAACTTTGTCGAATTGCTTTTGCTTACCTGTAAGTACATGACTGGACTCTTGGCTACAAAGAGTGATGAATGATGACATACTGGCTTTGACTGAGAGAATGGCAGAATCCAAATTATTTGAGGGAAATGAAGTTATAAAACTAGACTTTCTGTTTAGATGAGGACATGCGGTCACTGGAGAGACACTACTAACATCAGTTATTACATATTACTGACTTGTATATATGTACATGAGGATTGCATAATAATCCCTATCTGCAACCCTGTTTTGCCTCATTGGTTTGGAGGCTAATTTATGTAACTACTTTGTCTGAAAATGAGTTATATAAAAGCCCAAACAAATGCTGTTATGATCTTTAGAACACTTTATCCATCACACAATATAACCAGGGCTCTAAATCACTCTGTGGGTTGACAGTGACCCCCATACAAAGTCAAAGTCATAAAGAATCATCTTCAGCCAGACAAGGAGTCCTGCAGAAGATGGTTCGTCTCCCACAGTGAACTAATCTCGTGGAGTCAGTCAGGAGGATCACATGAAGAGACAGACAACACAGAGAGAGGCTAAATCTACACAACAAATGGGCTTTGTTCTCGGAGATTTGCCGCAACAAAAAAAACCTACCTGTCGTGGTTTTCTGAAAAGACTTAGCACAATGGTGTCGTTTTAAAATGGAAAAATGTGTGCTTTTACTGCACTTTTTCATCTTCTCATGGCATTCTTTGTGAAGCATCCACATTTGTATTGTCTTAAAGGTTTGTATGGAAGTATGTCACACAAGATATTAGTCAGTGAGACCCCCCCCCCCCCCCCGTCTCTTATTTTCTCCTTGTTGTTCGTGTACATTGGTTAAAAAAAAAAAAAAGTGGTCACAAACAGCACAAAGCACTTCTGTTGTTGCCTGGAGACAGAACATACGTTTTGATGAGTGACGAATACGCAGCATTTCTGAATCGTTGTTCTCTCTCTATCTCTATTATATTTTGTGATTACGATCACTCTCGGCTGATTTCATATAGATATGGCAATGACTTTGATCTTGCAAGAAAACGGGATTAGATGTTTTTTTTGTAAAGCTTTTATGAATATGGTGTTCTATTGTTATTTTCTGGCCGAAATAATAATAAAAAAAATAATAACAAAGAAACCCATGTCCGTCCAAATAACCAAGAGATGTCTTGCTGCACTGCGATGTGAATAATAGGACGGTCTCTCTGTAGCCTGCAGTCGAGGTGGTGGTGGTGGTGGTGGTGGGGGGGTTATATGGTGGTTGGAATCAGTGACATTCTTCAAGGCCAGTGTAAGATTAAAGAGCGAGGCTGTCGTGCCTCTGATCATATATTCACAAAAGATACCCTGTGAAGAACATATCTTTAAAGAGAGGCTGGCTGAAAGTAAGACCACTACTTGTGAATATTTGTGGCAGGGCCATTATACATGTCATATAAATGGTCCATTACAGAGTAAGGAGATTACAACCCAGAGAGTTTTTTTTTTTAGTTGTCCTTCTCATTTTCTTTTTATTCCTTTTGTGTATGTGTGTGTGTGTGTGTGTGTGGCATCACCATCCGATGCCTCCAGTGGCACAACTTTGGAAAAGTCATGGATCCTTGGCTTGGATTGAGCTAAGAAATAAAACTCTTATCTTTTTTTTAATCATACAGAATTAGTTCAACATTATATAGCATTATGGTATTGGGCTATAACGATTAAAAAGAAAAAAAAACTAGCCTGGGGGGTTAACTTGCAACAGGGAGCATGTATGCACAAATGAAAAATATCAATAGTGTTTCCTGCCGTAATATTGCCTGTGTCAGTGGCACATAACACTGGCCTGTAACTCACGGACATAAATTCAGCGCACACAGTACAGTAAACCGAATTATGATTAATATGTGTTTCATCCCGGGTTTGCTTCACTTGCTGTGGCCTTGGGTCCTTTAACAGTCATGGCACAGTGGAACAATTTAATAGGTTGCTATTCTGCATGTCCTTCAAATACAACGTTTCCCTAATGGATTCTCATTTGTACGCACACATACTATATATATATTATATAGTATGTGTGCGTGCGTGTGTGTTGCCCTTTTTGTATTTTTCATGAACTAATCAAGAAAAGAAGATCAGTGGTTTTTCCACTAAAAGACGAAGCAAAAAACGTCTGAGGCGCGAGGACAAGTATTAATATAATAATCAAGTGTTTCAAGCTGCTTTCAATTCAATTGTCTCCCTTCACACTTGTACGTCAATCAATGTGTCCGCCTTGTCTTTGTAGCAACGGAGGAGTTATCCATTCTGTTACCATTAAAACATCAATGTCTCATTTCTGTTAAATGGCAGAGGGAAGATAATTGGCTTGTGTGCATGCATATTAATTAAATGATAATGAGTCGATAAGGACCTCTTCTCTATCTGCAGGTGTGGAACCACTGATCAATTGGCAGTGAAATTTGGTAAAAAAGAAAAAAAAGATGTGCTTCTTTTATCCCACTACTGAAATTAAAAACCTATTTAGTACCACATTTTCCAACAGTGCTTTTCATTTATCTTCTCTAGCACATTATTCAATCACACTTTCCATTTGTATAATGGTAATATTTTCATGTAATTTCCCGCTGCCTCTGAGATGGGTATTTTTGATATACTTTGTGAAATGGCTATTCCATTCCAGCTCCATTCACTGGCTGGTAATAAACTTACAGCCTATATTTCAGATTAAATGTCTTGAGCAAATGGAGCCAGCAGCAGCAGACGTCTCACAGCAATGTAGAAAGATCACTTCTGCTCCCTAGTGGCAGCAGAGGTAACTGCACGAGTTGGAGAAACAAAAAATGCTCTCTGGTGGTGAAGATTGGAAAGTGCTTTGAAAAAAAAAAAAAAAAAAAAGTATAATCCTTGGCAGCGTTTCATGATTTTCTGCATAAAGCGCTCACTGTGTCAGACTGCCTCAATGAACAGCAGCAGAAGAACATTCTGATATACTGAGATCTGGAAGGTATCTGCGGCTGAAACATAAGCCGAATGTCTCGAAGGCTTGATACGTTAGCCTGCAGCAGAATTGGAAGCATTTGAAAGAGTCTTGTAACTATCAGCCCTGACCAGAGGAGTGAAGAATGAGCAGAATGAACAACTGTAACGCTCACAAACAAAAGGTGATGGCAAAGTGTGCTGCAGGGTGCTTGGGTAAAGAATGAGGGGCTAAGAACTTGGAGCACAACACAGTTTTTAAAATTAGTATATTTTATCACAAAATAGTCCCTGGAATATACATTAGATTTTGTTTTGTGTGTATTTTGTATAGCTGGGCCCTCGACGACACACGGAGTTGGATGGACAGTAGTGCAGCGTCGGTCGTCGTCTCCTCCCGCTGACAGGTCCTCCTTCACCCAGGGCAGGCCAATCTGTGCACACTGCGACACAGACACACAGAGCCCATTTCAGTCACCACACAGCCCATTTGTCATGTCAGATAGCCTCAGAGAGACACAGCGGTCAAGTTATAGAGGTGATTGTATCAAAGTGACCCCAATGCAATGGTCATAAATTGCTTGCGCACCAGGTACTATATCCTCGTTTCATCGATAGAAGGTGAAAAGAAAAAAACCGACGGACACACTCAGCCTGACTCGTGAAACAAAGATGCAGATCGTGAGAGAATTTGAGGAAAATTAAACTTATTGCTTACTTTTGAGAGGAGTTTAAGGACGAAGGGCCACTCAGCTGGAACTGTCCGTTTTCTCATCCTTTTCTTTGTCTGCTGTTCCGTTGGCTTCCTCCGCAGATGCCTCCATGGTGGAGGTGGCTGTCTTTGGCCGTTCCTCAGGCTTTTCAGAGGGATCCTTCACCGTGATCCCACGGCTTGTGTTGCAACCCATAGTTTCGGCAGAATTCCGCAGGGCCTGTAACGCTCCGTTAGACTCAGACGGGAGTCCAGATGCGTATAAAACACAGGTCAGAACCTTTAAACCTGCATAGGTGTTGTGGGCTAAGGTGCTTTTGCTCTCTATGGCAACATTGAGACTTCCTTTTGAGTCTGGGCACCTGACTGTGGTGTTGGTTTTATTTTACCAGCCTTTGTCTACAGCACACACTGACTCTGTAATCACCTGCTAAGCAACGCTGGTTGAGAATTAACTTAGCAGCATGCCAAAACATGGTTACTGATAAACACGCAACGGGGATTTATGTCAGTCACATGGCAGCCATGGTTACCAATTATGTTCCTACGGTGGATGTGTTTCCTATTTCATTCAGTCAGAAAGGAATTCATGGATTTAATTTATTAACGGTCCACTTGAGTCAGAGCAGATTTTAATTTACTGACCCAGTGGATCAGTAAACACACAGTAAAAAAAAAAAAAAACACCACACAGACCACATTGTGGTTAATACAGAGCTATGAAGATTGGATCTAAGATATGACTGTTAATCATAAAATTACAGTCAATAATGTACATTCATTTATTGTTTCCTTTTCTGGTTGGTCAGTAGATATTGTAAGTAAATTCACAAGCTTCGTTAAAAGAGAAGCAGAGCAGACGCTGAGTGATGAACTACTTCCTCCAGAGTACTTTGTGTTATTAATTTTCATACAGAAGAGAGAGAACACTTCAGGGAATAATTTGTCAAACTAATATGAAGGCGTATTCTCCAATCACTGTATGTTTATTTGATGTCGATTGCTTTTCAGATGCTTGGGTTTATTGTGATATTTGATTCTTTAATAAACTCAAAAGATACACTAAATTAGAACTAAATGATTTTAAAGGTCCCATATAATATCCTATTTCTCCAAGTTAAACTAGTTCCCTGGTGTCCTAATGAACATGTCTGTGACATGCTTTGGTTAAAATACCTTAAGGATGAAGCACCACAGCAGTTCAATCCCACTCTGTTTAGTAGTAGTAAAAAAAAAAAAAAACGAAAACAAAATTTAAGGGACAGGAAATGACATCAGCCACAGAGGCTACTGGGAGCTAACAGCAGTTAGCATTTGGAAAAGTGATCATTTGCAGGCTCTAGCAGGCACATTGCCGTCGTATATAACATGTATCCACTGGACAGATAAATCCTCTGAGGCTGGAAGTTTGTGTAGAACTCTGTGCTGCACTGTGGAGCCAAGAATAAGAACTTTTCGCGGACTTCCAGTTTTTGGATGCCGTTGCCCTCGCCAGCACTCTCGTGTGATTTACAAAGCGGAGCTCCGCAAGACAACAATTCCAGGAATTTAGCGTCAACATCGCGTGTTTCATCTCCTGTACTTAGACTGAGGAGGACCGCAAATACATGAGTGAGTCATCTTTTTTCACACTTTAGCGACTGGTAGGGCCTCCAGAGTCCCAAATATAAGGATTTAAATTATTAAAAAGTTGATTTTACATAATATGGGAACTTCATTGTTTATTTGACTATACATTTCAAAATAAGACACAGCCAATGAGCATACTGCTGGTTTTATTGTTGGGGCTGAGCCATGTACATGATGTTCAAGAATACATCAAATACTTACACAAATGAATATGAATGACTTCATTCAACTCACTAGAATTTAGTCATGCTCAATCAGGTCAAACATAGGTCAAAGACACTGGTGGAAAATGATGAATGGCAGACACTAACCCACACTAACAGTAGTTTTATTTTCGCCGTCAGTCCAGCGTTTATTTTTTTAACAGAAAGTTGACCGAGCACTTTGCCCTATATTTTTCACACAGCAGCGTACCCTTCCAGCAGGGAGCTGCCCAGTGCAACCACCACCATCCACCAGTGTCCATGGAGCCACGGGTTAAGTGCTTTTGTCAAGGAAACACCTGGACAGTGTTGTTGTTGGTCTTGACCCAATTGAATTCTTGGTAAACAGAAAGAAAAAAGCTGATGTGCACTTTTCCTCTGCAACCCCTGCCGTTGCTGTTATAGTTTGAGAGTGAGACATCCTACACTTACTCTCTTAATGCTACCCGCAGCTTAGGCTTTATAACCCATTAAGGTCCGGTCCTGGTTCCCTCTCATTCACCATGTCCATGAGTCGCCTCTGCCAGGCCGACTCATCATCCAAAAGAGGCCTTTTTGCTGAAGGACAGTCTTCATCGTCTTTACCCAGTGACACCGCGAAGCATCTCTTGGCAGGTGACCTGCCGGTTTTGATCATGTTGTTGATCTCACGCAGGCACTGTGTAAAGCAGGGAGGAGCATTTCCATCAGTGTATAGAGATAGAATATTGAGGCAACAATGACAAACATTATGTGCACAGACCTCCGGGGGACTTTTGTTGAAGTAGTAGCAGAGCCCGCTTGTTTGTGGCGAGGCGGTTTCACGGTTATACGGCGACACATAGATGGAGGGGCTACTGGACAGCTGGCGGCCGCGAGTAGAAGCGGTCCTTTGTCGAGGATACGGAGACAGAGGAGGGGTATCGACCTGCATACAAGGTATATGTTAAAAGAAAATCAAGATTCCAGCACTTTAATGTCACTGATTGTCTGACATTCCATGGCATAATTTAGAATCTCAAGGTATGAAAGAACAAACAAAACTGAAAAAAGTGACATGAATCACATTTTAAACAATAAATGCAGAAATAAGAACTAAAAACAAGTAATCATAGATCACATGTACTGCCTTATTGGCAAGGGTGACACATACAGTACTGTTGTGTGTGTATAGCCAGGAAGGAAGTGCGATATGGAGGAAGGAAGGTAAAGTCTAACGGGGTCGTACCTATGTTCCCTGTTTTTCCCAAAAAAGGTCCACTTTGTATGTGACAGGGGAACATAGGACCCTTTTTTTGAATAAGGGTAGGGTTAGGATTAGGGTTAGAGAAAGGGTCCTGTGTTCCCGGTCACATACAAAGCAGGGAACGTAGGACCCGGGGAACATAGGTACGGTCCCAAGTCTAACATAAAACAAACACTGTGCAACCTCATTAGGCACAACGCAAATGTTTTCATTTTCGATTAGCATTAGCGTAGCTAGCTGTTTTGTGATGTGGCTGACAGTAAGCCACGGTCACAAAACAGGTAGCTACGCCTAATGAGGTTGCACAGTGTTTGTATTATGTTAGCCCTACGCTAATGCTAATTGTCGCCTCACTAGCTTACCTTTGGAAACAGGTTCACCAAGTTAGGGGCAAAGTAGTAGCATAAATATGTGCTCGCATATTGGTGAATGGACACCTCGTCCTTTCAGTATAAAACCATGTTCAGTGTTGAACCTTGTAAAAATGCCTCTTCACTACCACCTTCCCGCCCCAGACAGCGCAGCTGCTGCTGATGAGCCGCTGCCTGCCTGGTGTAGCGTGATAAATCAGCGAAAATTAAATTCCTCCAAAAAAATTGAAAATCAAGGATGCACACCATCAGGCCATGCTCAACCCATATCCAAAGTCTTAGAGCGATCTGACTAACGGTCAGCGAGATACGCCTGTCACAGACAGACACACGCAACTTTGTTTAAAGATAGATATTTGATATCTCCACAAATTAGCTTCTTCTCAATTTCTTTAGATCAGTCAACCATCATCAGAGAGATATCCACTTACCCCAAAGGGGCGGGCAAACTGTTGGGCAAAGTGCTGCATCCGTGCCACATAGGCCTGGTTGTAAAAGTAGATAAGATTGCCCCTCCGTTCCTGAAAGGCTCCTAGATAATGTGCACTTGGTGAGTTGGGAGTCGGTACAACAACAATCAACCATAGAATAAATAAAACAAATGTGATGTACAGTAGCTACATTACAGTATATTTGACTTATGGCTGGATTAGAAATTATAATTGTTCTATGTACCAAGATAAATATATGTGTTGTGAAAGACAATGTGCTTCATTGTGGGACTGCAACAATGAAATCAAAGTAACTCTAAACTGTTAAATAAGCATTGTTAGAGCTAATTTAATGAATCTGTACAGATAATGAACTTCACATGTTTAGTTTTTACTGAAAGCTTTCTTACTTTGAGGAGCGTTGTCCATGTGTCTCCCTGAAATCAGCACATCTTTGCAGACCTGAGGACAGGAAAAAGTCTCCTCACAAAATACGCTAAGCTAATGTTGCTATACAGTAAAAACCCAACACAGCCACAACACATTAAGTACACCTGACACATTAAGGGCCACATCTCTGTTTTTCTAGAAACCCAACATGTACCTGCATCATGTGCTCTGACAATTACCGTAGAGGCTCAGGTGTAAATGAGACTTAATCTGTTGTTGCCAGGTCTATGACTTAAACCACTCTACTTCATTAATATGTCAAAGGTTACAGTTTATGCAGATGATTCTAAAAAATTTTTAACATGCACACAAATCTAGGACACTCAGCTGGTCTTGACCAAATGTTTACGTCTTCTGAAGGAATAAAGTAAATTATACATTTGCTGACTTTTTTGTTGTGGTGATTGTTGCTGCAAAAAGTGTTGTCTA
The DNA here is from genome assembly GCF_963457635.1 of Microchirus variegatus. Classification (NCBI taxonomy): domain Eukaryota; kingdom Metazoa; phylum Chordata; class Actinopteri; order Pleuronectiformes; family Soleidae; genus Microchirus; species Microchirus variegatus. The sequence continues at coordinate 15,363,901 of NC_139815.1, read as the reverse complement.
CTTTTTATTCATTGAGAGTTAATCTATGTATTTACTAAATCGATGAAAAACAACCTAACCAAACCTACACTTCTACTGGCGTGGGGCTGTGACTTGTAGCTCTTCATTATACATTTGAAGGAAATGTCCACCCCAGTAATCTGTAAAAGAAAAAAAAGCAAATTTAAAAGGTTAATAAATGGGATTCATGAAATAATACTTCACTGTGCAGTTTGGTGTTATTGTTTAATTTGCTTTGATGATTCAAATCATACAGATGTTTCCTATTTCATTTCTTGTTTGACCTTTCAGACCAAGTAGCCTTTTTTACAGATATCAATTCAAACAGATCCTGTTTCTAATGATAAGGCTACTGTAGATCGTTCTTGATGTAAAACATGTTTGATGTCATCAAATCAGTGAGAGATCAGTTAGATTCTCTCCCATACTGTATATCAAATCCCACCTTGGCGATGATGTAGATGGCGCACATGAGCAGTTGATCCAGGTGACGGTTGACCATGAGCTGAGCGCAGTTGACCAGCGAGAACTCAAAGCAGGTCCAGATCTTCAGCCGCAGGTCATCGGACACTTCCAGTGCGGAGCACAGCTCCCTCAGACGCCGGCTCATCAGGCTGTAGACCTGAGGCAAAGTGAGAAAACAGGACATAACATCATTGAATTCATCACAAAAAGTTAGGACGCGATAGATCAACTGACCTTGCGAGCAAACAGGTGAAGGGGGCTCCTTCTCTGAGGCCTGTTTACACCTGATGGAGAAACAATGTTAGTCAAGTCTGGCAAGACATTGGAATATAGACAAACGGCATATCTGGCAAAAGTATCCAACCTCTAACTGTATCTGTCCCAATTGTAAATGGGTTGTTCCTTAAATTTTGGAAAATAGAATCTTATTGGTTAACTACAACAGTTCAACGTCAACACACACGAGTGAATACCTCCCTGAGGAATCGCGTCGCGTTGAAAGTCTGCCTCGTTTGGACCCTCAAGCTGTTCGGGAGGCATCACCTACAGACAGATACACAATTCTTCATCAAGGTCGCGTACACTGTAGTGCTTCCTAAGCAAATGAGAGCCACCTGGAGGAAACACTGAGAACGGTGATGTCTAAATAATGTTACAGAAAACCTGTTGGCAGGTAGGGAAACTGTCCGTGTTGGCTCTGATTTCTTCCCACAGCAGTGAGTTGCTGGTCCAGGCCAAGGCCTCCACAACTTTCTCTTCCACTTGGGAAAGGTGTCTTATGACGGCGCGAGGCAGTCCTGCCTCGGCGCGCAGCACCAGCTCAATCACCTGTGCCACACACACACACACACACAAAAGGTCAGTTTTTGTTACACTCGTTTTTGTCATTGAATCAGGTCAAGATTTGAAAACGAGCAGGTGGAGCTGCCCTCTCCTCTGTCTGATCTATCACAATTGAATCCTCTTCATTTTTATTTGAACAGATTTCTTAAAAAAATAACTCTTCCCCCTTCCTTTCATAGCATCAATATCAATGTTTGACTTGTAGCTCTTATTGCCTTAAATATATATATATATATATATATATATATATATATATATATATATATATATATATATATATATATATATATATATATATATATATATATATATTAATGTACATTGATCATTATTATTATTTTTCTCGAAAGGACATCATTTATCTTTCCTAGATGTATTACAATTTAAAGAGTTATGACATCCATTGTTTGAGTATTTGTTTGAGGAAGATTTATGTTTTAAGATACTGATGATGAACCTTTGTGATTTATAATGTTTTTGTCGAACTCTTTTCGTTTCATTCATTACACACTCAAATGATGTGCACATATGATTTGAATGAATCAAGAAATATATTTTAAGTTTATCAACCATTCTTTTTTTCAAGTGCACTTTGAACATAAAGATTTAGTACATTTATGTCGATTGTGGGATAACGATTGTGCTTGTTTTTAAAGTGTATTTATTCAGCTATTGAGACACTTAACTCTCATATTCAATGTTGTTATATTCAAATTTGTTTTGTCGCTGTCGGAGAACGTCTGTACTGTAGTTACATAAGTTAGGTTTATGTAAATAAAATGACATTGTATACAATATATATCAAGTAAACAACAAGCTGGGAAAACAAACCCTCCAGAAGTGATATGATTCCATCTTCAAGATCTGCAGCAGCAGAGGTAAATCACACGGTAGACGGTTCGAACAAACGGTAATCTCCAGACAACAGGCCACCAGACAGGACTGCACAAGATTAGTCTCCAAGATGACCTAAAAACAAACACATGTACAACAAGTGTTTTATTTATACCAAACTAAAAATATTTAAAGGGTCAATTCACACAAATTCACACATCTGATATCTGCAATTACACCACAGGGTGGGGCTGTGGCTACTGTACTGACCTGAAAAATGGTTAGCAGAAGTGAAAATGGTGTCACTATGACATTCCACTGGTTTGAGCTCTCGTCCTCTCTCCACTAACATCGTGGACGCAATCGTGCACAGATCTGAATCTGATCTGATCATATCTGAATCCACGTGATGTGTCATATCTGATTTGTGCCACATGGGAGCAGCATCCAGGTGTGTGATTTCTGTGAACTGGCCCTTTAAATAGGCCTGCAGTGTGACACAGGCTTGCACCTCTCACAGCAATGCTCCTATAGCGCCCCGCCCCCCCCCCCCCCCCCGTGTGGGAACACAGCCTTGATGTCAGACTCGGCAGCACTTCGCACATGTGTCCACAGGAGGGGAGTGTGTACACTTACAGAGATGTCACAGTTGCCCCGCCTCCTCTGCTCCTGACAGATCAGGTTCTCGAGGATCTTGTAATACCAGAACCCTGCCTCCCAGCAGCACTTCACTGCCAGCTCTGTGAAACAATATCACATGGATTAAAGGTGACATGTGTCAGCAACAAGGGCTTTGTTCCAGAGTTAAATATATCATTAAAAAACTCAGACCTGACCTGGTCTCTAATCATGAAGGGATTTAGGGTATTGATGTGGAGGAGTCAGGGATTCTTCATAAAATACATAAAACAAGTGGTATGTTTTGAATTTAATGACTAATTACTGCACATTACAAAAGCACATGATAAAAAAAAATCAGAGTAAATCTGGGCTGCGGATGAATAACACTGTAAAAGCCGGTTGATTATTTGTCCTCCAGATATGTCGAACATAAGGCATGTGGTTCTATTAGCGGCCATGAAAGATCCACATTATGCCTTTATCCCCTTAACATTTAACTATGCCCTCATCTAACTGTTCAAACACTAAATATGTTAGTATACCTTTGGTCTTCTCGTCGCCTAAACCGTCCCTGTGGTGGAGCAGAAATGTGTGCAGCATGAGTTTCAGTCTCGCTTTAATGTCCTCAGTTGGATTTGTGGAGCATGTCCTGAAGCAGAGGAGGGCAGGGGAAAAAAAAAAACAGATGTACAGGAGAGCGATTGAGAAGCAGTAAAAAAAAAAAAAAAAAAAAAAAGGCCACACAACTGCACAGAAACCATTCTCAAGTGTTTGGGAAACTTTTATTTGTGCAAACGCCTCCCTTTATGTCATTTATGACATATCATGTCAGATGTGCGCGTTTGAGCGCGATATGGAGGGTTGTACGTGTGGTGACAGAGGCGCAGGCAAGGAAGGCAACTGCTTGGGGCCCCGAGCCGATAGGGGGCCCCCGACACTCTGAGCCTGAGGGCTTTTTTTTATTGAAATGTGCAGTGACCAGCCGCCTCCCTGTCCCCCTTAAAAAACAATGGGCGATTTGCAATGACATCCCAGTAGGAAACCTCCCTAAAGGGGCCCCACCTCACGTTAACCTGTGTGAAGTTATCGTTCTGCAAGTTGGAAAATGAAGAGGATTATTTGCAGTGTAATGCATATCTTTTTTACTCAGTTTATATGTTTATATATGTTTTTTTCAGTTACAGTATTTTATTGTTCTATATATTTATATTGTTTTATAATGTGGGTTATTTACAGTGCAATGTCCTTTTTTTTTTACTAAGTTTATATAGTTTTTTAAAAGCTATTTACAGTATTTTATTGGTCTTTACATTTATATTTTCACATACCTTTTAATTACAAGGTTTTTCCATGTTATTTCATTCATTTTGAAAAAAAACATTTTTTTTTAACCCTTACATTTTTTGTTGGTGTCAGATTATTTGTAACATAATGGTGATGAACACTGGTTGGAAGGGCCCCCTGGAAATGTTTTGCTTAGGGCCCCTACAGACTCTAGAATCGCCTCTGTGTGGTGATTTACATAAACGACACAGACAACACGTGGCGTGAGTAACACGGTGAGACAAGCAGCACTAACCTAAACATAGCGAGCAGGCGGTCACTGGGGCCAAACCTTTGCTTCTGTGGGTTGCCGTGTGGCACAGTTGCCATGGTGACCCTCACACTCACACAGAGAGGGAGTTAAAGCAAGGGATGGGAACCTACATTTAAAAAAAAAAAAAAAAGAGAGAGAGACAGAGTCAATGAGGCGGCCAACAATGTTCAACAATAAACTATTTAATAAATTCATAAAAATTGGCGATCAAATGTGTCATACCTTTTTCTTCCATCTAAAACGCCTTAAAAACAACAAAGTCGAACGAAAACAGACTATGAACCGTGGAATTTGTGTAACATTACTCATGACACAAACACACACTCATTAACACGTTACTCATGAATGTGTGTACTGTAAAATATCCAATTCAACCCAATACAACTTTATTTGCAGAGCACTTTAAAAACAACCGCAGTGGACCAAAGTGCTGTATGAGAACAATAAATAAATAAAAGACAGAATAAATAAAAGGCATAAAAGCTTGCACGAGGCAATGAAACAAAACAACTCAAATAAATGAAAAGACATAAAACACGGGGAGAAGTTACAACCGTACAATACACTATGATAAGAAAAACATATATAAGAACATTATTGAATTAAAGGGGACATATTATACACTATTTCTCCAAGTTAACCTAGTTCCCTGGTGTCCTGATGAACATGTCTGTGACATGCTTTTGTCAAAATACCATAAGGATGACGCACCACAGAAGTTCAAAACAGCCCCGTTCAGAACGTTCTGTTTAGTAGTATCTCTTTAGGTCCACCTTTAAAAAAAATAAAATGAAACTTAAGGGACGGGAGACGACATCAGCCACAGAGGCTACTGGGAGCTAACAGCAGTTAGCATTTGGAAAAAATTATAATTTGCAGGCTCCAGCAGGCACATTGCCGTCATATATAACATGTATCCACTGGAAGTTTGTGTAGAACTCTGTGCTGCACTGTGGAGCCAAGAATAGAACTTTTTCGTGGACTTTCGGAAGATTCAGATGCCGTTGCCCTCGCCAGCACTCTCGCGTGTTTTATGGACAAAGCGGAACCCCAACAACAATTCCTGGAATTTAGCGCATTGTGACGTCCCAGTGAGCACGGAAGTCAACATCGCGTGTTTTATCTCCTGTACTTAGACTGAGGAGGACCACAAAAACATGAGTGTGTCATCTTTTTTTCCACACTATGCCGACTGATAGGACCTCCAGAGTCCCAAATATAAGGATTTAAATGATTCAAAAGTTGATTTTGCATAAAACGACCCCTATAATTTAAGCTTTACATGATTGCATGTAATTACCTGGGTCATATTTAATTTCCCCGCCACTTTCATAATTACGCAGTTATAGGCCTGGAGCAAAAAAAAATAAATAAAAAAAATATCCCTCTATCTTTACAAGTTCCCCGTTTAACCTCCATCACTTCAGTTTATCACGTGTGAGCGTCCATGTTCCTCTGTCCTTTATGAATAAAAGACTCTAATCCTCTGATCACTCCCACATTTATCATCCCGAGCATAAACAAGGCTTTATTGTCCACACTGAGTCAGACAGACGTCAGTCTACAGTATCAGTATATACCACACTACTTGTGTTATAATGTAACTGTATTTGACTACTAGTATTAGAGCAAGATGAAATATAGCCATGAATAAAACAAGAAATAAAACATGGGATTGAAGGACACGAGGACAAAAACTCACAAAAACGTTCTGTTCTCAGAGGAAGGGTTTCCAGGACTTCTCAAGGACACGGGTTAAATGAGCGTAGACGTACTTGATCTATTGAAAACAACAACAAAAAAATGATTATCTGTCTCCACTCCTGATTTGGTTTATCCTTGAAGCTACGATGACAAAGAAAAAAGGACTGAACAACATTCAGTATAACATTTACATATCATCCAACTCGATGACGTTGTGTCACACAGCTGCACGACTCAAACACTGACCCCCCCACGCTTCCTCCTCTACACCCAAACATGTTTGTTCGGCTGTGTTTTTTGTTTTTGTTAAAAAGTTTGAGATTCATTATGAAACTTTCAAATGAATCGCATGAAACTCTGTTGCTGCTGCTTTATCTGTGACTCATTTATTTGGATCACAGTCACATTTCCTGTTTCCTCCACACTTGTTTTTGTTTTTTGTTTTTTTGCATTAAACTAGGCCTTGGTTTCATTTTCACACGTGGTGAAATTTAAATGGCGACTTTTCCCTCGTTGAAATGTGAAAACTGTCATTTAGAGTAAAAGAAACAGAGAGAAAACAAACTAGCCTGCCTGGCTTTTTCAAAACTAATGTGTATAAGTACATCTTTTACGAAGATTATATTCAGTTTGTCATCTTTTGAGACATAAGCATAACACTGTAGACCACAGTAGTTTCAATGTTAACAACTTATTACACCAACACAACAAGTTACTGAATTCATTTGCTTTGCATGCAATTGCCTAAGTCATGGAAAATGTCCCCTCCACTTTCATAATTACGCAGTTATACATCTGGAGCATAAACTCTATAGCACTTGACATCAAAGACTGATCACTTACCAAGTCCTGGTGCAGATTCTGGATCCTGATTGAGGCTCCTCTGGTCTAAGACTCCTCTGTAAGTCTGCTGTGTGTGGAAACGAGGAGTAACGATGGTTCAAACACAGCAGGCAACCTGCTGCTCTACAGCTTGAGGAAGTTCAGCTCAGTGGCCTTTGTCAGAGAGACATGCCCAAACTTGTCATCTGGTCGGTGGTGAGACGTTTAACACCGAGCACCACCAAGAGGAGGAATGGAGGACTTACAGTACAGTAGAGGATATTATTTTTAACCCTGTGTTATGACCTAACGTTACCGTTACTGTAGCTGTACTGTATTTGTTGAGTCTTTGCTCAGGAAAGACTGTGAAGTCTTCACAAAGTAAGAATAATGTTATTAATAACTTAAACACTGATGCAACACTAGAGAACAATGATAGTATTTTCAATATTGCAATAATATGGTCATGGTATGGTAACACAGGAATAAATGTAAATTGCAGCTATCCAGTCCAAAAGTGTTCCTCTACAAGGGCTGAGGTTCTACCTGGAACCATTTGCTTCTGAAAAACCCTTTCCCGAAGAAAGGGTTTTTCAAGGGTTCTTAGTGGAACACTAATGGTTCCAGTAAGAACCATTTTGATCTAGAGACTTCTTGGATTACAAATAATACTTCTGTTCTTTGGTGTATAATTTATACGGAGCCCTCGAAGGAACATGAGAAAAAAAAAAAAAAAAAATGATGAAATTTTTTCCGCCATTTTTTTTAAATCTCGAGATTCAAAGTCGAGACCTTGAGTTTCCAAAAAACAATGAAAAAAAATTTGGGAAAAAAATACACTCGAGATCTTGACTTTGAAACTCAAGATTTCGAGTTTCCTCGTCATTTTTTTTCTTCTTGTCACGTCACTTCAGGGGCTCTGTAAATTGTAATATTTTTATGTTTAAAAAAAAAAAAAAAAAGATAAAAAAAAGTGAGAAGAGCAGTAAATGGATCGGAAAGTGCACAGATATAAGTAAAAGTTGTCAGCTGTGGTGGCAAAAAAATTAAAATGTACATGGGATTTCTTGAATAAGGCCTAAGAGAAATCAACAGACAAAGACAATCTGTATGGATAGTCAGAAGAATATGTTTAATAAAAATAATTAAACCTCAATTTCCTCTATAGAACTTCATAGAAAGTAATCCAATAAATTACAAATGACTTTTAAGACGTGTTTTCCTGCACTACATAAAGAATCATTTCGACTACACAGACCACAACTTGCAAATATTACAACTGTCCAATGAAAGAAAAAGAAACAAAAAAGACAAAAAAAAAACTGACCAGGGTGACATTTAAGATAGAATAAGCTCAAAATAAAATACAAATCCATTGATGATAGTTTTGTCAACTCAGTGATTACATGTACGCAAACTGAACGAAGACCTCCCTGTACAGCAGTAGTGTGTGTTTCGTCATTCCTCTTGCATATTGGTCATTGTTTACTTCTGTGTGTAATTAATAACGCATGTTGGTTTTTTTTTTTGTTGTTTTTTTTTTTAAATAACACTGCTTCTTCTCCAGCACTAGCAGTGCTTTAGGATTCCTCATACAAGACAACCTTGACAACCAAAAAAAAAAGAGTTTTCCTAAAGCGGCTCAGCACAAAACATCAACCCATCAAACCCCCGACACTGTGGAGCAACACAAAGCAGCAAAAAACGCCTCCCACAACAGAAGAAGCAATGGCTGGGTGTTTGCTTAAGGGCACTACGAGTTTTTAAGAGAGCAGAGGGGCAGATATACAAAATGACAGTGACGTGTACAAGGTTATTCATTGAGACATAGAAAAATACCATACTGTTAGTTGTAATATAAAAAAAAAAATAAAAAAAATGCAATTGCATTGCAAGCAAACCCATGATGAGGTCTATATTACCAGGCAAACAAGAAAACCACTTTTTTTTTTAAGCAACTTTGCAACTCGGACATGTCTTCAGCCTTTGTGTTCAGACCACAGGGGCCATTCATGGTTTAACCCACTGGAGAAGAACGCTACAGCAAAACTTAAACTCTGAAATCAGACTGTTATTTCAGCGGGTTTCTCCAGCAGAGATGTGAGATCGGACTGGAGGTTGTTGTACCCCCCCCCCCCCCAAAGTCCAAACAAAGACTTGTGACCTCACTAATCGCTTCTGACATACGTGTATTCTTAACAGTCCACTGTTACACAGCAGTCCTAGAGCGAGCGCGGTTGTGCTCAAGAAAATTACAAAAAAAAAAAAAGGTACTTCGAACTTGAGTGAACTCCAGTGTTAACAGCTTACAATGAGCACGTGCAACGGAACGGTGAAGGAAATGCATCAAGCATGTCTGACAGACAGGAGTCGAATGAGAGAGAGAGAGAGGTACAGGATAAGGGCACTTCTACATCTACTGAAATGTAGTCCATCAGCAGAACAGAGTCGAAGACGAAGTGAAATACACACAATAATGCCACACAACTTCCAGTGACACAAGCTGCTCACGTTAAGCCCTTCCTGAAATTAGCCCCCGTCTGACACAGAGTAAACCTTCAATGTCATGAACAAAACACGACAATCTTAGCCAGGATTAGAAATATTCTGCGTTTGTGCCGTAAATCTTCTTCAAGACTTTGGCAGACAGGTGGCCATGCGACACAATTTCCGTCCAAATTTGTGATGAATCGCGTTTAAAAAAAAGTGGGATTTTTTTTTTTAGCTGACAAGCACAGCATTCAGACTGGAAAGTTATGGAAGCAGTAGATACCAGGTGAGAGGTCCAGCCAAGAAAACCAACACTGTGGAAGCTCTCGGTACAAAGAAACAAAGAAACAAAAAAAGGGCCTCTGACACACACATTCCAGCAGAGACAGAGGTTAAGCAGACAGCGAAAACACACACACACACACACACATTTGCAAGGTGAAGCCATTGAGCACAGTTGAGGTAAGATGCAGTCAAATACACCAGGGCTGTAGTAGTATTATCCAGGTCAACAAGAGTCCTGAACTTTTCCCCTAAACTCCTAAAGTCAGGAGCACAGAGGGTCAAAGGGCAGTTTTTGGCACACAGTAAAAGGTTGTTTTCAGTCCCCACAGACTCTTACACTGTAAAAAAAAAAAATTTAACAGATGTGCAAGTGAACATGTATGCCTACTGTGGATAGATAAAGTGCTCCAAGGAATATGTCGGGACATGTCTGTAAGGTGATGGTGAGTATTGGGAATATGGGAAATAAAACCTTGACTATCAGAGTTAAATAATGATCCATTTTTTGGAATAAAATTTAACTTAAAATTTAAATACTACTTTCCCTCAAATCAGAGCGATATTAAAAAGGAGGGGCTTTCCGGTAATGCTCTTTCCTGAAAACCAATGAGGAGAAATGTGGAAATGACCCTTTTTTTTAACGTGACACGGAGCCACAAGACGGTGAGGTGGGGGTTGTGAGGCTGCGTCAGTTGTGCACTGGGATGGAACATGGTAGACGAGAGAATCTACAGCTTCAGTGACATTCATTAGCTGCCCAAGTTATTGCTGACATATCCAACAAATATGATCTGCAAAGCATAAGTGTCAACAAACCTGTAGAAGTACTGAGTATGTACAAGAGCAAGTGTTTGTCAAGTGTCATTCCCCCGATCCCCCGCCCCCTCCCCAAACAATCAAAATATATTAATAGTACAGCTCAACGAGCATATTGATGTAGTTTCACTTTCTTTTTTAATAAAATTAAATCCTGACATAATTACAATAATGCCTTTTTTTGTTGCAATTGTACATAATTGTGTGGTACAAGTTCACAGAAGTTCAGAAATCTACTTAAGTCTGACATGCAAAATGTCTCGAGACAAGACTGTACCTTGTGAACGGACACTGAAATTTTATTTCAGTTCCTTCTGAATCAGTTTTTCTTCTTTTTTTTTTAACCTTTTGTTCTTTATTACACAACATTTTTAGTTAGTTCTTGTATTTACACGTAAAGAAATCACAACACAAGTGCCAAAATCCATATATATGTGTGAATATACTGTATGTATACATTTCTACGCGATACATAAATAAATGTATTATTTATTTATTTAATAGAATCAATCCTCATCGCTGGAATCCGAATCATCCGAGGATGAAGAAGAGCTCCCAGACTCTGATGAAGATGTCTCGGCTTTCCCTGAACCTTCAGCACCGCTGTTCTCTTTTTGATCTGCCGACTCCTCTTCGTCGTCGTCGTCAACCAAAGCCTCGTACTCCTCATCTCTGTCCCCCTCTGCTGCCGACTGCGCCGTCTCCTGAGGCGATGACTTGGAGGCTGCGGGTGGAGTACGAAGAGGAGTCGGAGGAATAGCTGGGTCACCGTTTGAGCTCTGCAGCTGTGTGGCAGACACAGGAAGGTTAAGGCCTGGAGTGAGAAGCATCCCTGGGTAAAGCATACTGGAGAGTAACAAGGGATTAAGAGACAGTGGGTGACTGGAGGCTGCAGAGGCAGCTGAAGCACTTTGTGGGGCAGTAGCAGAGGAAGTGGAGCTGTAAGCTGAGGAGGAAGTCGTAACCAGACTGTCGGTCCTTTCTCCTTTGGTGTCTGAGGTGTTCAAAGGAGCTTTAGAAGTGGACGTCTCTCCTGTTGCACCACTGGCAGTTCCCTTTATTCGTTCCTCTAAGCCTCCTGTGATCTCCTGAGCTGGCTTCCCGAGCATGCTGTTCATGCCGAGCAGGTTTGGCAATCCAGCCATGCCAGAGAGCATCATGGGAAACATGGCTGCCAAGTTGGTTGCAGCCAGGTTGCTGGCGTCAGACGGCAGCCCTATCAGGCCTGCGGTGAGCTGCAGGGACTGTAAGCTCTGGAGGTTTTGCTGGAGGGCTTGCAGGCTGCTGAGGTCCATTCCGGGAAGGAGGCCGTTGGCCAGCAATGGGTTCAGGCCGAGAGCAGAGTCTGCTGCAGCGGTTGCTCCTGCTGCCGCCGCCTTGGCCATAGGATTCTTGGGTCTACGTCCGCGTCGACTCACCTCTTCAGGAACAATGGGTCCTGTGAGGATCCTGTCAAACATGCTCTCTGGGAGGTAACCCTGGACAAAACACAGAAGAAGAACAGAAGAGCCGAAAAACATTATTTGTTACAAAAATATGAGTGCATTAATCACATTATAAACACCAATTAACAAAGTTTTGATCGGATTAATAATATGCTTCTTGGTGACTCACAGACTGTTTGACCACGTCCGCCCATTCAGGTGGGACTCCGTACTCTGGGTTCTCCTGCAGGAACCTGCTCAGATCCTTCAGAGGAGGCGCGAAGGCACCACCAATCTACAGGAAAGATGGCAGCTTCACATGAGAAACTTACATCTCTTGATTTACTTTCTTGATTATAAACTGCCACTTTATGTATGAGTGGAGCATTATTTAGCACAAGAACAATTGTTCGATCAACATTTGTACATTTTGATGACAGAGCTACAGCATGAAAGGTCCAGTTACCATTATCAAAATTACACAATAACATGAATCTAAAATCAAATGAAGCTTTTCAAAGAATGATTCATGTGGCTTTTTTAAATTCGGAGGAGAAAACAGATGTTGATTATTGACTCTCTGATATAAAGCATCTCACTATGTTTTTTTAAATAAAGAAAAGAGGACGCCACACAAACATACCTTGCGTGCATTTCTCCTGTTGATAATTTGGACCCTTTCCTCTCCTGTCAGGCTGTTCACATCTATCTTGTTGGGGTTCCTACAGCGATGCCTCTTCTGCTTTGGCCGACCGTCCTGGAAGTGGAACTGCATTTGCATCTTGTTTACCCCCTTTTTATCAAATACACCAAATGAAAAAAGCACTTATTTAACATTTCAAAACATATACTTCTTGTTATTTTGTTGTAATCTACGAGAATCTGTGCACAGGGAAAACGGTGCTTCAGAGGACAGGAAAGAATTTCTTACAGGAATAAAGGCTCCTGTGTCTGCTACAAAGCCGGGATGTTCTTTCAACCATTGCTCTAGATCTTTCCTCCTGGGTGCATCGTCACCAGCAAGCCGGGTGCCATCTTTGAGGCTGATGACAGGGACCCTGCTGTCTGCTGTGTCTCCAGGGATCTGACTGGAGCTCTGGCTGGAGCTCTGACTGGGGCTGTGACTGTAGACTGGAGCAGAGGCCACTGCCATGCCTACCTGGCCAATACCTCCCCAACCTGGAGGCATCTGGACATACATGGACATGGAGGAGTGTTCTTTTATGTCTGTACTGTTACTTCATACACAATAATCAATTAAACTGGATACACAGATGAATATTTGTGCTTTTTTTTGTATCGTCAAAGGACTATGAACCAAAAACAAAGTCTCTCACTGACCTGATCGGGAACAGCAGGGACTCTGGTCCTGTTCATGAAAAGCAGGTCCATTCCCTCTACGTTTTTCCTCCTCCCCCTCCGCTTCTTCACCATGGGTTGGCCATCCATCACTCCGTTCAGCCTCATCTGACTAGTATGACCTGGATTCACTGCAGAAGAAGCAGCATCTTAGGTTAACTGCTATTTACTAAGCCTAATTTAAATGAAATAAAGATTTTGGGTAAATCTTCGATGGAAACTGTATTCAACCACGTTCCCTCTTAGACTTAAGTAAACCCTTTAGTCCTTTCACCTCTAGTGACACCTGAAAAAGGTCAAAAGATCAACAATATTTCTCAGCCTGAACATTTTCTCCAAAAATTACACTTTGCTGCCATCTAGTGGTGATAAAGGGAATTGTGTCAAAACTAAGTATATGCAAATATCATGTATTAGCTGTATTTATTAATAATAATAATTATAATAATAATAATAATAATAATAATAATAATAATAATAATAATAATAATAAAAAAGACAAACCAGTCTGAAAGCTGCACTGAGGCTTGGTGATATCAGCTAATCCCGTGTCAGAAGCACTCTGCAGCTCATGAAGCCGGGCCAGGTACTGCTGCTGGGCCTGGGGTCCCTCCTCAGACTCCAGGGGTCTCTTCAGAGGAAGACCCTGCTTCTGGAAGGTCAATTTCAGACCTCCCTCCTGCTATACAAAGAAACAAAAGAGTGTCAGTTAAAATTCGAGGGGAAAAAAGGTTAAGGTTATGAACTAGGAAAACTCTGCACTCATTTGTTAATTCTATCTTAGACTGTGAATTATACATGGAAGCTAGCTTTACTCGTCTAAAATCAATCAAATACAATTCAGATCACAAAATATCAACTAAATGTGTTCGGAAATCTTACTAACAACAGTAAATATTGTTCAGGTAGTTTCGTGTTAGTAGTACTGAGACATATGAGCACACGGTGGGTAGTGGCTGGCAGGGCAAAGTCTACTCATAGATGGGAGAGAACTGGGAAGCCATGCCAAAGAGATAGCTGCTGACAGAATATATAGATGTTAAAGGAAAACAAGCAGCAGGCGTTTGAAGATCTGTGATTGTAAAAATCGTACAGTTTGGGGGAAAAAATCCAACACACAAGCGAGGAATAAATTGAAGTGAAGTGCCATGTTGAGTATAAGAATATTAGAAAACACAGCTGAGAACTACATTTCAGTCAGATTATAAGATCCCTTCAGTTAAGAGAGGCTTCAAACTGAACCTTATTATATTCTTACAGCTGAATGATTTGTCCTGATGCAATCATAGCCTTGGAGCCCGATTCTTATTGAGTGTATTGGAAAAGAGCTGGAGGCTGCTATTAAATTAATATCTCTTCCTGCCAGGCAGTCAAAAACCACTGATCATACCCAAAGGAAAGACGAAAGAAGACCAGAGAAACATGCTGAACAAGGCAGCTAACACCGGTCACAGGAGCAGGAAGTGGAAGGATCCTATGTTTAGGGCGAAGCGGCGGGAGGAGGAGGGGAGGAAGGGAGAATTCAACATACATCGTTGAGTTTTACTGAGAACTCCTTGTTTTCTGCAACATGCTTGGTCACCTTTGACCCCTGTGGCGAGGCAGAGGGGTCCTCGCACAGGCTGTTGGCGTTGTCCAGCAGCTTGGTGGTGTAGAAAGAGGCCACTGCACCTCCAGGCTCATAAACGCGTCGTGTTTCTGGCCACTTGCCCTTAAGCACTGCCTGGCAGATGCTGTCCAGGCGGTTGATAATTACACGATCCTTAAAGAAAAAACAACACAGATGAGCGAACCCTTGCATCAGTCTGATTTCCTTTTTCACAATCACGGTGCAGGTCTTCACATGCATTATATTCTTAATTCAAATCATAATCTGAGCAAAACATATTTGTAAATTCACCTTTGGCCAGTAGGAAGCAGCAAGCATGTATCCTCCTCCCAAGAAAGAATGCGAGGAGTTGTGGGTGATGCCATTCTCGGCCAAATGAGTGTCTTGTGTTTCATCCTGTGTTGTGCTCAGAGATGCCACACTGTCCTCATCGAAGGCCTTCACACTTGTTACTGCAGGCACTGAACGGGTTAAAAGAGAGACACAAAATTAAAGACTTGTTAATACGTATGCAATCCTATCAAATACTGCTCTGCAATTTAAAAAATAAAGTCAATTAATTGCCATTTAAATGCAACACAACATAAATGCTCACCTTTCTTCTTACCGTCCGCTCCCTCACTATCGCTGTCATCCGAAGAAGATGAGGAAGAGGACGAAGATGACGAAGAGCCAGAGGAGCAAGATGAAGAGGAAGAAGAGGAGCTGGAGCCGGAATGTGACGAGGAAGAAGAGGAGGACGAAGAAGAGGAGGAGGAGCGTGATGAAGAACTTGAGGAGGAGCCATCAGTTTCTGAGCCACGCCTGGTCTCATTGCGGCTCCTCTTGGCCTTCTTGGGTTTCCTCTCTGAGGAGTTGGGTGTGAGTGGTTTGGTTCGTGCTGCTACCATCTGCCTCTCGCTGTCCCTCAGCTCAGGAATAGGCTTCTCTTCTAACCCTGTGGGAGTGGCTGGTGCTTGAGAAGGGCTCCAACTCTCCCCCGGTTTCTCCCTGCTCTCCTCGACCACTGAGGCTGGTTCCACTTTGGGGACAATACCACAGGGCTCGGTGTCTCTGTGGCCCACCAGAGGCAGTGGAGAGCTTGTCAATGCTGAGCTGGTGGCCTGGTGCTGAGGATGGAGGAGTGGGGTGGATGTGCGTGACTGCTGCTGCTGCTGTGCAGCTTTTGTTTGGCTGTAGTTTTGTTGGGCAGCCATGAAGCTGAGCTCAGGGTCTCTCAGAATGTGGTAATCTGTGCGGCTTACGCCGTGCTTGGCAGCACCGATAAGCAGGTCGCGGTCATGGGTACCAGCGTCCCACCAGACGGGTAAGTCAGAGCTCATCTGGCACAGTGGCAGGCGCTCATACAGTAACGTATGTCGAAGGACTTGTTCCCTCACCTGGCGCAGCAGCTCTACTCTGTACAATGTACGAGACGCTCGCTCCTCTGTGATGGGCTGGATGTTGAGAGAAGAGTCTACGGCAGAGTCTGGGGCAAAGACAAAGCAGCAGGTGTTAAGAGTCGATGTGTGCGACAAAAAAAATGAAGACAGCTTCACAGGAGGTTACACACAGTGTTTGACTTTCCACAAATGATTAACCTTATCTTCCCTTCTACCTCAGCACTGCTGAGCCAGCTTGTTTACTGGGGTGCTACTGACCTGTCTACAGAATCCAGGAAAAAACGTAATACATATCAGCTGAGCCACAGCCAACATCAAACTAAGCACTATTCACATTTCTGACAACGTTTCCAGATCTAACTGGAAAGGCAAACAGGACTATCACATTCTCTTGCGATTATCGTGGGCAAAAATGGTTATCGTTTGGTTGTTTTTCACTTCACTTCATGTACCTAAATAAACACGTGTTCATGTTAGAATGAGCAAATGAGCCACTGACCTCCCTCTTTGGGTGGGAGGCGGCACACCCGTCGGCACATGGCGGTGAAAGCACACAGATATTTCTGCAGACTCTCGTCAGTCTTCTTGTGCAGACGAGCCATGGCCCTGAACTTGGTCCAGTCAAAGCGACCAAGGCTTGGGTCAAAAACAACACCAAAAGTGGAAACAACCCGGTAGAAGTCAGCTTCTTCGCGCCTAGTCCATCTGAGACATATGAAAAATTCTCATTGTAATAAATGTTTACATAGATAATTGTACACAAAATGAATAATCAAAAGCCCAGATGTTGAATTTTTTAAACCCATCACTGATCTTATCTATACTGACCTTTGTTGCCGTTCAATCTTAGCAGCCATTTTGGGGTTGAGGGGGTCGTTGAGTGTGGGGGGCAGTGGGCAAAGCGGTGCGGACAGTACCATCGTTGGCTGGGACTGAGACTGAACCTGGTGTATGTGGAGAATTTGCCGACTCTTAGTGTAGCGCTGGGAGGCGGTGATCAAACGCCTCAGTCTGGCTGTCAACACTGAGGGCGACGGCCAGTAAGCTGTTGCGCTTTCTGTCACTGACATGACTGCATCTGGACCAAAATAATGAACAATTTTAAAGCCCTGTAATCATCGTAGCAATGATAATATGATGTTAAGGACTAGGTGCCTTATACTCACCTCCAGCATTGTCAGTGACGATCAAGTCTCCAGGAGAAGAAGCATCATCCTGCATAAGAAGACAGTGTTTGTTTTTGAGAGACAGCACTGAGAATTCAGGCAAATCAAATGAATCCCTCAACTAGATTAAGTAGTCCCTTGGTTCTTGTGGCCTTACCTCCATGTCTTCTTTAATCAGAGCTGGAGCAGGCTTGTATTCTGGATCATCTACATCCCTAAAAAAACACAGATAAAGTTTATATTGTTTCTGCACTCGATGAATGAGCTATGATAATGAATAACAACAATAATAATGATAACCAAAGGCGAGCATATTAAAGGAAAAGCCATATACTATTATTATACAGCTTTCCCAGACACAGGACTGTTATTATGTACTCACCCATCCATGAAATCATTGCCTCTCTGTTCGGCTGCGATAGCCTTCTCATCCGGTCGGCCCGCGCGGTCTAGAAAGCACAGGGTTGGGTCTGCGCGAATGGTGTTGTACTTTTCATAACCTGGGAGACCACAGAGTAATATGCAAACAGTTAAGTTAAGTTATCAAAGGATAATAGACGGCAACTAGACTAGACAGGTGCAGGAAATATAGAAAAGCAGGTCAAAACAAACTACAAGTGGCACCAAAAATGTTAGTTCTATTAGTATACTAACTGTCACACAAAGACATGTTAATGTTTAATGTCAAATACAGGTTAGCCGAGTGATTATTTGAACTGCTAAATTGTATAAAACAAGACCTAATCAGGGCTGAGGTTTCTTACCGTGCTTATATATACCCAGCAGTAGACACTTGTCGGCAATGGCATCCCACCACAAGGCTGGCAAATCTGAGTGGTCAGGTGCAGGCACCCAAATCTTTATCTCACTGAGGAGGAGACAGAGGAGGAGATTTGGTCAGACATTACATGAGAGCATGTAATATCTAACTTTACTCTATTGCAAAACTATGAAAGACAATGTAGTAACTCTGTGCAAACAAACTGTGGCAGGAAGCCCAGTGTCCCAGAGCTGGAGTTCATTCAAATAAATATTTTATACACCTCTTTGGCTTGTATTGTCAAATAACACAATGGCATCTATACAACTATAACACTAAAATAAAAACTGATTCTGCCTGTTGATTTCCTTGTTTACAGTCGTTGATACAATGGCAGACAACATCTTTCTTCCACCAGCAGATGGAGCTCTACAACATTCTCATTCATTTAGTCAGTCAGCTGTTTCTTCTTTCTACAGGTTGATATCATATCAAAAATATTATCAGGCAGTATGGAAACTGTACAGTTAATAATGTTACATACTACCAACTGTGTTCTGTTTCATTCATTAAAAGGAATTATTGTGTTTCCAAAGAGGGAGAAAGTTGAAGAAACATACAAATAGTGAAAAAGCAAAATGGGAGAGAATGTATGTGAAGCATTTTTACAAAGCCAAGTTTAAAATTTAGGTCAAATTTTAGCTCACCTGGAGTCCACGCCGTCTAGCACTTCCTGCGCCTGGCTTCCTATCACCTCTTGTTTCAGGTAGTAGAGCATTCTGACCCTTAGCAGCACCCTGCCAGAGAAAACCCAGTGGTCATGACAAAACGCTGACCGAGCAGTACATGCTGAGTGAGCAGGACAAACACACAGGCGCGCATACCGACTGAATAAAATGCGTGACGGCCAAGCTGTAACACTAAAACTGTACTGCATGTAGTTTTCCCATTTCAGAGATATAAACTCTAAGTAGAAAGTATATGTATATATATGTAGAATACAGCACACAAAAGAGTGAACAGCTACATAACTTGACTTGATGGACCAGTGAGCACAATAAGCCTGATAAATCAACTTTATCACTGCCTCCAATTATTTATTGCATCCCTTGGAGTCAACAATATTGTCTGGACGTCACAGTGAGTCACGGTTAGCTTGAGGAGGGGCGAGGCCGAGGCTGACAAGATAGAAAGAGGCTGAATCACAGGGGAGACATTAGCTCTGTGATGCATCATCACACATCAGGCTCCAATGTCTGACATTCATTGAGATTTTGCATCATGTAGAAACCATATTGTGTAATCATTCTGCATGAACACAAAATTAATTTTAATTCCACTGTGTGATGTCTGCTGCTGGAAAAACGTAGCACACGCCGAGGTTTAGTGATGTGGCAAGAAGGCACCAAATTCTCTAGAGAGTATTGCTATTGTGCGGTAAGTAGCTGTCCTGCAATTTTAGTAACTGTTTAATGAAAAGGAGAATTTAAGGTATAATTATACTGACACATCATAATACTAAACCAGCAGTATAAAAACATTTTGATTTACACAAACTAAATGCAAATTTGGTATAAAAAGGGTATTTGGCTAGTAACAAAATTGCCAAATTATCACATTTTTACTATTAGTATTTGTGAAACAACTGTTACATGTCGTAAAGCTACTGAATAATTACCGCTCTAGGTAAACTGACAATGTATGCTTTGTTTTGCAGCCACTAAAACAAATTATTATCACATTCATTCATTACTTCATGAGTGCCTTGCAGACTCTCTTGCCAAGGCTTCCTTATAGTGCAGCCCATTTTTTCAAGAGCACTGAAAAAGCAATTGCAGCTTTTAAATACACAGTAGCAGGCATCCCATCTTCTGGTGTAACTCAGCTGACTATTGTTATAAATGAGTTCCATACTCTTCCCTGATTCACTGACAGGACCAGGAAAAACTGCAAGGCACGTGTTCCGTCTGTCACATTGATGGATGTCTGTGGTGACCAGTCTGGACTCACAGCGCTGGTTAATCAAAGTCTTGAACTTCCCTCTCTCCCTCCACCACCCTTTATCCTCCTCTGGGCCCAGACCCGCCCAGGAGCAGCTGCTGCTACTGCTTCTTCTGCTTGTCAGCACAGCGCTTTATCACTCCCTCTCCATGCTTTTTGTTAGACATTGTCTGTGTGAGTGTGATGTCATTCACTTAGAGAGCCTGCAGAGGATCCCAGCACAGTCACAAACAAACCCTTTCACAAGTAAATATGCCAAGAATGCATGACATGAACGGCATGCAGAAAATCCATCTACGTCTGTTCACAGCAAACAGTCCACCAAAAACCAATGGCACACAGAAGATACTGAGTCACAGGTCCAATTCTGTTGCAAAACGCAAACATTTTTATCCTTCCTAAGCAGATTTAATCATCAGCCTCAAATCTTTATGCGTGGGAACTGGAAAAGTACAGGTAAAGAGCTTATAAACCAAGGTTGAGTATCAGTTTTTCTGACCTTTTACTTTCATTTCAGACTTTTGAACACCATTATAATAGTTTTCTTCCCTGTGTGGGAGGTCTTTTCTACAGTCAGGGTCCAGTTAAAAAAAAAAACGAGTGAACACACAGAGACCAAAAATGCAGAAGTCAGCAAACCCTATTAAGTGAGTGTCCCCAATTGCCTGGTGTGTCACATACAAGACAATCCCTGGATTCAGCATTACTGGACCAGAACACAATAGGTAACAATGGGTAACTATCTATGAAAGCTGCAGCATGCTGCATCCAAAGCCTCGTGCCCCCCATCCCTTTTAAAAAAAAAAGGAAAAAAAGCTGCCATCTATTTTGCTTTATTTCTCAGGGGCCCGTGTTTTGATAACACCTATCTTTTCCTCTCTGTCTGTAAATAAGAGAGATCTATGACTGCTATTAGCAGGACTGAAGTCTCATTACGATTTGTATCAGTCAGCTAGTCGAGATGTGATGCACGTCCGGTCATGATTCAATAAACTGTCAGCTCCAATAGAGGTTTTAGTACCTCCTAATTATGGTGGTTTGGAGGTGCCACAGTTAAAATTTGAACTGTGTGCAAATTGTATTTTCATTCACTTAGGCTTCATTCTGTTATAAAATAACCAGATACAAAGTGTGCCACCAGAGAATAATGACCACCTGCTATTTGAATTAACATTTAAGCACAAACAAGAACATACAGTCTCACCCACACCACATAAATAAACACTACTTTAGATGGCAGAGAGTATTTACCATTTTTTTTTACTCAAGTTTTGTTAACAGCTGTTAAACCAGGCTTAAATGTGGTGTAAAATCCCAAAAATGTTGCTGTGAGTGTGTGTGTGATGTAAACAACCTGACATCAGGAAACACCTACTTGTTGCAGTGGTGTTTGAGGTGTTTCTTGTAGCCGTCATCCTGAAGCATGTGCTCTGGGTTGTGTTTCCTGAGCCACTCAGCTTTGTGGATGTCAAAAGAGCTGGACTGTACTTTCATCTTCTTACCCTTTCTGCCCCGAGGGACTGGGGCAGATAAACCTAGAAGAAGAGGTAGAGAGTCAAATGTGTGCACTATAGGAAATCCCATTTGTTCCAACCAAACCATGTACTATTATCTGTTGAAAAATGGTAGTTCAATATGTCAAGACTCACCTAAGTGGTTCTGCAGCTCCTTGGTACGTCCATCCTCAGATGGGGCAATCAGGTCCCACATGAAGCTTTTGATTTTGTCATCTCCACGGTAATGTACCAAGCAGTAGGCCAGCAGAGCCCTGCAGATTGACTCCACATCACGGTCTGTTAGCTGTTTCTTAAAACGCCCATGGTTGAGAATGTCCTTCCAACGTCCCCACCTTAAAAAAACAAATGATTGAGTATTGTGTATCTTTTTCTGTATCCTATTACATGTTCTGTGCCATGTTGATCAATTCAATCAATATTTTTTTACAACCATCTTACCCATATACAAGCAGATTCTTTTCAACTCTGAAGCACTCTGTGCGTCCGTAGCTGTTGAGGCGGTCAGCGTTTCGCCGAACCTTAGGTTTGGTGTCGTCACTGTCGCTGCCGCCCTCTGAAAGCTCTGCCAGCTCATCCTTGGTGGCGCTAAATGGCCTTGTCTGTTTTCGGACACGAGGAGTGTCGATCACTAAACTGTTCTGTGGAGAGGGAACAGAGGGCAAACAAGATTTCAGCAAAGGGCTTTCAGACACAATATTGGAGTAGAGGACAGAGCATTAGGTTTCAGAGATGCTGAGGCATCTTTTTTTAGCAACATCCCAATCATAATATTTCTTCCATAGATTGAATCATTAGTACTTACTCTGCCGTTGACCATGTCCATATCAAGGTCAGCCTTTTTGGCCCACTTGTCCCAGAAGTTGGGGTCATCCAGAGAAATATCTGTGCGGTTTCCGGATGCCACAAAACTAGCCTGAAAGCAGACAACATAATCACATTAAGCCATAATCAGATTTAAAATACTCACATGCCTGTGTCACTAACTTAATATCTAGAATGTTTAGAACTTATAAAGTTTTAATATACACTAAAATTTGGGGTCACCTATACAAGTTTTTTTTTGTATTTTCCATTAAAACTCACACTTTTCAGCAAAAAGAGTTGCTAAACAAATCGAAAATATAGTCAAAACATTGACAAGAATAGAAATAATGATTTTTATTCAAAATAATAATTTTGCCCTTGAAACTTTGCTTTCGTCAAAGAACCAGCAATGTTAGCACTGTTTTCAGCTGTGCTAACATAATTGCACAAGGGTTTTCTAATCATCCAATAGCCTTCTAACGCGATTAGCAAACACAATGTACCATTAGAACACTGGAGAGATGGTTGCTGGAAATGGGCCTCTATACAACTATGTTCACACATACATATTCCATTAAAAACCAGACGTTTACAGCTCGAATAGTCGTTTACCACATAATTTAGTGTTATATTCATTGAAAAAAAATGATTTTCCTTAAAAGATAAGGACATTTCTAAGTCACCCCATACTTTTGAACGGTAGTGTACATTAATTAAAGTAGCACAGTTATATATAATCATTTTATTTACCTTAGCAAAGGTAGATCCTCGTCCCTCAGACTCGATGGTAATGGTCTTTGTCCTACGTTGGAGGATCTGGTCGATGTCCTCTTCACAGAATTTGGCCCCTTCGTCCTCCTCATCCATGATGGCCCCATAAGCGCCACGTCGCAACAGATCCTCAATCTCCTTCTTGGATAGCTGCTGCTGTGCTGCCTGGGAGGTAAATTTGAAGAGAGAACAGGCAGGTAAGGTAAAGAACCTATATCGAACTAGGTATAAATACGGAAGAAGCAGATTACATCATAGAACAGTAGGGAACATAAATACTGCATACTTTTGTGTCACAAGGAAACCAAGTACATAAATAATAATCACAAATAGCTTGTTTAGTTTGCATGCACATATTGGATTATTAAAACCATATCAGCAGCCTCAGTATCAGACCTAACTATTTAATATGCAAAGATATTCACTCAAACCAGATGTGGAAAGCTGCTAATAGCTCATCCTTCTTATAGTTCAGATAATTCTCAGAGGACATCAACCGCAGCAAAGTATCCACCTACACACTTCACACACTGTTGACACACTCCCTCACAAAGAGACAAGACTCTAATAGGATTGGCCGTACTTCAAGTGGAAAATTTGCAATTGAGCTCCACGCTTTGGGCTTTTACCAGCTCTGTTTCTTTGCTTGGCATCCTGTTTTTATCTGCCATCTGTTATAGTGTGCCTCTGATGCCATACAGCACTGAAAATATCAGAGACTTTTGACTCATTTTTGTTGAAAAGACAACTGCAAATTGTAAAACACAAATCTTTTGTCTTTAATTAATGTCTTTAATTATTTTACAAGTCAAAGCCAATGTAATATAATAGAAGAATGTGGAAAACAATACGATTAAATTTTGTTTGTGCACAAGCAAAGTCATATGATTTTGTCTGTTTATAAGATCTGTATAAATCTCAAACTTACCCCTCCCCCAGTGCTTCCTCCCAGGCTGTTGTCTCTGCCACTCATGCTCTGCAACACTGCTTTGTCCAGGCCCAACTTGAGACTGGCACGATCAAACATTTCCCGCTCGTACGAATTTCTGGTGATCAAGCGATACACCTTCACCGCCTTGTTCTGACCAATCCTGTGGCAGCGAGCCTGTGCCTGTGGTGGACAGGAAGGAAAGTGCACTTAACATACACGTCGGGCCTTCCCTATTATTATCTGCAGTTTCACCCCTGTGACATCTGCTCTTTAAGTACTACTGCAACAGTTAAAGAGATATTGTGTGTGTGTGTGTGTTTGTGTGTGTGTGTGTGTGTGTGTGTGTGTGTGTGTGTGTGTGTGTGTGTGTGTGTGTGTGTGTGTGTGTGTGGTACCTGAAGGTCATTCTGAGGGTTCCAGTCAGAGTCAAAGATGATACAGGTGTCTGCTGCTGTGAGGTTTATTCCCAGGCCTCCAGCTCTTGTACACAGTAGGAAAACAAAGCGGTCCGAGTCGGGCTTACTGAAGCGGTCGATGGCAGCCTGCCGTAGATTCCCACGGACACGTCCATCTATCCGCTCATACAAGTACCTGAATTTTAAAAAGAAAGCCTAAATGTGAATATCACAATATGTGAAACTACTATCATCAGGCACATCACTTTAAAAACAATTCCCTTCAAAACCTTGACACCTTCTTAAAGATTTCCTTTTTTTTAATCTTTTATCATTATGTCCATTCTTTCTCCTCCTTCAATCTGACCCCTTGGCCTAGAATGTGTATTCCACTCTCTTGTGGGAGGATGCTCACAGAAATGCTTGCTTGTCGATTGAGCTGAAGCCCTGAGGGCTTCTTTGACCCGAAGATTTCTGTGAACCCTGTCTGGGTCTGCATTGTGTACCGTCTCACATGTTAACAATAGTTTAGGGACTGCTCCTGCTACAAGTGGGAAGCCAGAAGGAAATAGAGTGAGAGAAATAGGCGGTAACGGAAGCATAAGCGCAACAAAAGATCCATAGAGATTAAAAAAGTGGAAAAGGAAAGACAGAGGGCTGACACTTGGGAGACTTAAGGATAAAAAAGAATTGAACTTTGAATTCTTGGATGACTGCCTGTGGCAGTAAACAAAGTGTCTCCTCTCACTTCGCACAGGTTGAGATCTTATGAAAACAAGTTATGTGTGGTGTGTAGGCTACTTATGCTGCTATAAATATTATGTAGTAGCCTACATACAGCCTCTCAGAAATGTTTCACTCTCTGAAAAGTTTTGAGTGACTGGCCAGACTAACAGTAATCCATGAACTCACAGAACCATACTTAAGAGGCTCATTTGTAACCTGTGTTCTGTATTATGCCCTTTTGACTGCCAGTGACAGGAAACAAAGTGGGTGACTCATACCAGCAGTGTCGCAAGGACAGACATTCACCTGTTGGTTCACATTAACATGGCTACAGAGGCCATATTAGGGCAGTCAGACCTAGAAAAGGTGCAAGGTGCTGTCCAGGATGTTGCTGTGCAGATTTCTGACAGTGGCATGCCTCATTTTTTAATGCAAACAGACAATTAACACACTGCCATGGCTGGAGCAGCTAGCATTTTAGCATGTAGATCTTACAAACTTAGCAACCTGTGAAAGGGTGCAGGTAGCCTACTTGTCACAAATTGTTACCGACACCGGCAGTCAAGAGGGAATTAACCTCTTCTTCACGGTTGCCCCCGGGATCAGGGGCAGCGTCAGACGCAGCAACAAAAGCGTCATAAAACCATATCTAACTTTAACAAACAAAGACATGCTGCATACCCACAGAAAGGTCAGAAACTCAGCTAAAATCTCATATAAACAATTCTCATGTTCATGAAACACATTTAAGACACAAATGGATCAAACAGCAGGAGCGGAAAAAAAACGCCACAGCGCACACTTTAAAAAGCGGCACCAGAGCGTCAGCGTGATTATGTAGACAAAAAACACACATGTTGACTGGACAGCGGAGAATCTACAGATTCCAGCGGTACCATTTTTTATCACTCTAAGACCAAGTAACACGGATCCAGCCCCAAAATAAGAGCAAAACAACAACAACTGACTTTCAAGAAATACAAGCAGAAATGTTGTCTTACCTTTGCTGTTTATCAAAACAAATTATTTCCACCGGAACAAAACCACTTCTAATGAAGAACTACACTTTCCAGCATGCTTTGGGAACAAATCCCGGTCTGATTGATCATTACAGAGCGGCATTAGATCGTTCTGATTAGAGAAGGGCGAATGTCCGCACAAATGCGTCATATGCATTTATGTCCTTTTGACTCGCTAATGAAGTGATTCACACGCATTTGGAGACCGGGGTCTGATTCTACCGGTTCAGAGGTTTTAAAACGAGCTGTCAATCACCCTAATTGACCAAGGTAAGCCAGAGCTATGGCGCTGCGTAACTGAAGACGCTTGCAGACTCACAGAGTTGTTATTACGCACCGCACAGGAAGCATCGATTTATAGCGAGTTATCATACTTTTTTATTTTTCGAAACAAGTTCTTTTTAGATCTGTAGTGACATATAAATAAAATTAAATTGTTTTTTAATAATTTGGTACCTAGAAATCTCAAATGGCACATCTCTTTAATAAAACCTCTGTAACTTCATTTCAGCAGCATCAGACTTTGCACAGCTCATGTCCACATGTTGTTATATGACCTCCATGTGTTTTTAAGCTCCTACTGCATATTTTAAAGGTGATATTTGCTTTAAAATGCAATATTTTTAGGCGAGAGAAAAAAATCCTTCAGTTATGCTGTGTTCCATGTACATTTACTTTGACACAGTGGCATCTACAGTGAAACTTACACCTCTGGTGGAATCTCACAAATGCTATCTTCATTTTGATACCAAGATAATCCACATAGAGCTTGTAACTGCAGAGGTTTACTCTATTTAGTTTGGGCATGTCATTTTTTCGAGCAGGGACTCCAAAAAGAGGGTCAGGGAAGAAGTGGTTAAGCAGAACCAGAAACAGACTTATGTTTTTTTTGACAAAGTTTTACAATCTCATCTGATTGAAAACTTTAAAATGTTTTACAATAAAAGATAAACCCTTCCCATGCGAATGTCTTGCTGTCTTGCTCTAATCACCCCCTCTCAAGATACACACAAAGTGGGCTCTCATAACTGTATTCCCAAAGCAACACTACTTCAGCTGAGTCTTCAAACATACACGATAGCTTTATGGCCATGATGGAACCATAAATCATTGTCTATCATCATTATCAACCACTCCTGTGCTGGGGATGGAGAAACAAAGAGTCTTGTTGCGATCTGAGAATAAGTCACTCAAATCAGAAGATAGAAAAATAGATTTACTGCCTTAAAAAAAATCCTCTGGTTGTGATGTAAACCACATACACAACTGAAATTGAGGTGTATCGTTTTTTCACAAGCTGTAGTCGTATCTGGCAACAACTTCAACGGCCACATCAACAAAGAAAAAAAGCATTGAATATGTATTATCTTTTGAGGATTATGTGATTATGTGATTTGTGGTTGAATCGTTTGTTTGAGCAAAAAATACAAATCTGTCACCATTACCTTCTCTGAATGAGGTAGTCTTCCAAGATGTCCAAGCAGCGAACCATTTGGGAAAAGATGAGCACCTTGTGTCCTCCAGCCTTCATTTTAGGCAACAGTTTGTCAATAAGTACAAGCTTCCCGGCAGATTGCACCATGGCCTGCAGGTGAAATTCGATGGCAGTGGGGCAATAAACTTCCCTGAAGTCCTCGAGGATTTTCTCTTCTGCCCCTGTCATAAAAGCACATGGACACGTCAGGAACACAGTGGCTTATGCTTTCATCATGGACGACAAACCCGTACTGTCAGTCAAAGTTGGATTTCATCAGTCAAAGCAAAAGTCTTACAGTTCATAGTATTATCTGTTACTAAGCATAATATGGACCCTGCATTTGGATCTGGTGAGATTAAATTCAAAAAAGGAAATAAAGGTATCTATGAAGACATCTAGGAATATTATCAAACTGTTGAAACACTTTCTTGAAAAATCCAATTACAGCATGCACCTACATCTGATAAACTGAGCCCACGTCCCCTGAAGTACATGAAACAGAAAATTGTATAAATTGCAGACTTCTGAAAGCATCTATGTCTACAACAACTATATATTTCAACTGTATTTAATTACATTAACTTGATTTAACCTTAAAACCATACCTTTGATGAGGTAGGGGTGGTTGCAGCATTTTCTAAGCTCCATCATGGTGTTGACCAGATTGGGCATATTTGCCTGGCCAGCACCTTTAGCCAGGAAAGAGAAGTTTTTCTCTAGAATGGCGCGGTAGTATTTCTTCTGAATATTGGTGAGCTCAACCTCAATGATGGTTTCCTCTTTAGGAGCCAACTTCTTCTCCACATCCTCCTTCAACCGGCGCAGCATCATGGGCTTTAGGATACCCTGAAGCTTCTGCACCTGTGGACCACAAAGATGACAACCTTCAGTAAATACAGCAGGATTTACGACACAGGCATGGGGTCACACATGCTGCGATTGCACTGGTGCTCAAAGAAATTAAAAACAGCAGTCTCATATGTGTCATTAGAATTTTTAATTATCATTCCCAAGTGCAGAAAAATGTATCGTCTTTAATAACTGTATGTTGATAGTAATGCAGCATGAAACCAAGCAGTTCAGGGGGGTTTTATTTCCCAAATTCACATTTCATCGCATGTGGAAATAATAAAGTGCTAAACTTCTTTTATATATTTTTATAAATGGCACAGTTTTTTTTAACTTTCACCACAAAAATATGTTCCCATGTGTCTCGTCAATGCTACTGGCTAAAATTATAATGGGGCAATTATTTTGTGAGCAATTCCCTTTATACACAGTTCAACGGTTATCCACCATGTTGGGCATGTAAATGTGTGTTATACAACACTAGTGTAGTACCCGTAGGAAGTATGTGCACACCGCAAATCAAATAAGCCTCCTAAAGAGATTCCAGCGTGGCTGAGAGTCGAAAAACAGTGAGCTACGCTTATGTTAATTGTAGCCCCGCTAGCTTACCTTTAGAAACAGGTTTGCCAAGTTAGCCGCAAAATAGTAACATGCTAATAATAAATAAATATGTGCTTGCGTAATGGTGAATGGACACCAACTTCATCGTTTAAGGAGGCCTAATTAGAAAAAGTAAGAAAGCTCCCAGCAAAGTAAAAATTGTGTTCCTTTTAAAAAACATAATCCGACATATTATGTAATTATATGTCATTAAATTACATAATTAAATGGATATGTCATAGCTGCATAGTCACCTGCTCCTCAGTCTTGAGGTCTCCAAATTCCTGCATGAAGGTACTTTCTGAAGGGAAGCGTGCAGGCTCCAGGAAGTGGAGCAGGCTGAAGAGCTCCTCCACTGTGTTCTGGAGAGGTGTGCCTGTCAACAGGACCTTGTGCTCCTAAAAGATGACATGAGAGGACAATGTTACATTGTTGATGAATTCTTGCTTTATTGATGATGCAGTGTCACGATTAATAAATTCAAGTCAAGTCAAAACAGGTTAAAGTGATAAAGTAAACTAACCCTAACCCATGATGGAACCATAAATCATTGTCTATCATCATTATCAACCACTCCTGTGCTGGGGATGGAGAAACAAAGAGTCTTGTTGCGATCTGAGAATAAGTCACTCAAATCAGAAGATAGAAAAATAGATTTACTGCCTTAAACCCTAACCCTAACCCTAACCCTAACCCCAAGTCAAGTCAAAACAGGTTAAAGTCAACTACTTTAAGTGGAACTTAGACTCTCCACATCACAGTTCGTTCGTAATGTGTTATAATTCTTGTACATCTCTCTAAGCTGATGGCTTACGTACCAGGCTCATGATCCTGAAGCCCTCTAGCAACTTGCAGTTCTTGTTCTTGAGGCGGTGGGCCTCGTCGATGATAACGCAGCGCCAGTCTATGGCGTTGAGTTCAGGGCAGCCTGTCAGGATCATCTCGAATGTGGTGATGACGGCATGGAACTTGTAGGCACCTCTCATCACACGGCCCTACAAAAAGGCGAGAGATGAGGAACAGGCGTTAATGAATTGGCTTATGGACACTACAAGTTCACACACACAAATAATGTGGTGTGGGTATGCAAAAACATAACCAGTTGATTCATTAAAATATTAGTGAGAGAATAGATTGATTATGTAAGGGAACTGTAGAGAAAATGTTGTGAACACATGCATAATTCATATTGTTCTCCAGCACAGCCTGAAGCTCCATCCACACTAATGCATTTTATTTATTTATTTTTCTTTAAAAAAACATCACTTTTTATACATTTAGCCTGTTTTTGGAGATGTTGCAGGCCATTACTGGCAGAAAGTGTATTAATATTGATGCAGATGTTTACATTTCCTTTCCGAAGCGTGTCTTATAAGTCATGACTTGACTTCCAGTCAGACTTACTTTGATGCAGGGTTAATATGATTGTCTGCATGTAGTTGAAATGTTTTTAAATGAAAATGTACATGAGTCTGTATTATGATTGTCTGTCTGTTAGTTTTTTTGGTCTAGGGAGGATTTTCTTCACCACGCCTCTCAATTTGTATCCATTGCCTTGACAACAGTCCTCATGGGATGCTCAGTTATCCAGTAACATCCTCCCACTATCAGCAGACTGCTGAAGAAGAGCCCAACTCTGTGATATGCCTGAGCAGCATTGACAGAGAACTTCCCTTGGGGGCTGCCTGGGAGACAGCCTGGTGGCAGGTCATCTCTGTTCTGCTCTCACTCGTCTTCATTCCTCCTACGGCTCGTTTGAATGCTAAGAGCTTCTAAGTGCCTGTTGTGACGCGTGGTCTGTCAATTGCAGAAAATCTCAAGGCTCACTAACTACCTACTCGTCTACTTGTTGTTCAACATTCACCTTTCCTGGAATCTTGCTATTATGCTACGATAAATAAGGAATTTGATCCACATTGAAATCCAGACAATTTTCCTAGTGTTCGTGAGAATCCAGTCTCCAGCCTCCACAACGTATTAACACAGATGATTTGTCCATGGAACATTTTTCACTGGGTCATCACTTTCTACAGGTGAGCTTTGCATCTGATTGTTGCACAGTGTGTGGAATAATGTGTGCTTCTCAATCCCACCTTCTGTACAGAAAGCAGAGTCAGAGGTTGAAGTGGTGGACTCTCTTATCTCTGGGGTTGAAGTTGCTGAGGTAGTTAAATAACCCTGCAGCAAAGGGCTCTCGGAGAGGGGTATGAAATTCACCCTGAAAAGGCTTACAATTGTGTCTCTAGAGGTGTCCTGTGGGGAGTATGGGGTGGATAGCTCAGTGCTATGGGCAGTCCAGTCTCTTTTGTACCTGCTTTTTTTTAGATGATGTGCTCCTACTAGCTTCATCAACCAGCAACCTGCAGCTCATTCTAGGACAGTTTGCAGCTTAGTGTGAATCGGATGGGATGAGTATCAGCACCTCTAAGTCTGAGGCCATGGGACTCAGCCAGAGTCACTTTCCCAAGTGGACGAATTTAAGTATCACGAGTGAGGGGAGTGAGGAGTGAGAGATTGACTGGCTGATCGGGGAAGCTTCTGCAGTGATGAGCTGTACCGGTCCATTGTGGGGAAGAGGAAGCTAGGCTGAAACACAAAAGCTCTCAATGACCTATGGTCACAAACTAGAGCTCAGACATTTGGGAGAGGCTCGGAGTCAAATTGCTGCTCTACAGGAGCCAGGTAGTTCGAGCATCCAGCCAGTATGCCTCCTGGACGTCTCCCTGGGGAGGTGTTTGGGGCATGCCCAACTGGAAGGAGGCGCTGAGGCAGGAACAGGAAACACTGAGAGATTACATCTCTCAGCTGGCCTGGGAACACCTTGGTTTCCCAACGGTAGAGCTGATTGGGGTGGCTGGGGAGACGGGGGGGCCTCGGGTCCGACCCAGACCCGGATAAACAGGTGAAAATGACTATTGTGTTTAAAAATGGACACAATGGGTATGTCAGGATGACCTAAAATGCCTCATGATCCTCACAATTAAATTAGATGTACCCATGCGCAACAGGTTGAGCTATGCATCTAGGACAGCTTCTTTCTTTTTTTTTGCTCCTGGTCTTTCACAAACATAAAACAGAAGCAAGGTAGATAAAACCCATCAAACACACAACAATGTTCTACAAATGTGCAATAAATGTGACAGAAGATGTCTAAAAATCTGTGAATAAATCAATCCTGATGGTGAAAACTGACCTGGTGTGACAACTCCACTAAGACA